>NC_042615.1:433596794-433948099 GCF_901001135.1 Rhinatrema bivittatum | reverse complement strand
ATGGGGAACATAAGTTCTTTCGTTATGGCAACAAGGCAGGGCACCTACTTGCTATCTTAACTAGAGCAATAAGGGGCAAGTCCTACATAGCAAAGCTACGGGATAGGCAAGGTAATCCCATTCAGAAAGGAAAGGACGTTTGCGCTGCTTTCCGAGACTTTTATATGAAACTCTATACAGATGATTGTGAGGGAGGACGGGAACAGGAGGTTGAAGTTTTCAAGGACCTCCCCATACCGCAGATCACCCAGGAGCAGCTGGCCCAGCTTAATCACCCAATACAATTATTGGAAATCGTTGGGGTCATACAAGCGGGTAAACGAGGAAAGGCGCCAGGTCCCGACGGCTTTAGTTTGGAATATTACAAAAGTTTACTTCACCAAATTGCTCCAGACCTGCTGAACTTTTTTGCCTGTGCGCAAAATAAAGGGGCTTTTCCGGGGGATTTCACGAGGGCCTACATCACAGTCCTGGAGAAACCGGGTAAGGACCGGCACTCACAGCCTCTTATAGACCCATTTCTCTATTAAACTATGAGGCCAAAGTATTTGCAAAAATAGTGGCGGATAGACTGCGGCAGGTATTCACCTCCATAATAGCCCATACACAAGTAGGATTTGTAAAGGGGAGATCGGTGTGCTCAAATATGACTAAGTTGCTTATTGCCCTAGAGGAGAGCACAGCAAGGGACACCTCAGCGCTGGTCGTCGGGTTCGACTCAGAGAAGGCCTTCGACCGGGTGTCGTGGGCTTATTTATTCTCCGTATTGGCTAGATATGGCTTTCATGGTGCCATAGTAAACAGTATTAAACTGTTATACCAATCCCCAAAATCAGCCATTGTGGCGAATGGCCATGTGTCGGAGGACTTCCAGTTACACAGGGGTACCCGGCAGGGATGCCCGCTGTCGCCCCTGTTGTATATCCTAACCATAGACCCCCTTCTTAGAAAAATTGAGCTGGATGAGCAGATAACTGGTTATAAAGGGCGAACGTTAGAATTTAAAGTGTCGGCCTTTGCAGACGACATGTTGGTCTTCCTGACTACACCGCAACAGTCGCTGCGACAGGTGCTAGCACATCAGGCACTGTTTGGGACGTTTGCAGGTCTTAAAATAAACGTGGATAAATCAGAGGCTATGGACATAGGACCGGAGGTACAAGATCACTGGGAGGGGGACTTTCCCTTAAAATGGGCGGGTAAGACGATGAGATACTTAGGAATCCAGCTGACAAGAAAGGTGAACCAACTCAAGGGTGCGAACATAGGAGAGCTCCTAAAGTGTATGGAACGTCGGCTAGGGGTTTGGTCGAGGTTACCCCTGTCTTTGATGGGGAAAATCAATCTCTTAAAGATGATTGAGCTGCCCCGCTGGCTATATGTGTTACAAAACCTTCCATTATGGCTGACTAAAGTGGAAATGCAGCAGATCCATAGGATTTTAAACAAGTATATATGGGGGGGTAGGAGGGCCAGAGTTTCACTGCGGTCCTTGATGCATCCGTACGAGCAGGGGGGACTGGCTTGTCCGCATTGGAGGGATTATAATTTGGTGTGCTCCTTACGACATATGCAGGACTGGTTCCAAGGTACGTCCTTATACTCCCCGCGGGAGTATATCAGGGACTGGCTGACCCCATTCCACCCAGAAAATCTCTTGCATATTAGGCCAAGAGACGTCCCCAGCCAATACCGGAACAGTCTGTTGCTTCAATCATGTAGGAGAGCGTGGGCCTATCTGTGTAGATCTAGGTTGCAGATTGCAGGAACGGTCCTACCTTATGTCACTTTGCGGGGTAATCCGCAGTTTGAGGGGGGGAGGACCAGTGGTGTTTTTCACAAATGGGAGCAAAAGGGCCTTGTTAGGGTGCACCAGTTCTGGGATGTTCAACTTGGGCAAGTACAAAGTTTTCAAGCCCTGAAAGACCAATATACTTTAGACTCCAAGGACTTTTACGCTTACCTGCAGACAAGGCATTATGTGGAGTCCCTGGTTAAAAGGGAAGATCCAGGGGGACTCCAATTTAAAAAGCTACTTGGGTTCTTCACCCCGGTAGGGAAGAAACAGAACTCATGCTCAGTCTTCTCGCGGGCCCTCAGAGATCTGCCATCTCCTACAGTTTTGACTGAGATTCAGGGCAAATGGGAGACGCACGCGGGGCTTCATTTGACCTTAAAGCACATAGCCCAAGTATTGCAGGATGTGGTAGGCATTACAGAAAACATTACCTTACGAGAAACGGGGTATAAAGTATTACGATGTATGTACATATCCCGTGCCAGGGGGTTTAGAATTAAGTTATGTGAATGATATATGTCTCAAATGTAATCAAGAATCAGGAACGCTCTATCACTCTCTATGGGGTTGTCTGAAGGTAGCACGGTATTGGGAGGGGGTCGTGAACTTCTGACTCACTACTTCTGCGAAAGGACATTCCAAAAACACCAGAAACTATGTCTGTTGAGACTTCTTACAGGCCCGACGACACACTTACCAGAGTTCGACCGCGTATTTCTCCAAAAAGCGTTATTGGTGGCTTTGCAGCCCATACTCAAAGAATGGATTTCGAAGGACCCTCCACAACTAGATATATGTAAGCACAGACTGTATAAAGTCTTTCCGCTTTGATTATATGACAGCACAGCAAAACTCACCAGGAGCTAAGGTCAAGTGTAAGGCCATATGGAGCAGCTATTGGAATTCACTTTCACCCACCATGCAGACATGTGCGATGGATAATTCGGCTTGAGATGTGCGCGATAAGCCTTTCCTGGATGGACTACCTCAGTTGGCCTTTCGAGTGACTCTTTTCAGACTCTTTTCAGCCTCTTTGCAGTTGGGGGAGGGGGGGCAGGGAGGGATGAGGGATGGGAGGGAAGACAGAGAGTGGATATGTTTTTGGTTACGAATGAAGGGGACAGAGAATGGTGAGAGAGCATTCTAACGTTGGTGAATTTTCTGGTACTGTCCTCTGTTAGCTTGGTCTCCTAATCGGGGCAACAGCCCATATGTATACTGTTTCTTTGCACCATAACTATTGGAGTTACTCATTCCTTTTATCTGAAACACTCAATAACATATTTTAAAAAAAAAAAAATACAATTTTCCCCCAGCATTTAAAACAGCACTCCTTTGATTTAGGGTCACAAGGTTACAGGAAACATTTGCTTACTTCTAACATTCTACAGAGCCCTGGGAAACTAACTAACCTTGATTTTATAACTCTTCATTGTTTTGCCTAAAACTATAAAGCGATACATATGTTTTTCTGTTATCTAAGTGTGAGACAGCTTCAGAGGACAGTTTCAAGAGCCAGCAGTGCCCTTAATTTACAAGCAAGCAGTGCCCCCTGGACCCCTTTTGGTGAATTTCCACTAAACAGGTGGCCTTAATAAATTTTATTATCATAGTCCCTCCTTTTGGTCCAGGGGCAATGCGTGTCTTAAATATTAGTTATACTTTCAGTCATAGTGCATACAAAACATTCCAGGAGGGGTTTTTCTGAGTCAGTATAGTGAGAAAGGTGTGACAGTAAATTATCTATAGCTTTCATGTGATTTCTAATACTACCATCATTATTAATATAGGAACAACAAGAAGAATTAATAAATTGGGAAACCCTTCCTTTCTAACGCCATTCGATTATCTAAAACTACTTCTTTAAGAGATTTGATCTCTAATTCCATTAGTCCCATAATCTTTGTTGTCTTGTTCAATGTGACTTTCACAGTGGCAGAAAGATTTTTTAAAGCACTTTTTCAAGTTCAAAAACTCTTAAACCAGGAAAAACAGTCCTCAAAATACGATGAAAGGATCACAGTCCATCTGGAAATCAAGTAGGTGACCTGTGCCTCCTCTTAGGGGCAAATCAGTTCTGTTGAAAGAAGACACTGGAATAATGTATCCAAAGGAAAACTGAGCAGTAGTATTGAAGGAAATAGTCTTTACTGCTCCCCACGGTGCAAAGAACCATAGTCCTGAGGTATTATAAACTGATAGTCTTCTGTCATTCACTTTTACCTCAGAGGTGGTGAAGTAGATTTTTTATATTTTCCCTCCGGTTATAACAGGAAGGCCCAGCACAGAGCAGCCTTGCTCTTCAATATAAGCCTTGGCAAGCAGAAGCATGGGCGAAGGGGTGTACTCATCGGGGCCAGGGGAGTTTGGACTCGGGACAGACCTCCCACGTGGTCACCGGGGAGGCCCTTCTGACTAACCAGCGCTGAAAAAGAAAACAGCTAGGCAGACGGAACTTACTTTTAAATTTAAGAAGGGAGCCGCTAAGCCGGGTAAGCCCGCCCACCGAACCCCAGATGTCACGATCTGCGACTCAGAGCCCTTTAAAGGGCCGAGACGGCTCCAGGCGTCGCTCGCCTAAGGAGCGCGACAAAGGGGCACCAGAACCTTGAAGTGGCAGCCACTCTCTACACTCCATTTTGAGAATCCTACACACACCTAACACAGGTCCTCCCCAGCATTCATCCAGGCTCCTCAGCATTCATCCAGCCACCTCAGCATTCATCCAGGCTCCTCGCATTCAACCAGGATCCTCAGCATCATCCAGCCACCTCAGCATTCATCCAGCTACCTCAGCTCTCATCCAGCTACCTCAGCTCTCATCCAGCTACTTCAGTATTCATCAGCTACCTCAGCATTCATCCAGCTACCTCAGCATTCATCCAGCCACCTCAGCATTCATCCAGCTACCTCAGCATTCATCCAGCTACCTCAGCTCTCCATCCAGCCACCCAGCATCCATCCAGCCACCCTAGCATCCATCCAGCACTTCAGCATTCATCCAGCCATTTCAGCATTCATCCAGCCACTACAGCATTCATCCAGCCATCCCAAGCTTTCAATCAGCCACCTCAGCATTCATCTAGCCTCTCCACCATTCATTCAGCTAAGGATCGGCACTGCCATGCTACATTAATCATATCCCTCAAAGAATACTTCCACAGTTCTTCACTTCCGTTACGTCATAGAATATCATCTCCTGGCAAATCCCGTCAAAGTGATCTCTTTAGTCCTATTATGATGCTAGGATACCCAATACACACATTACACCACAAACCACCTGCTTCAAGATGAAGCCAACGTGTACGATTACCAACCCATAACTCACAGAAATTTAACTCCGGTGATGATCGTCCCCTTACGCAACTACTTGGGCTGGCCCTATTCACTTTTACAACTATTCAATGCCCAGTGCAATTACCAAAAAACTCACCTCCTTCACGGACTATCTGCTTGATGCCAAGCCAGGAATCTGTGCCATCATGGAGACCTGGCTGAAGCCCTTCAGACCACAGTTTTAATAAATAAACTTCCTACACAGATATATGATGTCTTCTCCTACCCAGAAAAAAGAAAAATGGGGGAGGTCTCCTCATAGCTGCCAAAAAATCTCTTAACCTCACTCTACAATCTGTCAATATAATAACCTAAACTGGAGATAGGCTTATTCAAATCTAAGTCGCTCCAAATCTCCTCCACTTACGCTCCCCCTGGACTTTTAAATCAAGACCTACTTCTCCTATGGTGGAAATCATCGCCAAATACGTAAAACTAGATTCTCCAGCCATAATTTCCTTGGAGATTTTAATCTTCACATTGATGCCCAATCCTCGATCTTCTAACTGCGAAGCCCCTTCCTATCAGCCCTCTCGGACATGGGCTTCCAAAACAACACATCCAACAAACCCACACATAAAGCAGGTCATTTACCCTTGACCTTATCTTCACAAATTTCCCTCAACCCTCATTCCACTTTCACCCCCTCTATGCCTCCCGGTTCCATTGGTCAGACATTTCATGATCACCTCCACCACTCAGGTCATTGACCAGGATCTTCTGCGCCCCCCTCAGGCGACCACTCTGTACTACAGGAAACCAGCCTTCAGAAGACCTCAGCAACTCTCTAATCAAAGAACTTCCTAACCTGGATCTATCTAACCCCAATTCTGCATTACCTCCTGGCAAAGTATTACTGAAACAATAGCCAATAACTTATGCCCACTGTCAAAAAAAAAACATAAATCCTTCTCAAAAAAACAAGCAGCCATGGTTCTCTAATGAGCTCCGTACCCTGAAGCAAAATCTAAGACGGAAAGAAAAAGAATGGAGGAAGAATCCCAATCCCCATTCTCTAACCATATACAAAGCCGCCCCTCCACCATTACAGAACGACAACGCTTCGAACAAAAAGAGATTTCTATGCCCACCGTATCCACGATATGATATTCGACGCGAAGGCTCTTTTCTCGTATGTATCGGAACTCACCAAAACTGCTCCCCCTACTATCCCAGACGATACAGCCCAATCGAAGGCCAACGATCTGGCCTTATTCTTTCAGAACAAAATCTCCAACACCCTGGCTAGATTACCTACCAGCCCAAACTCACTGCTTCCAGATATCCTCCACCTACCGAACACAGACATAAGCTTGGAATCCTTTGATCCTACTCACACTATAGAGGTGGAAAATCTGATAAAAAGAATGAAACCTTCGACCCACCCTCTGGACCAAATACCTTCCAAATTTCTGATTCTCATACCAGAATACATCTCCAAATATCTAGCTGATATTATCAATTGTTCCCTCTCACAAGGAATATTCCCAGATGCTCTCAAACCGGCCACCCTCAAACCCATACTCAAAAAACCGAACCTGGACCCAGACGACCTCAGCAACTACCGCCCCATTTCAAATCTCTCGTTTGTAGCTAAGATCATGGAGAAAATCGTAAATAAGCAACTTTCAAATTACCTAGAAGACCATAATATTCTACACCCGTCACAATGCGGTTTCCGAAAAGAACACAATACCGAAACCCTCCTCATCTCACTCCTTGATCAAATATACATTGGCTTTGATAAAGGACAATCGTTCCTCCTAGCCCTTCTCGACATCTGAGCACTGCCAAGCTGGAGACCTCCATTAAATTCCCGGCCTGGGCTCCTTCTGCTCAAGTTCTGCTGACAAAAGGTGCTGAACCCCTGTGGGGGGAAAGAAAGCAAAGCACTGCTCATATAAATCATAGCTAGTGACTGGGCAAAGAGTAGCACTGCAAGGAGCCGTAGAGGAAGCTGCATCGTTGCCCTCGGTCCACAGGAGGTGACTGCAGTAATTATTGGCTTCTTCTCTATGGGTTTATGCACTGTAAGGTGTCCAGCTCCGGCTGCACCTGTTCCCGATCCCTGTTTCCTCACATGACATTATGGCTTTTAGGGCTGGGTTTACTGAAGCCCATTTATTCTGGCTCAGTGCTTCTTCCCCTAGGAGAAGATAAGCATTAGAGTGTGTGCAGAGGTCTTACATTTTCCATGCCCGCACCCAGTTCAAGTGCACAGTGCAAACAGGAGTGAAAAATCTCTAGCAATAAAACAAGATAAGTTCTCCATGCAGAAGCAATAAAAAATTATGGCGCAAGGGTTTTGCATCATAATATTTTTATAGGTTCTGTATTGCATATGCATGCTTGAATGGATGGAGTGTGTTCATTACTATCATCCATTCTTAAAAAAACAAAAAAAAAACCCTAAAAGAAAATAGCATACTGCCATAAAACGATTGATACATATAAAATGCATTCATTATTAGACTAAATAAAAGTATGTTATTGATATATTTTCCTGACAAAAGTTGGGACTTCTTGTTGATTTTTATCGTAAACTTTCGTATTGCAGACACCGGCTACAGCAGAATCTCTGGAAACATATGATACTAATTAGAAGCTTACAGTAAGATAAATCTGATTCACCGTTTGTATTCTTTTTTGTGGCTTTTTAAGATTTCCCTGGATGTTTTCCTCCTACTACGATTGTTTGCAGCAGGGGTCCTGGAGGGGTCATTTTCAATTCCTGGCATCTCCAGGCCCAGCTTGGAGGACTGGAAGCCTTAGGGAAAAAAAAAAAAGTCAGACAGTATGTGATGGATTGGTAGGAGAAAGAAGAGAGAGGCCTTTGCAGGGAAAGATCAATAAATAAGATTCCACTAGAACCTACTGTGACCAAAGCCGGAGTCTCACAGGGCTAATTGGTGTCTGTATTCTTTACTGGCTCTATAATTAAATCAGATAAGAGCGGCAGACAAACAGACAAGAAGGGCATGGAAAGACTCTGTAAGGTAAATATGCTAGTTAGAAGTTTAAAAAAGTGTTTAAAAGCTAAAAAAAAAACAACACCAGTCTGCTCCTCAGCACCTTATTATCAGGGTCCACCTATAGCAGGTGCCAAATACGATACCTCCAGGACCCCCACAAAATAAAATCTTTCCAAAATAATTTAGAAATGTCTGCTGTTCATATCCTCACAGGACATGAGACAATACCTAGCTGTCATTTTTTAATCTTAAAAGACACTGCAGTATTTCTCTCTGTACAGCTGTTTTGAACCCCTTAGCTCAGTGGTTCTCAAACACCTGGTTGTGTCACCAAGAGCTAGGAGGTACTGTATGTCACCAACAATTGGACAGAGACTGCAGGCCTGAGCTTTTCATAACAGTTTTCCCTCACCCCCTCCTTTGTCTCTCATTGCTTCTCCAGCCCTCAGCTACCTTCTTCTACCTCTCATCTCCTCACCGCCCCTAGCAACTTCTCTGTTACTCATCCCTTTCCTGGCCTCCAGCCCAGGGCCGGTGCTGGCTGATCACACAGGGCTGGCTGCACCCCCCCCCCCCCCACCTCCCGATTCATTCAGTCCGTGTCCTGGGCTCATCAAAAAAAAGCCCAGCTCCCTCCAGCAATCTATATTTTTAACACTGATACCCGCCCCCCAAACCCAACACACACACACACAATTCAATTATGCATTTATAACATTTTACATTAAAAAGAGCACTCAAAAGCAAAAATATCACTTACAACATGCATATTTTATTTATTTGCACTGCTGTGGTGCCAACCAGAAAACCCTGCAAAAAAAGACATTTGGAGCTCATATGAAAGTAGACCTTTTGTAATGTGTGTTGGGGGTGGGCTTGGACCTTAGGAAGCCATGAATAAATGGAATTACCATTATTTATTTATTTAAAATGACTTATAGACCGCTTTCCTGATTTATACAAACCATCCAATTGCAATATAGTAAACCTCCAAAACCTAACTGCCAGTACTCAAACAGTAACAAGCTTATTTATGAAAAGACAACACTGCACATATTACACCAGGCCCTAGACCACTAATACACCTCCTATTAGAAAAACAGAAGAAATCTACTGGCTGAGGAGAGCATAGAACAGGAGATGTGATCACAGCTACTGGGGAGGGTGCAGGATGCAGCATTTCCAACCTGGGCTAGTGGTGGCAGTGATCATGGTAATGGCACAAGTGGATGCAGAATTGTGCCAGTGGTAATTGCCAGGAGGGGGCTGGATGGGGGGAGGGCACTAAAAACAGCATGCCTGCATTCTGGCTTGGGGTGGCTATAGTAGTGATCACCAAGGTTGGATGAACAGCAGCAATCAGGAGCGGTGATGGGGATTTGAAATATCTGATTCGCTGTTCTATGCTCTCCTCAGCCAGTAGACACACTTGGGTCTTCTCAGGAAAAGCTTCATCACATAAACTTCCTAGAGCTAAGGGCAGTTCAGTATGCACGGAAGGCTTTCAGAGTTCGGTTGGCAAACATAGTGATCCTGGTCTAGATGAACAATCAAATTCTTCCCCGTCCTCTCTCTCTAACCCCAGCACTCTCTTTGCTCTCTCTACTTATAAGTCTCAGCTCCATGATTTATGCATCCTCACTCTACCCTTAGCTGAGTGAGTCCCAAGACCTGGAATCACAGCTGCAGACTGAGTTTTGTGGTGTTGCAGCCCATCTCCAGTTTCTCCTCACATGCTGCTTGCAGTGTCTGCTCCAGACTCATCCGACTTCTCCTGTTCTCTACAGGCTTACTGAGGAAGGGGAGTGGCTGAGTTGTATACAGAGAGGCCCTGAGATTTATAGTGCTTCCCCTGAGATACTGCAATTGATGCAAATTCCCTGAGTCTCAGAGTGAAATCCTGAGAGTTCCCAGGTATGATAACTCTGCAAGCCCTGAATCTGTCAAAGGAGGTTTTCTCATGTTCTGTTAGTTTCAAGAAAGGAATCCATGAGGAAGTCTATGGATTAAAATGGAGAAGGTTTTCTTGTGTGAGGAAAAGGCCTTACATCCTTTCTCCTGCTCCACACAAAAACTGCTTGTTTACCTTCTACATTTGTCGAAGTCAGGTCTCAAGACTAACTCAGTAAGAATTCATCTGCATGCAATTGGCATTTATCACTAACCTATAAAAGGTAAAGACATCTCTGTTCAACCTTTGGCTGTCTGATTCATGCAGGGCCTGCTTCATTTCAAGCCTCTCATCAGGCCTCCCACTATATCTTGGGACCTCAGTGTAATACTGACCCACATGATGAAAGCTATTTTTGAGACACTGCATTCCTGTAGCCGGAAGAACCTGACCTGGAAGGTCATATTTTTGGTACAATGCGCAGGGTCAATGAGCTCCAAGCTCTAGTAACTTATCCACTGTATACTAAGTTGTATGATATTGTGGTTCTGCGCACCCAGCCTAATTACCTGTGGAAGGTGGTGTTGGAATTCCATCTTAACTAGTAAATCATTCTTCCAAGATTTTTTCCTAGGCAACATATCTACCAAGATAAACAAACACTGCACAATTTGGACTACAAAAGAACTTTTGCCTTTTACCTGGAGTGGACTGAAGTCCATAGAAAGTCCATCCAGCTTTTTATTTCTTTTGATGTTAACAAACTGGGGATTGCCATTGCCAAACACACTTTATCCAATTGGCTGGATGAGTGCATCTCTTTCTACTATGCCCAGGTGGATCTGAATCTGGTGGGTCATGTCAAGGCTCTTAGTGTCAGAGCCATGGCAGTGTTGATAGTCTATCTTTGATCAGTCTCCATGGAGGAGATCTACAATGCTGCAATGTTGAGTTCTCTCCACACATTTACATCACACTATTGTTGGACAGGCACTCTCGATGTGATGATAGGTTCAGACTGTCTGTCCTGCAGTATCTCTGAGATGTAGAACCCAACTCTTTTCCCTCCAAGGCCCATTGTTTTTGTTCCAGACAGCTGCTCATAAGAAAAATATAGAGAAAAAAGGCTTGTTGCCAACCAAAACAATTGATATTGTGCCTATTGACACTAATTTTTTCCCCCTTTTTCTCCTTTGGTGCAGTCTGTAGCTACTGATTCCCCACTTGTGAGGACTGCCATTCCACTTGTTCTTAGAGAAAGCAGAATTGCTTACCTGTAACAGGTGTTCTGTGAGGACAGCAGGATGTTGGTCCTCATGATATCCACCTGCTTTCCCTTTGAATTGTCTTCCCCAAGTTTAAGCAAAAAAAGTAGATTGAGGGGCCCCTGCATGGACATGAAGTAAAATGCCAACCTGCACATGTCCAGTAGAGCACAGTCAAAGTTCTAGAAACTTTGACATAAAAGTTCCAGGCCTGGTTTCATTGAACCATCTACTTGTGAGGACTAACATCCTGCTGTCCTTGGAGAACACCTGTTACAAGTAAGCAACTCCACTATTCTTTATAGCATCTCTATTCTGTATTTGGTGAGAATCTGTCTGTGTTTTTCTGTTGGAAAAAAATCAACAGAACCAGGGGTCACGATTTAAAACTCCAGGGAGGAAGACTCAGAACCATCCATGGCGTACCAGGCATTCACGGAGAGGGTTGTGGATGCCTGGAACACCCTTCCGGCGGAAGTGGTAAGGACCAAAACTGTGAAGGTTTTCAAAGGGGCATGGGATAAACACTGTGGATCCATAAAGTCTTGAGGATGTGAATGAAGAGTAGAGGCATGGGGGTGGCTTGCGGGAATGATGGCTACAACCTGGTGATTAATAACCTTATTCAATAAACATACACACGGTTAATGTGACTCCAACATTGCTCTACGCTTCAACGGCAAGAGGAAATGTGGGAAAAAGGATTTGCATTCACAAATAAGCGTGGGAGTAGCTTGCTTGTTGCAGCGGTTACTACCCCAAACCAAATTAGCCTGATACTTCACTTTCAATGCATATCCAAGCAGCTCTCTGCTTCAATGGCAGGGGGGATGAAGAAAAGAGGATTTATATACAGACAACAACCAAGAAGGACTAAATTGCACAGGCTGGGTAAACAAATAAGCGTGGGAGTAGCTTGCTTGTTACGGCGGTTACTACCCTGAACCAATCAAATAACTCCAATGTAAATAATGCCACCTGTTAAATATTGCTGCTGAAGATTTTTAAATAACTCCAATGTAAATAAACCCACGTGTTAAATAATACCTCTGAAGAGTCTAATACAGTTGATGGTTAACCCATTATTACTCAAAATGCCTACATTCATTACCAATTCGCAAGCATATTTACGATGTAAATATTTACTTGCGAGCTTAACTACGATGTCATAATCCAGCTGCCCACTACCTGTTCGTCGAAGTTATATAAGTTGTTCCATATATTATTCGCCTGTTATTTCTCAAATTGTAATTTATTGTTTTATTGCAGTTGCTTCCCAATGTAATATGTTGTTGGAAATGTAAACCGGAGTGAAGGCATCTAGCTAAACTTCGGTATATAAAAAACTCTTAAATAAATAAATAAATCAGGCCTGATACTTCACTTTGTATACATATACAGCACAGCTCACTGCTTCAACGAGAGGGGAGAATGAAGAAAGTATTTATATTCAGACAACAACCAACAAGGACTAAATTGCACAGGCTAGGTAAACAAATAAGCATGGGAGTAGCTTGCTTATTGTGGCGGTTACTACTCCTAACCAATTAGGCTTGATACTTCACTTTGATGCAGCTCCAGCACTGCTCTCTAGAACCAAAAAGTTACCAATAAGGGCCCTGACCTCAGGGTCAGAGTAATGGTTTGTTAAAGTTATAACCCCCTTGTTCCTTGTAAACAGATATGATATGATACTGATCATGAATGTCGGTATAGAAAAGAGTTAAATAAATAAATAAATAACAGATAAGTATGAGAAAAATAAGTGTGAAAGCTTGCTGGGCAGACTGGATGGGCCACTTGGTCTTCTTCTGCCGTCATTTCTATATGTGATCAAGGTGAGGTATTCTGCTAGTGTGTAAATTCTGCATATGAATCTATAAAAGCCTGGCTTGTTCTGTTTTTCTAATAGGAGGTGAATTGGTTTTTAAGTGCCTGGTGGAATATTTGTGTAAGCCCTGGGCTAGTTAGTCCTAAATAGTGGTTCCAGAGGCCATATCTCAAATCACATTCTTATTACATTTCTCCCCATAATATTGTATGATCTGAGTGGTCAGGATTCCCTGAGTGGGGGAAAAGATAACTTTCAACATCCTTAGCATTGCAATCCATTATTTTCCAGTCTAAAATCTTAGAATACAGTAGTGATGACAACAGTGCTGCTTAGCGTTAGAGTAGTATACAGTAAGAAGCACACAAAAAGTTGACTCGGTTTCCAACATTACTTTAACTGAGATGTTATGAAATGATAAAAGTAGTCTTTACAGCTCTTTGGTTCAATTATTTAAGTTACAAGTGCTTTTAAATTAATTTGTGAATTCTTAGTTTTATTAAAACGCAGAATGGTAAAACCAATTTTCTTTTCTCCCTTCCCCATGTTTTAGGGCAAGTTTTGAGCTTCCCTCCCACAGTGTTTGGTAGTTAGAGGTTTTAGTCCAATTTAAAGTACCTCCAGATGCACAGTATTAAAAAATCTCATATCGCCTATCCCAATAATTTCAGTCAAGTACTCCTTTTCTCCTCATAGTATCAGATTGATACGTTATACTCTTCTTCTCTCAAGATTTTCAGTAGTTGCTCATGGGCCCTGTTGAGGGACTATCCCTACTACTTTCTCCTTTCTCTCCTTCTCCTCTGAATGGCTGTAAGTCGTTCCTCCTCTGGATACCGATGATCCTCAGGTCCCTCCTCAGTGAAGCAACCTCTCCCTTTGTTTTGTTGATCTCAAAACAAAGCTTGTGCCACTAGTTAATGGGGACCCAAGAAAAGTATAACAAAAATATTTTTACAGGAAAAAAGTTGGGGGGGGGGGGGGGGGGGGAAATGAGTCCAGGGTGGTGGAAAAGCTCCTAGCTCAGAAAAGAAAATGTTCTTTCAAACGATTCTTCAAAAATAAAGGAAGGCCCTCTGACTCCATCTCTGTCCCAGTTCTCATTTTGAGAACCAAGGAGGCCTTAGTACTTCAACAAACTCCAAACCATGGGACAACCACAACATGCTGCGCTTAGGAAGAGTATCTGAAAACTCCATTCGGTAAAACATTGGTCACAGCTTACATAACTGAGGAGCTCACCATTTCACTTCTCCCTCATGGGGGAGCCAAACATTAACACTACAACTCTGTTTTCCCCTATGACCATGGACTTTTCCATCTTACTGCCGGTAGAGATCTAATAGAATCTCTACATTTACAATGTTGCCTTTTCGTAGGTAGGGCTATATTGTTTGCATGGTGTAGTTAGTGCTGTTTTGGTATGGAAGATTTCCTATATTATAATTGCAGTTCAGTTATATATGGCTTTCTGAGAGCCAAGTCCACACCCAACTTGCATTACAATAGGCCTAATGCCATGTGGGCTCGAAGAGTCTTTTTTTTTTTTTTGCAGAATTTTCTGATTGGCACCACAGCAGTGCATTTAAATATAATACACATGTTATAAGCGATATTTTAACCTTGGAAGATTGTATTTTGAATGTTCTTTTTCATGCAAAATCTGTTATTAGAAATGGATATTTTTTAATATTATTTAGGGAGAGGCTGGGGGGCACAAGGCTGTAATGTTAGCCTAGGGCACCTAATACCCTTGCACCAGCCCTGGGTCAGTAGGAGAGAAGTGAAAAGCCGGAGTTTGAAGACTGGAGGGTGAGAGAGGGGAAGAAGGAGAGATGAAATCCTAGCTATGAGTATGCCGAGAAGAGAGAAATGGAGAAAGGAGAGCCAATTGATATAGTGTATCTGGATTTCCAGAAAGCATTTGACAAAGTCCCTCATGAGAGACTTAGGAAATTAAAAAGTCATGGGATAGGGGGCAGTGTCCTAATGTGGATTGCCAACTGGTTTAAAGAGAGAAAACAGGGAGTAGGGTGAAATGATACATTTTCTCAATAGAAAAAGGTGAACAGTGGAGTGCCCCAGGGATCTGTACTTGGTGCTTTTTAATATATTTCTAAATGATCTGGTAAAGGGTACAACGAGTGAGGTGATCAAATTTGCAGATGACACAAAATTATGCAGAGTAGTTAAATCTCAAGCAGATTGTGATGAATTGCAAGAGGATCTTGCGAGACTGGAAGAATGGGCTTCCAAATAGCAGATGAAATTTAACATGGACAAGTGCAAAGTGAAGCATATAGGGAAAAATAATCCTTGCTGTAGTTTCACAATGTTAGATTTTATCTTAGGAGTTACCACCCAGGAAAGAGATCTAGATGTCATAGTGGATAATATATTGACATCATTGGCCCAGTGTGCTGTGATGATCAAAAAAGAAAACAGAATTAATAGGAAGGGAATAGAAAATAAAATGGAGGTTGTCATAATGCCTCTGTATCGCTCCATGGTGAGAGCACACCTTGAATACTGTGTGCAGTTCTGGTCATCACATCTCAAATACTACTTTTCCTACCAACCTACCTACCACACAAGTTAGAGACTTAGGAGTGATAATTGACAACCGGCTAAACTTCAAGGCACATATCAACAAAACAACCAAAGACTGCTTCTATAAACTCCAGGTTCTGAAGAGGATAAGACCTCTTTTCCATGCTCAAGACTTCAGATCAATCATCCAAGCAGTCATTTTTTCAAAAATAGACTATTGCAATTCCCTATTGCTAGGTCTGCCCTCATCCTATTCCAAACCATTACAGATGGTTCAAAACTCAGCAGCCCGATTACTAACAGGCGCAAGAAAGAGAGACCACATATCTCCCATTCTGAAAGAGCTACATTGGCTACCCGTACACTTCCGTATCATGTACAAAGCCATATGCATCATCTTCAAAACTATTCATCAGCACATCTCCCTCGATCTACAAATCCCCCTCCAAGTATACAACTCGACAAGACCGACCAGAGATGTTCACAGAGGCGCCCTCAAAGTTCCCCCTGCGAAAATGACCAGACACATCACCTTAAGAGATCGTGCCACCTCCACAGCTGGCCCTTCCCTGTGGAATTCCATTCCTACAGACCTCAGACTGGAACCCTGCCTCTTAACTTTTAGGAAAAGACTTAAGACTTGGTTATTCAAGCAAGCTTTCCAAGACACAATCTAATAACACAAGTCAAGGACACATTCCAAGGACTCCACAAAACTCTCAACCACTAATCATGCCTTTTGTACATAGCATTTAATTTATTTATACCGTTTAACCGTTTATTCTTTCCTATCTCTTCCTTCTTCTCCAAGTTCTGCTACCCTTGTTATTTGTAACTGCTCCTTCGGTCACCACAGTTCGAATTGATGTATTTAATGCACTCCCGTTCCATGTAAACCAGCAAGATATGTTTTCATGATTGCCGGTATATAAAAACCTTAAATAAATAAATAAAATAAATAAATAAAAAAAGGATATAGCTGCATTGGAGAAAGTGCAGAGAAGGGCGACCAAAATGATAAGGGGCATGGAATGGCTCCCCTTTGAGAAAAGGCTAAAGAAGTTAGGGTTGTTCATTTTGGAGAAGAGACGACTGAGGGGGGGATATGATAGAGGTCTACAAAATCATGAAAGGACTTGAACAAGTTAATGTAAATCAATTACTTACTTTCTCAGATAATAGAAGGACTAGGGGGCACTCCATGAAGTTAGCAAGGAGCTCATTAAAAACAAATTGAAGAAAATTCTTTTTCACTCAGCGCATAGTTAAGCTCTGGAATTCATTGCCAGGGGATGTGGTTTCAGCAGTTAGTGTTACTGGGTTTAAAAAAGGTTTGGATGTTACAATCCTGCTTGCGGACCCTATCCTGCGAGCAGGCCTCTCACTTACCCTGGCCCGACTCCACTGCTGCTGCCGCTCTCCCCAGCCAGCCAGGCTGCCGACGCCGTTTCTTCGTGGCAGGAGGGGCCGCTGAATTCTGTCTGTCTTCATGGCTTGTGAGTCACCGCTGCTGCCTCCGTCTTCGCGACCTGTATAAATTACCTCACCTTGTGAAGGCGCTTCTCTGCATATATGGGACACAAGGATATTACACAGAATTTAGTAGAAGCAAATATAAATGTATTATTGCATATCCTTGGGAGATACAGATAGCCAGACCTACAACACAGGTAGGGCATTTCAACCTCTGTCTCTTAGTATATCATGGGGGCTGCATTTTATAGGTTTAAACAGTACAAGGATGCCTTGTGAGCCTATGATGATAATCACGCAGTATGACATAATGAAATAGGATAAACTAAAACTATTTTAACCTGAACACTCTCCACCCATGTGAAGGCCCCTTGCTTTTGCCAGATGTGTGCCCCTTCTTCTGAGGTTCTTTGTCCTGTCAATATGTCAATCTCCTTCCATTCTCCTGGGGCATTGGGAAACTCTGATTTCAATGGGGCCCCTCAACTGGAGACTGTAGTCTGAGAACGTGGCCTCAGCCATTTGCCCTCTGTAACCTCAAGACCTTCTAGCATAGGCTTTGCAGAGCCTAAATGTATTCCAGATGTTTTCCAAAGTCTTGAATCTAAGGTCAGTTAAATGGGTTTTTTTTGCCAAAGTTGCAGTTAGGCCACAGACAATGAAGGCTTCTGGGTAAACGGAGTGAACAAACATCTGAGCAACAGTCTCCATATTAGGCTGCCCATATATCAGACCTTAGCGCCGCCACTGCGGGACCTTCAAGCGGCAGGAAGCTGCTGCCACTGTTTCCATCTTCATGGCTGTGGCCGCTTCCGGAAAGTCCTCTTTGCGGCCTGTGCTGCTTGGTCTCCTGCCAAGCCATCTTGAGGCCTGAAGGCCACTCCTGACGCCTGCCTGCTTCCTCCTCTGTCTGTGCGGCAGGGATGCAGCTGTCCTGTGTCCTGCTCTTTCCTGGGCCCTCCTCTAGGCGCTGGTGCATGCCTCTTCAAAGATATTTAAAGGGCCAGTGGCGGGAAAAGCTCGCCAGAAGTCCTTGTCAGCTTACTTCCTGCTTCAGCCCTATAAAAGGGCTTAGTTCCTATTCCTCGGGGCCTTCGACCAGAATCCACAGGTGTATGTGTTCCTCTTTGGGTCAAGGTCCTCCGTGGTCTTCACTTGTCTAGATGACTCATCGTTCCATGTTCCTGGTCGCCTCTTCCTGATGTTCCTGGTCTTGTCCTTTGTCGGAGCTCCTTCTTTGCCTGTTCCATGTCCTGATGTTCCGTGGTTCTGTTCCTGAGTCCTGATGTTCCAGATGTTCCGTGTTCCTGATGTCTTGGTCCTGATGCCTTCATCTTCAACTCTGCAACCTCTTCCCAGTTTCCTGCATCCACCTTTCCTGGTGTGCCACCATCGTGGTGCGTGACCAGCCCATGTGGGGTTTTGTAGGGCGCTTCGTGTTACAAGGCCTTCTTCTCATCTGCAGCACAAGTCTCCAGAAAACCCTCGTTTTAATGTTCCAAGCTCCGAGTCTTGAATCCTGAGTCTTGAGTCCTGTCCCGTTTTCAGAGTTCCTTGCCTGCTTCAGTCCATGCCCAAGACTCTGCCAGAACCTGCTCCGCTCCAGCATGGTCCACAACCAGCTACAGGCGGTTGTGTAGGGCATGCCCCGGTGCAGGCCTCTACTGAATCTTCAACATGTTCCACTCTCAAGTTCCACTACTTCACCTGGAGTCTGTTTTGCGCTCAACGTGGTCCACGACCAGCTATGGGTGGCTGTGTAGGGTGTGCTGCGATGCAGTTCTCACCCAGTACTTTCGCCTGAGTCCTGAAACCTGCCTGAGACCTTCTGAGTAACCTGAATTCTTGTTCCGAGTCTTCTGAATAGCCTGAATCCTTGTCCAAATCTTTCCAAGTTCCAAGTCCTCGTCTGAGTCCTTCCAAGTTCCAAGTCTTTGTCTTGTTTCCTCCCTCAGCATCCGTCTGGCCTCATGCACTCGTCATTCCCAAGCAGCGGGTACAAAAGGGCTTTCGAGTGGCCGGAGGGCTACTCCTGAGACCAGCATTGCATTGCTGGGTCTCCTTGGTGCATGTAGGTCCAGCAGAGGGCTGATCCTGCTTGGTGCCTGTTCCGAGTTCCTTGCTTTAGTTCCAGTCCTGCTTTGTTCCTGCTCCGCCCGTGCTTGCTTGCGCTCGCCTCCCACGGTGTGGCTCGGGGCTCCTCTCTGAGTTGTGCTGTGGTTCAGGGGCTCACGCTCTCCCATGAGCTAGCGCATCAGGACCTGTGGTCGCAACATTGGATAAGTTCCTAGAGGTTAAATCCATAAACTGCTATTACAGTAATTAATAAGTAATAGTAATCTAATGTTTGGGTACTTGCCAGGTATATGTGACTTGGATTGGCCACTGTTGGAAACGGGATACTGGGCTTGATGGACCCTTGGGTTGACCTAGTATGCCTTTTCTTATGTTCTTATGTTCTTATGCAAGAGGACATCACAAAACTGGGAGACTGGGCATGCAAATGTGAAATTAAATTTAATGTAGACAAGTGCAAAGTGATGCACTTAGAGAAGAGTAACCCAAATTATAGCTACATAATGTAAGGTTGCACATTAGGAGTCACTACTCAGGAAAAGGATATAGGTATCATCATTGAAAATATGTTGAAATCCTCTATTCAGTATGCAGTAGGGGCCAAGAAAGCAAATGAATGCTACAGATTATTAAGAAAGGAATGGAGAATAAATCATAATGCCTCTCTATTGCCCCATGGTGTAACCTTGTTGCATTTGGTCAGTCATGAGTCTGTCCCACGGCCAACCGCTCTTACCTCCTGCCCTGAGTTGGAGGGGGACCACCGACACCATTGCATTCCCACAAATGAAGTTGCGGCAGGCCGCCACACAAGCCCAACATGCCGCGTGGCTCAGCTCCATTTAAAGGGCCCGCGGCAGGAAACCCACTGCGGCGCCCACATATGACATCACAGGCTCTCCACTATTTAAGGACTGCTCAGACCTATCTCAGACACCTCAGCAATAAGTCTAACTCTTCTGAGCAGTTGAATGCCTTGTTGTTCCTGGGTTCTGCTCCTGCTTCTGTTCCAGTCCTTGTCTTCATGTTCCTGGTTCCTTCCTGTGTCTTTGGAGTTCCTGCCTTCCTGTCTTGCTGTTCCTTGTCCATCTTCAGTGTCTTCCTGCTGTTCTGCCTTGCCTCCTTCCCTCTGGATTGACTTCCTGGCTTGACCTTGGTTTGAATCCCCAGTTTGTCTTCATTTGGATCCCTGGCTCGACCTCAGACTGCTTCTTGACCACTTTGACTTCTGCCTGCCTTGTGACCTCTGCTTGCTCCTCGTCTTGCTGTACTCTGCCTGCCCTTGACCTCAGTCCGCTCTCATCTCTGCAGTCTACTGCCTGTCCCAACTTCTGCTAGGACTGGCTTCGTTTTCTTCCTGTTGACCTCAACCTCTTCTGTGACAGATTCTTCTCTTTGCAGAGGCTCACGCCTAAGTCCAACTGACCCCGCACCTGAGTGAGGACCTGCAGGCCTCCTTCCGGTGGGTAGCGTCAATCTAACCTCAGTCCAAGGGTCCACTTTCGCAATAGACCTCATCTTGAGTATTGTGTGCAGTTCTCATCACCCCATCCCAAGAAAGATATAGCAGAATTAGAAAAGGTACAGAGAAGGGCGACCAAAATGATAAAGGGGATGGAACAATTTCCCTATGAAGAAAGGCTAAAATGGTTAGGACTCTTCAGCTTGTGGAAGAGATGGTTGAGGGGAGATATGATAAAGGTCTATAAAATAATGAGGGGAATGGAACAAATAAGCATTAATCAGTTTTTTATTCTTTAAAAAAGTACAAAGACCAGGGGACACACAATAGAGTTACTAGGTAATACAGTAATACATTTAAGACTAATAAGAGAAAATATGTTTTTGCTCAATGCATAATTAAGCTCTTGAATTTGTTACCAGAGGATTTGGTAAAAGCTATTAGTGTAGCTGCATTTAAAAAAGGTTTGGACAAGTTTTTCGAGGGAATGTCCATTACCCATTATTAAGGTAAAGTTGCAGAAATCCACTGCTTATTCTTTGGATAAGCAGCTTGGAATCTATCTACCTTTCAGGTACAAACTTAGGGCCCAATGAAGTAAGGATTACTTTGCATTATGATCATATTTTTTGCATGCAAACTTTGCTCCCTATACAGCAAAGAGTTTCGCCCACAAAATATACATACATAAAACTTCACATTGTCATTAGTGCTTCTATATGTAAATCCAATGCTAATGAAATGATTAATCAAACATTTTAATATGTGCTATCTTGTATTTTATTTTTCTTTATATATATGAATTTGTAATCTGTGTTTTTAGTTAACTGCTTTGATGATTTTTTTTAAATGAAAATGTGGTATATATAAAGTTTTATTAAATAATGAAAAAATATAATCATAATTACCTCCCACTGCAGAGAGGTGCATAAGCCAAACTTATGTTATCTTAGTGCTCAAAATTTAACTCCTGATCAGAGATGGAATAAATTTCTTGGGGCCAGAGTTAGTTTATGGGGCTGAATGTGGACGTCATGGTGCAGAGGGTCTTGTACACTCTGGATTTATGTGCAGAAAACATTTTATGCACTTAAATCGTATTTTATGTGAGGAAACATGGTTTATGTGCAGACATTTAAATTTATATATTCCACCTTCAAATTTATATATTCCACCTTCAATGCAGATTACATTCAGGTATTGTAGGTATTTCTCTGTTCTCAGAGGGTTCACAGTTTAGGTCTGTACCTCAGGCAATGGAGGGTGAAGTGACTTACCCAAGGTCACAAGTGTTGCGCTTCCCGGCCACGTCCACTCCGCGGCTGGTCCTGCTCACCTCTCCCGTCCGTCTACCAGCTCCGGCCTCACTTCCTCTGCCGCTGCAGCAAGTTTGCGGCATCCCCGGTTCCCCCGCTCACTGTCTCCGATGCCAGCCTCACAGCGGAGCTCCCGTGTATAAAAGGCCATGCCCATTCCCTTGAACGGTACCTTGCCAATCAGGTCATATACTCCAGTGTCTCCAGTTTGCCTTCTGCGTTCCAGTGTCTTACTCCTGTGTCTCCTGTTCCAGTGTATTTGTTCCAGCGTCTCCTGTTCCAGCATCTCCTGTGTCTCCTGTTCCTTTGTCTCTCGATTTCTGGTAGTACCCTTCAGACTGATCTCACGGTACTGACCTTTGCCTGTTCTTCGACTACTCTTGATTGCTGCCTGGAACTGGATCTCTGCCTGACCTGACTACTCTTGATCGCTGCCTGGAACTTGACCTTTGCCTGACCAGAAACAGAGATTGTATGTGGTACGCTGGTTGGAAAGTTATTTTATGTATTGCTGACATACCACAATTGTTTACTGGATGAAACTACATTATTGAGTTTCACTCATGACTTTGAAGTGTTCAAGCCCCTGAGGCAGTGGCTGTTGAGCTGCAAAACTCGGCCTGAGTCGGGCAGTGTAAGAACACGTCTCTGTTTTAATAAAGATTGAAAAAGACTAAGGTATCTATTTTTGTGTTTTCTTGATCCTTGCTATACACTCGGACACTCGCTTCTGGCCTCCTGCGACCTCTGGACTTCCCTGTTTGGACACCGACCATGCACCCTTGTTCGTGGTGAGCACTCCCTTGAACTCTCTCTCAAGGAGACCCTGCGAGGCCCACCTAAGACCAGGCGGCCCAGGTAACCAAGGGCTCAACCTGTCTCCTCCTGTGCTCCGCCTCCTGGTGGCAGGCACTCTCCGGGTCCGACCGGAGGGCCGTACCAATCCTGCACCAGGCCAAGGGTCCACCTCCAGCGCAACAGGTTGCCGAGGCCATGGACTTGGCGGAGTCTCCCGCCTTGCAGGCCATCCCTGGCCTAGCCGCTCATGTCCAAGAACAACAGCAAACCCTAGAAGCATTGACTTTGTCTGTGGAGAGACTATGGTCTCAATTAGAGGATGCTGTAATAACCAACTCTTGGTGTTGGGCTCAACCCGTGCCCTCACGGGCATCTCTGGCTCTTCCTGCTCCACCCCGTTTCAATGGGGATCCGCGCCTCTGTCGGGGTTTCCTCAACCAATGCTTTATGCAATTCACTCTACAGCCCGAGTTGTTTCCAAGTGAAAATACCAATATCACCATCATCCTGGCATGGGCTTCCTCCGTCATCTCTCCCACTTCATCTCCGTGTTCAAGCGGACCTTCCAGGACCCCGGCTAACAGGCGGTTGCGGGTCACCAGCTTCTCCATCTCCTACATCAAGTCTCTCCAGCGGTCACCGTTTTGAACTCTACAACCCTGACTGGGTTACCTGCTCTGTATGCAGACATCCAAGATGTATTCTCTAAACAGAATGCTGACATCCTACCTCCACTCCGGGATTTTAATTGTCCCATATAGCTCCTTCCAGGTACCATGCCTCCCAAAGGCAGGACCTATCCTCTCTCACTACCAGAAACTAAAGCAATGTCTGAGTACATTAAAGAGAATCTGGACAAGGGATTCATAAGACCCTCCGATTCCCCGGCAGGAGCCATATTCTTTTTCATGAAGAAGAAAGATGGCAGTTTACGTCCTTGCATTGACTACAGTGGGCTAAACACCATAACCCGCAAGGTTCGCTATCCTCTACCACTCATCAGCGAACTCTTTGATCGCTTCCAAGGAGCTCAGATCTTTACTAAGCTAGATGTCTGAGGGGCATACAATCTCATAAAGATCCAGCCAGAGGATATTTGGAAGACCACTTTCAATACCAGGGACGGCCACTACGAGTACATAGTAATGCCCTTCGGACTTTGTAATGCCCCTGCGGTCTTTCAACGCTTGATGAATGAGATCTTCCGGGACCTACTATACTCGTTTGTCGTGGTATATCTAGATGATATACTGATCTTTTCCAAGGACCTGAAATCCCACTGTTCACATGTTCAGACAGTCCTTCAACGTCTCAGGGACAACTGTCTCTATGTGAAACTAGAGAAGTGTATCTTCGAACAGACTCGTTTCCCGTTTCTGGGCTACATTATCTCCAATCGTGGTTTTACCATGGACCCTGAAAAACTTCAAGGAATCCGAGATTGGCCCCAACCAGTAGGCCCCCATGCCCTACAAAGGTTCCTTGTATTTACAAACTATTACAGGAACTTCATCGCCAATTACTCCACACTAGCTGCTCCACTCACTGCCATTACTAGGAAAGGAAGTAACTACCAAGTATGGAGTCCCAAGGCTCAATCCATGCCTTGAAAGAGGCCTTCTGCACTGGACCCTGTCTACGTCACCCAGACCCTAACCGCCCCTTCGTCGTCGAAGTCAACGCATCTGCCATTGGGGCAGTGGTAGTTCTCAGCTAGTATTCCTCCAAAGGAGTCTTAGTACCCTGCTCCTTCTATTCACACAAATTTTCCTCTGCAGAGCAAAATTATACGATTGGGGATCATGAGCTCCTAGCGGTGAAGTTAGCGCTTCAAGAGTGGCGCCCCTGGTTAGAAGGAGCACAGCATAAGTTCACGATCTTTACAGATCGCAAAAATCTCAAAGGAAGCCCAGTTATTGAACCCCAGACAGGCCCTCTGTTCTTTGAACGTTTTAATTTTAACTTTGTTATCGTCCTGCAGCCAAGAACACTCGAGCGGATGCTCTCTCCCGCTCTCTCGAGCCAGAGGATACGCCTGACACTCCTAGGCACATCATCGACCCAGCTTACATAACCCTCGCAGTCACCAACACTGTGCCAGCAGGGAAGATGGTGGTTCCACGCCGTCTCAGAGAACATATCCTTCGCTGGGCTCATGACTCAAAGTTGTCCAGCCATCCCGGCTGGACTCGGACCCTTGAGATGCTAAGAAGATACTACTGGTGGCCTAACATGGTCAAGGACTCCGCAGTTATGTGGATTCATGCCCCATCTGTGCACAACACAAGCCTCCCACTGGTCGTCCTTGGGGCCTTCTTCAACCCCTTCCGGCTCCCACTAAACCCTGGTCAAGCATCTCGACTGACTTCATCGTCGATCTGCCCCATCAAAGGGCAATATGGTCATCTGGGTTATCATTGACCATTTTTCAAAAATGGCCCACTTCGTTCCACTATCAAGTCTTCCGTCAGCTCCTGAACTGGCAAAACTCTTCCTGAAAAACATAATCCGTCTACATGGTCTTCCCAAAGAGATCGTTTCCGATCATGGACCACAATTCGCTGCCAAATACTGGAAGTCTCTGTGCAAAACATTTGATATCTCGTTAAATCTGACTTCGGCTTACCACCCTCAGGTGAACGGCCAAGCCGAGAGGACCAACCGATCCTTGAAGACATTTTTAAGGACTTATGTCAACAATCAACAGGACAACTGGGCCGACCTCTTGCCTTGAGCCGAACTGTCCCACAATACCCACATCACCTCAACCACCGAGGTTTCTC
Organism: Rhinatrema bivittatum; assembly: GCF_901001135.1. Taxonomy (NCBI): domain Eukaryota; kingdom Metazoa; phylum Chordata; class Amphibia; order Gymnophiona; family Rhinatrematidae; genus Rhinatrema; species Rhinatrema bivittatum. The sequence goes on along the minus strand of NC_042615.1, from coordinate 433,922,548 downwards.
CCTTCTCCGAGGTGTTTGGTAGCCAACCACGCCTGCCTCTGGCAGTACCACTTTCCGTACCCTCACCTGCGGCCCAGTCTATGGCACAGACAATTCATTGCCTCTGGAACCGAGTCAAGGAAAGACTGGGCCAGGCGCTGAGAAAGCCAAATGCTTTACTGATACTCACCGTCGAACTGCTCCTCTGTTCCGGCCAGGCCAAAAAGTTTGGCTCAGCACGAAACACATTAAGTTATGATTACCTTCGCAACGTTTGGCCCCCAAATTCATAGGGCCATTTCCAGTTATCAGACGCATCGGAGCCGTAACCTATCAACTGCAACTCCCCAGTTCCATGGGGATTCACAATACATTTCACGTTTCTTTATTGAAGCCCTTGGTCCTGAACTGGCCCTCTCGCAGACCTCCTGCTCCATCACAGCTCACCGCTGAACCCGAGGACGTTCTCCAGGTCAAAGAAGTATTAGATGTTCATCGGAAGATAGGCCACTGAGAATACCTCCTGTCGTGGGAGGGCTTTGGGCTGGAGGAGAACTCCTGGGAGCCCTCCCACCACATATACGACAAGAACCTCCTCACGGAATACCACAGGGCCCATCCTGAAAAGCCCAGGCCCGTAAAGGGGAGGCCTAGAAGGGGGGCTACTGTTGCACTCCACGGCCGGTCCTGCTCACCTCTCCCGTCCATCTACCAGTTCCGGCCTTACTTCCTCTGCCGCAAGTTTGCGGCATCCCCGGCTCCCCTGCTCACTTTCTCTGATGCCGGCCTTACAGCTAGAGCTCCCGCAGGGGCTCCATGTCATCCTGCTCCTCGGCCCCGCCCCTAGGCGCGCGCAGCCGACGTCATGATATTTAAAGACACCAGCATGGGAAACTCCAACCCGTCGCCCTCCAATGACATCACAGCTCCCGTGTATAAAAGGCCAGGCCCGTTCCCTTGAATGGTATCTTGGCAATCGGGTCGTACATTCCGGTGTCTCTAGTTTGCCTTCTGCGTTCCTGTGTCTTGCTCCTGTGTCTCCTGTTCCAGTGTCTTTGTTCCAGCGACTCCTGTTCCAGTGTCTCCTGTTCCAGCATCTCCTGTGTCTCCTGTTCCAGCGTCTCCTGTTCCTTCATCTCTTGATTCCTGGTAGTACCCTTCAGACTGATCTCATGGTACTGACCTTTGCCTGTTCTTCGACTACTCTTGCTTGCTGCCAGACCTGACCTCTGCCTGAACTCCGACTACTCTTGATCGCACCTGGAACTTGACCTTTGCCTGACCTGACTACGCACAGATTGACCACTGTTACCGACCCTGCTTTGGCTGACTATTCTGGACTGATACTCTGGCCTTGATCCTCGCTATACACTCGGACACTCTCTTCTGGCCTCCTGCAACCTCTGGACTTCCCTGTTTGGACACCGACCATGCACCCTTGTTCATGGTGGTCACTCCCTTGAACTTTCTCTCAAGGAGACCCTGCGAGGCCCACCTAAGGCCAGGTGGCCTGGGTAACCAAGGGCTCAACTTGAGGGAACTCCAGGTTGCTATTGGCGAAGCTCCAGCTAGCCTCTGTCTCCTCCTGTGCTCCGCCTCCTGGTGGCAGGCGCTCCCTGGATCCGACCGGAGGGCTGTACCAATCCTGCACCAGGCCAAGGGTCCACCTCCAGCGCAACAACAAGGAGCATCTGAAGGACATGAACCCTGGCTTCGCAGTTGCATAGCCTTCTGCTCTAACCACTAGGTTTTTCCTGTGTGTAAAATATGATTGCCTTTGAAAATGTGTGTGAAATGTGTGTGTAAAAAGTACCCAGGGACTTTACTCTTTTGTGCACGATCTGAACGTTTGTGATAAGACACCCTCGTTTAAAGTTGCCTCCCCCCCCCCCCCCCCCCCCCCCCCGCCCGAGAAACTGGCTTCCTGGGTTTTCCATTTAAATTTTTGTCCGCATGTTTCTGTTTCTACTTTCTGGTCCTTTGTTCTAGGATCCGCCTGTACTCTGCAGGTATTAACTGGTGAGGGATTCTGCTAACTAGCATGTAGAGTCTGTGCAGGCATCTTGTTTTGTTTTTCCAGTAGGAGTATATGGGTATTCTAAATTTGCAATGTTGTTGCTGTCTGAGTCCTGGGCGTTGGTGCTCTAATAGTGCGGCAAGTTTGCCATAGAGCTCCTGAGCGTCTTTTTACCGGCTTTTGTGTTACTTCATGAAGTGTCTGGCAATGGAAGGACTTTTGAGCTGCTGTTACCGAGGTGATAACAGGATTTGAATATATATATATATATATATATATATATATATATTTTTTTTTTTTTTTTTGTATGGTGAGTTGTAAGGTGAAACATCCTATCTCTATACAAACTCTGGAATTGATCAAAATTTCTTCATATTGACAAAGAGATGCACGAGAGTTTGTCTAACGTTCAGCCCTCTGTTGAAAAACGCTTTAGCACATCTGTCACAGATTTCTCACTGATGAAATAAGCGAAGATTAAAACTTTAGTGAAAAATTACAATTTAATAACTTTAATTTCAATAGCAGCTTGTAAAAAATATCTTTCCCTTGTGTCATTTTTAACAGTAAAATATTTAGAATTATTTTTTTAGTTCGGCTGTCAGTTGTAATGTGCAGTATTATCATATAAGTTAGCATCATCTGTCAGATGAGTCCCGATGGGAAAAAATGTTGAGAACCACTGTTCTAAATGTGATGTGTACCAGGGCAGCTGTGAAAATACTGAGTGAGAGATGCAGGTGCTCCCCCTAGTGGTACAGGTCATAACTTTAAAACCTGCATTTCCCCTTTCAATAATGGATGTCATGGATACAGGCAATATTTCCTGGCTTAATTATAAAAGATTTCATTTTGACTTTTTAGAACTTCATGAAAATTATGTGTTAAGGATCAGGTGTGCTCTAGGAACCAGTGCTGGTTATTGTTGGATTGCTGTATCCAGAGTTGGACAGATTTAGAATCACTCATCTAAAGCTGTTGAGAGAAGCAGGACCAGTGCTGTTTTGCTACCCTTTGTGAACAATTACTGTGCAGCCCCTCCTCATTCTGTTTTATTTTTAATGCTTAATTTTTTATTATTTTTCAGTAACCAACACTCAGTAGAAACAGTCTCTGCCTGTCTCTCTCTCCCTCCCTCTCTCTGTTATACACATGCACATTTTCTTTTTCCCTCTCACATTCTCTCTGTCTAACTCTCTCACACACACACACTCTCTCTTACACATTCTTTCCCAGTTTTTCTGTCAGTCTCAGTCTTTTTCTCTAACACATTTTCTCTCACACTGCCTCAGTCTCACATTGTCTGTCTCAGTCTTGTCTCCCTCTTGCACTCTCTCTCTTTCTCATACTCTATCTCAGTCTCGCACTTTCTTTCTATCTCACACACTCTGCCTCTCTCAGTCTCACAGTCTCTCTCTCCCAAACTTTCAGCCATACTCTGCGTACCCTCCCTAGCCTAACCAGCAAGTCACCCAGGTTGTTACACCCACCTCACTCCCCCAAACCCATCTTACCTTGCCAGTATAACCAAAATGTCTAAATGGGACTGGATGATCCCCAAGTGTTCCTGCCCCATCTGCCAGTATTTAAAAACAGCACCTGTTGACCACAGGGTCATTCAGCACCATTCTTAATGTAATCCCTGGATGGGATGGATCCCATGGACTGCACCCAGGGGCACCTAGAAAGAGATGGACCCTTCTATGTAAACAGCACTAACAATGATGAAAATCTTTTGCATCCAAAACTCACACTGAGAAGCAATGTGGTTTCCAACTTCTTTTACTGATAGTTGATTAGATGGCTGAAGAATATTTGCAGCACTCAATTCGTGGTTTCCAATAGAGTCAATAAATAATAAAACAGTAGACAGATTAATACACATGTGACCTCACTCTTTCTAGCAAAGTCTTTCAATTTCTCTGGAAGCAGACTTCTTAATCCTTGATCTCTGCATCTTCTCAGTTTATCGGATTACTCAGATTAAAGATAGTTCAATCCTCTTTTTTATCCCCCATTTATTATCTCTGTTTCCTCCCCACATTGAAGTGGTTAGAATAAAGTCCCAATAATTTATCAGAACCCAAGTCCCAGTTCTCATACCTTTCCAGAAGTCTTCTTAAATACTTTAGATTTCTTATGAAATACCAAAAGAGTGCTCTCCTCTCAAGTGCAACGTACCTGAGTCAGTAGCAAATATACAATCCTCGATTATTCGCAACTCCTTCCCTCTACTAAGGGACAGGATTCCTTTTTCCAGCTGAGCAATCCTTCCCAGGTGAAAGACACCTCTTCCCAATAGAATGGAAACTGATTCCCTGGTACCAGGTGGCAAAACAATAGTCTGTTACTCCAAAAAGAGAGAAAAATAAACAAGAGTCATGAAGGGTGGGAAAACGTCCTTGCCTCCAAACAGAGGAGATTGTAACAGGTAGAAACAACTGATGCTTGAAACTTCACTACATTGGATCACAAACAGGTCCAGCCCTGGAGGAGTTATAGCACACAATCTGAGTCTTTCCTTCCCTTGATTTAACCATGCACAGGGATGCCCCAGTTCTCTGTGGACAGGTCACACACGAGTCTTAACAGTAGAAATCTCCAAAAATGGATTACCAGAGTAAAAAGCAATAACAGGTACCGTAGGTTAGGCTTCCGGCTGACCCACAAGAGGGAAAAAACATACTGCCCTTAAGGAATAATTTTAAAAAATGAATAACAGGAAACAGAGAGCTCCTGCCTTCAGGAAAACCAAATTAAAATCCACCATTGATGGTGCATGTGGGTGATAAATAATTAGACCACACCATCTGCAGCTCCCATATGGGGGAGTAAAACCCAAACCTCTCTTTTTATTGAATAGCTATGAACCTCCCCAGCTAGTTAGCTCATTCCTTTTAGTAAGGAAACCAGAAATTCCCTACATCAAATTCAGGTAGGTAGGGCAGGAGTGCCTGGGGATCACTCCTATCCCATTTAAGAATGTTGAACCTGCAGATGGGGGGGGGGGGGGGGGGGGGGTTTGATGGTGGTAAGCTCCAGGGAGTTGTCAATTTTTTAATTTTGGATTCCTGGAGTTGGGCAGGATATTATGGTTTTCTGACTCCACCCACACAGACCGGCCATTGATGCTGCCACCTCCCAAGTGCTCTGCTCCATGCAATTGCATGATTTGGATATCTGGTAGCACCAGCCCTGGAGAGGAGCGCCTCTCCCCTGAAGCTTTAGCTAATCCTATCTCTCAGATAAGGACTGTATTCCAAATACTATTTCTGTATTTGTCATAGTTTGTAAGAAGAAATCTGCTGTACATTTCAGGGTGAAACAACGGAGTCTGGTGCCGTCTTCCAGACCTTGCATGCCTCATGCTCTTTAGCTTGATTGTGTGTCATCAGTAAAGTCTGGCAGCCTAGCCCTTTGAAGAGTTTTTTAAATTTATCTTTTAATTAACTAATGGTCTATGACAGCATAATGTTCTGAGGTGAAAGCAAGGACATCTAAGCCAAAAGCAAGGGGATTTATTTGAAGCCCTCTGGCAAGGTAACTATCATTTTTAGAAAATGGAATTTAAAAAAGTGTTTAAAACCTCCCATGATTTTAGAAATTCTTTAAATACTTATATACCACCGCATAACTGGCAAGTTTCATCAGGTCTCTAGTGTCTTGTGGCTGACTAGCAAGTAGGAATATTTCATGTTCTAATGTGTACTTAACATGGAGCGAATCTATCACGTTTTGTTAAGGGTGAAAGGAGCTCTTATTTGTATTCTTCCTTCCACACACTTCAAAGCAGATTACATTCAGGTATGCTATGCATTTCCCTGTTCTCAGAGAGCTCACAATTTAAGGGCCTGATTTAGGCTTTTCTCTCATTCTGTGTCTATGGAGAAAATGGTAAGTAAATGAGGCCCTATTTATTTATTTAAAAGAATTAAGCTAAGTGGATTACAAATCAATAAAAAAAAACACAATATTCACATTAAAACCGTATACATCTTTGTCTAAAACCTGAACTATGTTTATAAAGTCATGCTCGTGACACAGGCAGTTAACTTCTGTTTACGTTCCCAAAGTCTTCCTGAAACAGTAAGGCCTTCAACTTTTTTCTAAAAGTTTGTGCCTGAAGCGATGGAGGGTAAAATGATTTTCCCAAGGTCACAAGGCATGGCAGCTGGATTTGAACTGTGGCTTGCAGCCTGCTGCTCTAACTACTCCTCTACTCTTGACCTGGGATTTATCCTTTTTGGGTGGTTGAACCTCTGATTCTCAGTCATGGCATGGCTGTGCCACCTAGAAAGGGCTTTCTTAGGCTCCCAAGCCCAGACCATGCCCCTGAGGATCCAAATTGGTCATCAAGGATTTATAAGGAGATCGCTGGGAACAAGAATGTGCTTCTGGCAATTTGAGGGCTGAGGCCAAGCTATAAGGACCTGAAGGAGACCCCTGAGTCTTGTAGTTTTGTAATTAAGAGTAGCTGTGCCAGTAAGGTGAAGAAGTGAATGTGTGAACTCAAACAGATTTTCAAAAGGATTGCAGCATGGAGAGCATTATGGTGGACATGATGGACCCTGTGCTGCCACAGTTAGATAGAGGTTCCACTGTACTGACAGTGCTACTTGATTTATCAAGTGCCTTTGATTTGGTAGATTATGATATGCTTGTGTCTCACTGTCAGTTATTGAGACTGGGGGGAAGTGTCCTGAACTGGATTTTCAGATTTTTTTTTAAGAATAGGAAGCAATTGGTTATATTTTCAAGGATAATATTCTCGTATATGTTCTGTAAATTGTGGCGTTCCACAAGATTCTTTATGATCTCCTTTATTGTTTAATGTTTATTTAATCCCTTTGAGAGATATTATCCGTTCTTTTGGTTTTACTCCATTTATATATGCTGATGACATCCACATTTTAATACCTCTGGGATCTGACTCAGGACAGGTTCTTTCCCACTTTAATAATTGCTTGAAGGCTGTTGGTATCTGGTTAAGGGAGAATTACTTGATTTGGAACACCAAAAAGACTGAAGTAGGAACCAATTTGGAGAAATTTCAACTCTAAATTGAGGGACAGACTGTAATAGCTAGTGACAATGTGAGATATCTTGGGGTCTTATTGAATTCCAGTTGGTCACTGGAAAATCAAATTAATGCAGTGATCCAATGCCTCTTTGAAGATTGAATTAGTGTGGCAATGAAATCGTTTTTGGGCTTTCAAGCATTGAAATCAGTAGTCTATGCCCCTAATTATAGCAGTATTGAACTACTGCAAATATTATTTATTGGTGACTCCTGGTAGCTTAGTTGGAAGCTCCAAGCAGTACACAAATATGGCCGCGGGAATTGTGATGGGTAACTCTAGACAGAAATCAGCTGCTCCTTTTCTTAGAGAAATTGCACTGGTACCAGATAAGGTTACGGTTGCAAATTCAAAGTTTTGGTTGCTTACTTTTAAGATCTTGCGGGGGAGTGGGTTCCACCACATATGTCCCATAGGATATCTTGGAAATCTTCAGCTAGGCATTCTAGTTCACAGTATTGTCACCAACTTCAACTTCCCTCAGTTAAAACATACCATTATGTTAAATTGCAAAATCAATCCTTTTCAATGACAGTGCCCAAACTATGGAATGACTCCCTCTGTCAATTAGAGAGATTGACTTGATCTGTTTTCAGGTAGTAAAGTAAAAACCTGGTTGATGGTATCTGAGTTTCCGAATTAATTTCTGGGAATTGTTTGATTTGACTTGTTCTGATGTGACTCTAGCCCTATGGGTAAAGATATGAATGAATGATGTTGAAGGTAGACAACTTTTCAGGGTAGGGACAAACAAAATCATTGAAAGGACTTGTACAAGTTAATGTAAATTGGTTAATTACTCTCTCAGATTAATAGAGGACCAATGGGTACTTCCATGAAGTTAGCAAGTAGCCTCATTTAAAAAAAATTGAAGAAAATTCTTTTTCACTCAGCGCATAGTTAAGCTCTGGAATTCATGCCAGAGGATGTGGTTACAGCAGTTAATGTAACTGGGTTTAAAAAGGTTTGGATAAGTTCCCAGAGGATAAATCCGTTAAACTGCTATTATGGTAATTAATAAGCACTAGTAGCTTGAGTGAGATCTATCTAATGTTTGAGAGTACTTGCTAGGTACTTGTGACTTGGATTGGCCACTGTTGGAAAACAGGTTTACTGGGCTTGGTGGTCCTTTGGTCTGACCCAGTATGGCATTTCTTATGTTCTTATGTTAATGATGGTAATTCTAAACAGTAGAGATGTGAATCGGTTCCGGAATCGTTTCTGGTTTCGTGTTCGTAGAACCGCAGGAAATCTTCGGTTTCCCGCGGCTTCTCACCGCTTTTTTTTTTGGGCTGATCCGAGCCAAGACCCCCCCCCCCCCCCACCCCAACCCTTTTTAAATCTATTTAGCATCCCCCAACCCCTCCCGACCCCCCCAAAACCTTTCCTAATTACACCTGGTTGATCCAGCGGGGGTCTCAGGCATGATCTCCCACTCTTGGGCCGTTGGCTGCCAGTAAACAAAATGGCGCCAATGGCCCTTTGCCCTACCATGTGACAGGGGCTATTGGTGCCATTGGCCGGCCCCTGTCACATGGTAGGAGCAATGGATGGCCGGCGCCATCTTAAAAAATGGCGCAGGCAGGGGGGAGCTCTCGCCGCGGAGCAAGATGGCCGCATGACCTTGAGCTCCCGTCCAGCCCGAGCCTAGCTCGCCCCAAAACCACGATTGAAATTGAAATACAGAGATCGGGCCTCCTGATATACATAGCAGAACCGACCGAGATGGCTCAGGAAAAAAAAGGACCCGATTTTAAGCAATTTGCTTTCTCAAAAACCGCCAGGTCAGAAGACGGGCCTGCCAGCATGCTTGAAGCCTCGGACTCGAGTGCACAGGTACCCGAGGGAGAGGGTGAACCAAGGGGAATGACAGCACCAGCACCCGACCTCCCCACGAGAGATGAATTTTGCCGATGGTTTGGGGATCTAAGAAAAGAGATGAAGGACAATAAAAGGGAACATTTGTCCACTATGGAGCAATTAAAGGAAGAAATGGCTGATATTAGGAGACGGGTGGATGACTGTGATATGCGCTTAGATGCACAATCAGTAAAGATGGAGAGCTTACAGAAGGCAGTAAAAGATGTCACACATGACTCAGAAGACTTGCATGCCAAACTGAAAGATTTAGAAAACAGAAGCAGACACAATAATCTGAAGTTTAGAGGAATTCCAGACACGCTTATGCGGACTGCGGGGTAACCATACAGAGATTATGTGCCTTTCTACTACAACAGAAGGACAATAACCCAGAATCAGAACCTGCTTTAAATATAGAGCTGGAACATGCCCACAGAACTCTGGGCCCCCGGGTCAACGGTAAACCCAGGGATATCATAGTATGTTTTACTAGATATCCTATAAAAGAAAAAATCTACCAAATTGCAAGAAAGCAACCCATGTGGGAATAGGAGACCCATAATATACAGATTTATATGGATCTCTCCCCATTGACCTTAAAGAAAAAGATGGAATTCAAGGAGATCACAGCGGTGCTCAGAAGAGAGAACTTTCGATATCGTTGGTGGTTCCCTTTTGGAGTTGCAATTACCATTGATGACACCACCACTAAAGTCCAAAATGTAGAAGAAGCAGCGGCCATCTTAAAAACAGCAGGACACCACGTGAAAACAACGACTTTAGGTGGTCCAACACCATCTGCAACTGTGGATACTCCTAGATGGCAGAGGGTCCGCAACGGCGGCAAAAGACTTCGAAGGAATTCTGGGGACAGTGCATCCGACCAGGATAAAGGGAAAGGATGATAAAAGCTGGGTGGCAATGAAGGAAGACACCTACACCTACGCCATAGAAGCTAGACAATATTCCCGCATGTTACTAGTTTGATCGAGGTTTGATCTGTGTTTAAATGTTATATGTGGTGGCGGTGGGCTGGCTCCGTGATCGGTTTCAACCCCCATAGCCGACACAGAAATGTGAAGAGCACAACTCTGTGAGGCACCTACGAAATATAGGGGAAGTGGGAGGGAAGGGAAGGGATTCCACAGAAAGTTTATCACATAATGTATGTATGCAGGATATTGTCAAGAGTAAGTTTGTTATACAGCTCAATGAACGGAAGGCACACTGGAACAGGCGTTCTTTACTTAGTGGCTGGGGAACAATGGGGAGTGGGCACCAAAAAGGGGAGGAACAGCTCCCACATTTGGGGAGATGATCGGGGTCTGAATAGACCAATAAAATGATGTCTATTAAATTATGGTCTTTAAATGTGAAAGGCCTAAACAGTCCTCAAAAAACGGCAGTTTTTTAGAACTGAGGCTCAACAATCAAAGGCAGACATCATACTTATCCAGGAAACGCATTTGAAAAAAAGATATGAACAATTGCTTCAATGGCTACAATTTCATGCAGCGGTTTCCAAGATGGGGAAGTATACGGGAGTCAGCATACTTTTACATAAAGATTTTCAGAGTACGATTCTCAAAAACGTAGCAGACCCTATGGGGCATTATCTATTACTACAAATAGATTTAGATAAAGAAATCTATACACTAATGCTCCGAATAGTGCCCAACAGGAGTTTTTGGATAGAGTGGACCATGTATTGAACACGGTAGAGGAGGGCCACTTGATTATGGTGGGAGATTTTAATCTCACCATCCAACCACGCTTGGATAACTCGTCAGGTGGAGGGATAGGGGCTTCTGAGGGTCGCAAACGTCTTAAGAAATTTATTAGGGACAGAGATGCCTTGGATATTTGGCACAATAGAAATGCTACCATGCGGGATTACACCTTCTTTTCACACCCCATCACTCTTATTCCCGTATTGATTATTTTTTAGTGGATAAACTGCTCAGTTTGCAACTGAGAGAACTGGGGATTGGCCCCATTATGTGGTCAGATCACGTCCGATATGGGTATCAGTACAGACCCGCAGATCACAGACGGGGTTAAAGGACTGGAAATTAAATGACTCTCTATTGGAAGATGATGCATTTTGCCAGAAAATGCGCTCAGAGATAGATGAGTATCAACAATTTAATGGAACAAATCCGTACCCTAAACCACTACTTTGGGAATGTTTAAAAGTAGTTCTTCGGGGTAAACTCATCTCTCAAGCTTCCTACCAAAAGAAGACCTCACAGGCGAAGGTTAATGCGTTACTTTCAGATATTTCTGCTTTAAAGAAGCAACACATAGCATCACTGTCTCCCAGAGTCTATACTCAGCTCCAGAGCGCTCGAGGTGCATTAAAGGCACTGCAAGCGAGTGATATAGCCTATAAATTACAATTGGTGCGACAAGACCATTTTGAATGGGGCAATAAAGCGGGCAGACTGCTATCATGAAAACTGTAGAAACAGATAGCACAAAATCAAATAACTAAGATCAAAGCGGCAGATGGTTCTGTGCTAGACTCTGCAGAGGAGACACAGCAAAGATTTCAACAATTCTATGGCTTGATATACACTGCAGATTCCAACATCCCACTGGCAGGCATTGACGCTTATCTCAATACAATCACTTTACCCAAACTAACAGAAAATGAAAAACAATATTTTGAAGGCCTTATAACCTCAATTGAGCTCCACCAAGCCATCAAAGCTCTCAAAGTCAATAAAGCACCAGGACTCGATGGGTATATGGGTATGTTCTATAAATAATTTACGGACCACCTATCACCTCACTTGCTGGAGGCCTTTAATGCTCTCCAAGAAGGGGATACACTACCTGCTGAGGCTAATGCTACAGGCATCACCATACTGGCGAAACTGGGGAGAGATCCCTTGGAGTGTGGGTCCTACCAACCCATTTCCCTAAAAAATATAGACCTAAAGCTCCTAGCCAAAATTCTAGCTACGCGCCTCAATAGAGTGATGGCTAAACTAACACACCCTAATCAGGCTGGCTTTATTCCAGGACGCAAAGCAGCGGATAATGTTAGGAAAATTATAGACCTGTTATGGAAGACAAAGCAAAACCAAATCCTGGCCATATTGTTAGCTGTCGATGCTGAAAAAAGCATTTGACATGGTCCACTGGCAATTTTTGTTCAAAACACTGGAAAAGATGAACTTTTGGCCCTAGATTTTTTAAACTGGATATCCAAACTTTATGACAATCTGAGGGATAGGGTTAAGGTAAATGGGTCTACTCGGATCCATTTCCAACTTCCAGAGGAACGAGACAGGGATGCCCCTTGTCCCCCCTGCTATTTGCGTTGTTTCTGGAGCCACTCACCATGAAAATTCGTGAGGAACGGTCCATTACTGGTATTCAGGTGGGGACAGAGGATTATAAACTATCGCTCTTTGCAGACGACGTGCTGTTTACACTAACTAACCCTCATCAGTCTTTACCCGGTTTAGTAGAAAAATTGTTGGAATTCAGCTCAGTATTAGGTTTCATTTAAATCTAGACAAGTCAGAGGTATTAATATATCCCTTCCCGCAGTACAAGCTGCACCACTGCAACAACAATTTCCCTGAAATGGGCAGGGACAAAAATAATAAAATATTTGGGAATCATGATAGGCACAAAATTGGAAGACTTAATTAAACTCAATTTTATACCTCTTGCGGCCAAAATCTTCCGGGACTTAGAGAACTGGGCATCCTTGCCTCATTTCGTGGACTGGGAGAATCGCGATATTAAAGATAACAGTACTTCCTAAATGTAATTACCTCTTCCAATCCTTACCACTACATATCCCCTCCACTATATTGAAAACATGGCAAAAGCACATGTTCACATTTATCTGGAAGCGGAGACCCCCTAGGGTAGCGCAAGTTATACTTTATAGACATAAGCTCCGAGGAGGATTGGAGGCCTAAACTCCAATGGTACTATGCAGCCAGCTCAGCTCACTGCTTGTCCTTTCGTGGCATAGGAAAGGAGAAAACTACGATGGGTGGACATCGAGCAAGTTATGTTAGGATCTTTCCTTCTTAAAGCCCTCACCTGGCAACCCAAAGAGACAAGGAAGGTAGAGGGAGAAATCCCTCTACCACTCACAATTACACTACAGACCTGGGACCAGTGGAAATTTCTCCTTGTGGGCACCAGGAAATATTTCTCTAACACATATCTATTTCATAACACCAAATTCTCTCAGGGATGGGATTCCTCATTATTCCGGGAATGGAAGAACAAGGGAATAATGACCCTGGGCCAACTCAGGGATAAGGATGGCATAATGATATTCACTTGACTCAGGACCTTTATCAGCTATCCCCCTCTGCCACTTTCTCTTACTTGCAAATCAGCAGTTTGGACGGCGGGAAGATTTACAGGGAGAACTATCTAAAGGAAAGTCTCCAATTTGAGGGCTGGTGTGACTGCGCAGATCGCATGAAGGGTGGTTGACTAAAATCTATAATATGTTGCAGAGTTCTTTAGTGGGTAGGCCTCGTTATACCCACAAATAGGAGGGAGACCTAGGTATCTCCTTTTCTAATGAGGAATGGGATCAAATATTTCTCCACACTAAGCAGTGCTCTGTTTCTTCTTCTCTTACTGAAAATGGTTATAAAATCATATTTCGTTGGCACCTCACACCAAGTCGGCTGTATAAAGCTAAACTTTGCAGAGATGCTTTGTGTTGGAAAGGTTGCGGTCAAATCGGGCCTTACCTACATATGTAGTGAGAATGCCCCAATGTGGTGAGATTGTGGTCAGATGTGAAGGACATCATACAATGCACTTTACAAAGACAGGTGGAGCTGACTCCCACCCAGGGTCTTTTGAATGTTCCTGTTGATGGTTCCCGTTCTGAAAGTGTACTGATAAACCAGTTTTGCTTGGGGGCACGATGCCTTCTGGTGGCCACATGGAAACAGCCTTTGGTGCCCACAAGAGTCTCACTGCTACACAAACTGGATCTAATGAGCACAATGTACAAGATAACTGCCCAAAAGCACCATCACCTTCCCAAATTTCATCGAATATGGACACCATATCTGTTAGGGAGAGAAGGGACACTTACTGCAGTCCCAAAGTCTATTGCTACCAATGCATCCTCAGCACTACCGTAACCACATGAACAGCATGACACGCTTGATCATTGATTTTATAAATTTTACTTTACTCATATCCATTTTCATTTTTCATTCTGTCATTTTCATATTGCTGTTGTTAAATGCATACGATATGTTACATGCAATACATAATGTATACTATACAGCTGTACATTATTTTTCAGACTGTGTACATTATCACGTACAATTGATCATAGCAATGAAATATTATACCTGCATATGTTACGATCCCGGTCACTAATCTAGTGACCGGGCTCTTACCTGGCTGCACGGCGCCGCGAACCGCCGGGTTTCTGGCCTCCAGGGCCGCATGGCAGCGGCGTCTCCTCGTGGAGACGCCGCCGGAGAGACTCCTCCCCTCGACAGGGGAACGCGCGCACGCGCGCGAAAGGCCGCGTTTTGAGGCGTCTGCACTCCGGATGTGCAGACACGCCTCCGCTGACGTCAGACGCTGAGCAGGGATTTAAACCGGGACTTCTGAGCTTCAAACTTGCCTTGCAACGAGGGTCTCTCTTCGGAGTGCTAGTTGCCGTCGGATCATCTGATTCCTGCTCTTTGCCTGCCTGGTTCCTGATCTCTGCCTGCCTGACTCCGGTTTCGCCTGCCTGCCTGGTTCCTGATCTCTGCCTGTCTGACCACTACTCTGCCTGCTTGCCGCCTGCCTTGACTTCAGTTCGTGACCTCTACTCTGCCTGCTGCCGCCTGCCTTGACTTCTGTTCGTGACCTCTACCTGCTTGTTTGCCGCCTGCCCTGAATCCGGTCCGTGTCTTCGTTCTCCCGGTTCGCTGCCTGCCCATACTCCAGTTCGTATTTCTTCTTGGATCCTTCGGTCTTCACCTAAGTCCCAGCGGTCCGGGTCCCTACGGGCTCCTCCTGGGGGGACCTCGGGCTTCCAGGGCGAAGACTCCTAAGTCCTAGCAACCCGGGCCTCTACAGCTCCTCTGGAGGGGTCACGGGTTTCCAGGTGAAGACTCCTCGATACCATCGAGTTCTGCCTCCCGTTCGTCTCTCAGCAACGGTCGGCCCAAGGATCCACTTCCAGATTGGACAATCATAACAGTTTGCAAGGCCATGGATCCGGCAGATCTCGCTGGTCTTCAGGCCATTCCGGGGCTGGCTCAACGCCTGGTACAGCAGTAACAGGTATTGGACTCATTAGTAGCTACGGTGGAGCGCATGGCTACTCGAATGGACAACGAACCTCCTGCACCGGCTCCGGTTCCGGTACCGGCTCCAGTTGTCACGCTCCAGACTCCTACCCAGCTGCCTGCGCCTGCACGATACAGTGGGGAAGCCAAGGCTTGCCGTGGATTTCTCAATCAATGCTATGTGCGGTTCGCTCTGCTTCCCAACCAGTTTCCTACTGACGCTGTCAAGGTGGCATACATCTTCTCCTTGCTGGATGGCAAGGCACTGAATTGGGCATCGCCTATGTGGGAGAAGCATGACGTCGCTCTCTCGAATTTGGATCTTTTTGTGGCTGATTTCTGGGCCGCTTTTGACGAACCTGCTCGCCAAACTTCGGCGACTTCTGAGCTTTTGCAAATTCGCCAGGGAGCACGCACGTTGGCGGCGTACGCTTTGGAATTCCGCACCCTGGCACTCGAGGTAGGGTGGCGTGATGATGCCCTTCGGGGGATTTTTCTGGAAGGTCTAGCAGGTCGGATCAAGGACGTACTAGCCGCTAGAGATCTCCCTGCGGATCTTAACGCACTCATAGAACTCGCTGGACGTATTGATCAGCGCTTGCAACAAAGGGCCAAAGAAGTACGTCCGCCACGGCGGATGTCGCCCCTAGCACCAGCATTCTCCAGACCCCTTACCCCGGCTTCCCGGTCCACAGGGGCTTCTGCAGAGTCTTCTGCAGAGGATCCTATGCAGTTGGGAAGGACTTCCCTGACTGAGGAAGAGAAACGCCGCCGCCGGACACAAGGACTGTGTTTGTATTGCGGTGGGAAGGGGCATTTCCTGTCTCATTGTAAGGAACGGCCGGGAAACGCTCACGCCTAGGAGTGATGGAGGAGTGTCTCCTGGGCTGTCTTAATGCTGCTCCTCAATGTACTGTACCTGTAACTTTAGAACTTCCAGGAGGGTCTTTCGAGACACGGGCTCTCATTGACTCGGGGGCTGGAGGGAACTTCATCACTCATGCTCTGGTAGAGCGCCTGCAAATCACCACACGACCCCGAGAACCTCCGTTGCGAGTCACCTCCATTCAAGGGACCCCATTGCCCGGAAGCATTTCGGTGGTTACAGCTCCGATTACTCTCCAGACCGGACTACTTCACAGAGAGGTGATCTCTTTCCTCGTGTTGGAAAAGTCTGTATACCCTATAGTTCTTGGCCTGCCCTGGTTACAGCAACATTCTCCTATCATCCTCTGGGACGATTTACAAATTACTCAAAGGAGTCCACAGTGTTTCCAGTCTTGCATTACGACCGCGGTGATTCCACCCATTACCTTGGCACACGCCGGGCCCTTACTTCCGGCTGCGTACAGCAATTATGCCGACGTGTTCTCTAAAGAAAAGGCGGAGTTACTGCCACAGCACCGTCCCTTCGACTGTGCCATTGAGCTTCTTCCTGGCACAACACCACCCCGGGGCAGGGTGTATCCTTTATCCCAACCAGAGACTAAAGCCATGTCTGACTATATTAAAGAAAACCTTGCTAAGGGGTTTATACGACAGTCCAAGTCATCTGCGGGGGCAGGGTTCTTTTTTGTGGCCAAAAAGGACGGGTCACTACGTCCCTGCATCGACTACCGGGGTTTGAATAGTATCACCAGGAAGAACCATTACCCGTTACCATTGATTCCCGAACTGTTGGACAGACTCCAGGGGGCTCGAGTTTTCACCAAGCTGGACTTAAGGAGGGCCTATAACCTGGTGCGCATCCGTCCCGGAGATGAGTGGAAGACCACCTTCAACACCCGGGACGGTCACTACGAATATTTGGTCATGCCATTCGGCTTGTGTAATGCTCCCGCTGTATTCCAGCATCTTATGAATGAGATCCTTAGAGAATTGTTAAACACTTGCGTCATAGTTTACCTGGACGATGTCCTCATCTTCTCGCAAGATCTGGATACTCATCGCCGGCAAGTCTGGCAAGTTCTTCAAATTCTCCGAGACCAGCACCTATTCGCCAAGCTAGAAAAATGTCTTTTCGAACAGGACTCTTTGCCCTTCTTAGGGTATATCGTTTCAGCCACTGGATTCAGCATGGATCCAGAAAAGGTTTCCGCCATCAAAAAGTGGCCTCAGCCTACAGGGTTAAAGGCGTTGCAACGCTTTCTAGGCTTCGCAAACTTTTACAGGCACTTCATTCCGGGATACTCCCGGCTGGTAGCACCTTTAACAGCCTTAACAAGGAAGGGAGCGGATGTTCGCCACTGGACTACTGAAGCTAGTAAAGCATTTCAAGATTTAAAAGACGCCTTTCTATTGGACACTTGCTTACGCCACCCTGATCCGTCACGTCCCTTCGTGGTGGAAGTAGATGCGTCCAGTGTGGCAGTAGGAGCAGTGCTATCACAGCACTCCAGTTCGGGAACTCTACTACCATGCTCCTATTTCTCTAAAAAGTTCACTTCTGCCGAGAGTAATTACGGTATAGGCGATAAAGAACTTCTCGCCATCAAGTTGACGTTCGAAGCATGGAGGCAGTGGCTAGAAGGAGCTCAGCATCAAATCACGGTTTACACCGATCATAAAAACTTGGAGTTCCTTTCACAAGCTCAGTGCCTCAATCCCAGGCAAGCTAGGTGGTCGCTGTTCTTTAGTCGATTTGATTTTATTCTCAAATACCGACCAGCCTCCAAGAACATTCGGGCCGATGCTCTGTCCCGGAATACCATCCTCGAGGAAAAAGATGACTCTCCACAGTACATCATTGATCCAGCCAGGATCTCTCTCGCCAGCACCAGTGTATCCACACAAGGAAGAGTGGTAGTGTCTCGACGAGACCGTAGGAAGGTCCTTGAGTGGGCTCATGACTCACTTACAGGAGGTCATGCCGGCCAAGTAAGAACCCTCACTCTTTTAAATCGGTTTTACTGGTGGCCCCGGGTATGACAGGATGTACAGGAATACGTGGCATCCTGCCCAGTATGTGCCAGACAAAAGCCGCTCCCTGGACGACCTTGGGGTCTTCTGCAACCGCTGCCAATTGCCACAGAACCTTGGACGCACATTGCCACAGACTTCGTGGTAGATTTGCCTCCCTCCGAGGGTAAGACTGTAATTTGGGTTATTGTGGACCGTTTTTCTAAAATGGTACATTTGGTACCTCTGGATAAACTTCCTACTGCACCTGAATTGGCAAATCTTTTTATACAACACATCTTTCGAGTTCATGGTCTTCCGCAAAGCATAGTCTCCGACCGTGGGCCTCAGTTTACAGCTCGCTATTGGCGAGCCCTTTGTATGAAATTTGGAGTCCAGTTGAATCTCTCTACAGCTTTTCACCCCCAAAGTAATGGACAGACGGAAAGAATGAATCGGTCCCTCAAGTCATTCCTCCGCAGTTTCATTTCAGAGAAAAAAGATAATTGGGTTGCATTGCTGCCTTGGGCTGAATTTGCATATAATAATCATGAACATTCAGTCACTGGCAAATCGCCTTTTCAAACAGTCTTTGGCCGTCATCTCAGGTCTCCTGTTCCAATTCCTGTGGAGGTTGCTTCACCGGCGGCTCAGACTATGGCCACTCAATTTCATCATCTATGGACTACGCTCCAACATCGACTTTCGTCAGCAGCACAGAAAGCACAGAGAGCAGCAAATCGTCATCGACGTCCTGCTCCAACGTTACTACCTGGTACTAAGGTATGGCTCAATACCAAGAATTTGCATTTTCCAGGTTATTCTCGCAAGTTGGCTCCTAAATTCTGTGGTCCATTTCCAGTGGCGGAACGTATTGGATTAGTGTCCTACAGACTCCGACTCCCATCATCGCTGCGCATTCACAATGTGTTTCATGTGTCCCTCCTAAAACTAGTTGTGCACTCCCGTTATCATCACCTCACTCATGATGATGTCTCAGTTTCATCTCCTGGGGATCCGGTCTATCAAGTACACGAGGTACGGGATGTACGATTTCGCAATCGTCGATGGGAATATTTGCTAGCCTGGGAGGGCTGTGGGTCTGAGGAGGACTCCTGGGAACCTGCACGAAACATCCTGGACAAGTCTCTGCTGACCCAATTCCATTTGGACAATCCTGGGAAGCCCGGTCCTCTACGGAGGGGGCATAAAGAGGGGGTACTGTTACGAACCCGGTCACTAATCTAGTGACCGGGCTCTTACCTGGCTCCGCGGCGCCGCGAACCGCCGGGTTTCTGGCCTCCAGGGCCGCATGGCAGCAGCGTCTCCTCGTGGAGACGCCGCCGGAGACTCCTCCCCTTGACAGGGGAGCGCGCGCGAAAGGCCGCATTTTGAGGCATCTGCACCCGGATGTGCAGACACGCCTCCGCTGACGTCAGACGCTGAGCAGGGGATTTAAACCGGGACTTCTGAGCTTCAAACTTGCCTTGCAACGAGGTCTCTCTTCGGAGTGCTAGTTGCCGTCGGATCATCTGATTCCTGCTCTTTGCCTGCCTTGTTCCTGATCTCTGCCTGCCTGACTCTGGTTTCGCCTGCCTGCCTGGTTCCTGATCTCTGCCTGCCTGACTCTGGTTTCGCCTGCCTGCCTGGTTCCTGATCTCTGCCTGCCTGACTCCGGTTTCGCCTGCCTGCCTGGTTCCTGATCTCTGCCTGTCTGACCACTACTCTGCCTGCTTGCCGCCTGCCTTGACTTCAGTTCGTGACCTCTACCCTGCTTGTTTGCCACCTGCCCTGAATCCGGTCCGTGTCTTCGTTCTCCCGGTTCGCTGCCTGCCCATACTCCGGTTCGTATTTCTTCTTGGATCCTTCGGTCTTCACCTAAGTCCCAGCGGTCCGGGTCCCTACGGGCTCCTCCTGGGGGGACCTCGGGCTTCCAGGGCGAAGACTCCTAAGTCCTAGCAACCCGGGCCTCTACAGCTCTCCTCTGGAGGGGTCACGGGTTTCCAGGTGAAGACTCCTCGATACCATCGAGTTCTGCCTCCCGTTCGTCTCTCAGCGACGGTCGGCCCAAGGATCCACTTCCAGATTGGACAATCATAACAGCATATGTATATTTATTGCATAATGTTTACATATTTGAAAATAATTAATAAACATAACATTAAAAAAAAAATGGCGCAGGCCATCCATTGCTCCTACTATGTGAAAGGGGCCGGCCAATGGCACCGATAGCCCCTGTCACATGGTAAGGGCAAAGGGCCATCGGTGCCATTTTGATTAGTGGCAGCCGACGGCCCGAGAGTAGGAGATCACTCCTGGGACCCCCGCTGGACCACCAGGTACTTTAGGAAAGTTTGGGGGGGGGGGGGAGGGTCGGGAATTCTAAATATTTAGATTTAAAGGGTCGGGTGGGTTTGGAGTTTTTTTTCTACGCGCCCTTTCTTCCCTTCCCCCCCCCCCCCCCCAAAACAATAAGAAAACCACACGAAAATTTTGTGGGGTTTTCCTATCGCTTTCGGGGACCCCCCGATACTTGACGGATTAGA
This sequence comes from Rhinatrema bivittatum, assembly GCF_901001135.1. Classification (NCBI taxonomy): domain Eukaryota; kingdom Metazoa; phylum Chordata; class Amphibia; order Gymnophiona; family Rhinatrematidae; genus Rhinatrema; species Rhinatrema bivittatum. The sequence continues at coordinate 433,901,877 of NC_042615.1, read as the reverse complement.
AAATATCGTACGATATTTTCATTCGTCAGAAAAACGATTCACATCCCTACTAAATAGTTTGAATATTGTGTTTTATATGTTATTTTTATGTTTATTTGATATTATTGTTATTTTAATTTTCAGTTGATAATGTGTACATTGCTTTGAAAGATTTTACTGTAAAACCTGGAAAGCGATTAACAAATTTTGTAAATAAATAAACTGTTAACCTGATCTGGACCAGATTGAACTGTGAGTTTGCCTTTTGGATTTGTTGAAACTGCAATTGAACCTGAATCCCCTTGTTGTCCCTGAGGAGAAGGGACATGTAACCTGATACCTAAACCCAGCTACAGATCTATCATGAAGCAAGGTGAGGTGGCCATCTCAGGTGACAAAATTTGGGGGAGGTGGCCAAAAGTTGGTAGGTTCCAAAAAGCAAGAAGGTAGGCGATCTAGAAAAGCCGTTAGGACAACAAAGGAGGTAGATGCCAAGGTCTTTTTCAATTCTTTAACACGTCTCCACTTCAATAAAGAATTGAAAAAGACCTAGGCATCTACCTCCTTTGTTGTCCAAAAGCTGGTAGGAAACAATGTGTAATGGTAAATGGAACCTACTCTGAAAAAAGAGCTGTGTTAAGTCAGTGTCACAGGGATCGGTTTTGGGACCAGTTCTGTTCAATATCTTTGTGAGTGACATTGTGGAAGGGATAGAAGGTAAAGTTTGTCTATTTGCAGATGATACTAAGATCTGCAACAGAGTGGACACACCTGAAGGAGTAGAGAAAATGAGAAGTGATTTAAGAAAGCTTGAAGGCTGGTCAAGGATTTGGAAGCTGGGATTCAATGTCAAGAAGTGCAGAGTCATGCATCTGGGGGTGTGATAATCCAAAAGAGCTGTATGTGATGGCCAGCAAAAGACTAATGCACGTGGACTATGAGAGGGACCTTGGTGTGATAATGGCTGGTGATCTGAAGGCAGTGAAACAATGTGACAAGGCGATAGCTAAAGCCAGAAGAATGCTGGGCTGCATAGAGAAAGGAATAACCAGGAAGAATAAAGAGGTGATAATGCCCTTGTACAGGTCCTTGGTAAGGCCTCACCTGAAGTATTGCTTTTAGTACTGGTGTCCATATCTCAAAAAGGATAAAGACAGGATAGAGGTGGTCCAAAGAAGAGCAGTGCCGGTCTCCAGTGACACCATTAAGACCAACTTCATCCTCTGTTCAGCTTGGAGAAAAGATGGCTGAGGGGGGATATGATAGAGGTCTTTAAGATCATGAGAGGTCTTGAATGAGTAGATGTGATTCGGTTATTTACACTTTTGAATAATAGGAGGACTAGGGGGCATTCCATGAAGTTAGCAAGTAGCACATTTAAGACTAATCGGAGAAAATTCTTTTTCACTCAACGCACAATAAAGCTCTGGAATTTGTTGCCAGAGGATGTGGTTAGTGCAGTTAGTGTAGCTGGGTTCAAAAAAGGTTTGGATAAGTTCTTGGAGGAGAAGTCCATTAATGGCTATTAATCAATTTTACTTAGGGAATAGCCACTGCTATTAATTGCATCAGTAGCATGGGATCTTCTTAGTGTTTGGGTAATTGCCAGGTTCTTGTGGCCTGGTTTTGGCCTCTGTTGGAAACAGGATGCTGGGCTTGATGGACCCTTGGTCTGACCCAGCATGGCAATTTCTTATGTTCTTATGTTCTCCCTTCTTGACAGGAAGGCCTTGGCTTGGGCCTCCCCCTTATGGGAGCGAGGAGATGCACTACTTTAGAATCTACAGCAATTTGTCAAGGCCTTCAAGCAGATATTTGATGAGCCTGGCCATTTGGCCACCTTTGGATTGACCTTCTGCATCTTTGACAGGGTGCTAGACCTTTGATGGACCAAGCCATCGACTTTCGTACCCTGGCCACTGAATTAAATTGGCAGGAGGACAGTCTTTGGAATATGTTTTGGAAGGACTATCCTCTTGAGTAAAGGATGAGCTAGCAGCAAGGGAGCTCCCTGAGTCGCTTGATGCCATCATAGACCTAGATGGGAGGATCAACCACTGTCTCCAGCAGCAGACCCGGGAGTTGTGAACACCACGAAGGCAAGTAATGCTTGCTCTTTCATTTTCATGCTCCCTTGTCCCGGGTCCAGCAGCAACACCCACATCGGCACGACTTGAAGAACACATGCAGCTTGGGTAGAGTCACCTCACACCAGAGGAGAAGCACCGTTGTTATGTCTTGGGTCTGTTTCTACTGGACTGGGAAGGGGCACCTTCTGGCACTATGTCCTGTGAAGCAGGGAAACTAACTAGCTTAGGAGCCAATGGGGAGATGATCCTAGGCTATACCACTCCTGCTCTCCAGCTTACACTCCTAGTGGTGATCACCATGGACAAGGACGAATTCTCTACCCTTGTACTGGTAGATTCCAGTGCTGGTGGGAACTTCATCATGAAAGCCCTGGTAGACCATCTGAAACTACCAATGGTTCACTGGAACCTGCCTTTAATTATTTCTTCCATCTATGGGGATCCTCTCCCTGGTCAGTTTACCTTGATGATGACTCCATTACGCCTCCGCACTGGCATTCTACATCTGGAGGAGAAAACTTTCACATCATTGAAAGGGCCATGCACCCCATCATGTTGGGATTACCCTGGCTGCAACTCCATTCCCCTTGCTTCGACTAGGGAACACTTCAGTTGATGAACTGGAGTCCTCATTGTCATGCCTCCTCCAAGTCAGGCCTCCTTCACTCGTTCCACTACACTCGACCTCCTTGGGACTGCCGCCACAGTACACAGATTATGCAGATGTTTTTCCAAGAGGAAGGCAGAGACCAGACAACCATTCCTTCGATTGCAGCATTAATCTAATACTAGGCATTAACCAGCCACGAGGAAGGGTGTACCCCCATCTCTCCCAGAGACCAAGGCCATGTCCCAGTATATCCAGGAGAACCTCAGTAAGGGGTTCATCTGACCCTCTACATCCCCAGTGAGGGCGGATTCTTCTTTGTGGCCAAAAAGGATGGCACATTATGGCCTTGTATCGACTACCGGGGTTTAAATGTTATAATCAGGAAGGATCGCTACCCCTTGCCTTTCATTTCAGAACTTATTGATCGTCTTCAAGAAGCCAGGATATTTACAAAGTTGGATGTACGGGGGTGTATAACCTCATCTGAATCAAGTCAAGCATTGAATGGAAGTCAACACATGGGACGGTCATTACAAATACCTGGTAATGCTCTTCAGTCTGTGCAATGCTCCTGCAATATTCCAAAATGTGATGAATGAGGTTTTCGGGGATCTCCTGTATGTCTGCATGATGACCTACCTTAATGACATTCTTAATTTTTCTAAAGATCTCCAATCCTATTGCTGAGATGTTCGCCATGTCTTACAATGACTACAAGCCAATAAGTTGTTTGCTAAACTAGAAAAGTACATCTTTGAGAGGAAGAGAGCCTACCCTTCCTGGGATACATAATTTCTAGCCCTGGCTTCCGCATGGACCCTGCAAAGGTAGCCTGTATCTAAAACTGGCCCCAACCTTCTGGCCCTCGCTCCTTACAGAGGTTCTGGGTTTCACAAACTTCTATTGACACTTCATCCCTAACTGCTTTCAGATCTCTGCATCCCTCATGGCTCTCACCAACATGGGGGTAAATTCCAAGGAATGGCCCCTGAAATGGTCACTGCCTTCCTCCGGGAACCATGTCTCCACCACCCAGATCTTATGTGTCCTTTCATTATAGAGGGCATCCTCCATGGGGTTGGGGCCATGTTGAGTCAACACTATGATGTGGGAGTCCTCCATCCATGCTCCTTCTTCTCCAGTAAATTCTCCCCAGCTGAGCGGAACTACGACATCAGAGACAAGGAATTATTAGCCATAAAGTTAGCACTTGAAGAGAGGCGACAGTGGCTGGAGGTAGCAAAACATCACATCATAGTATATACCGACCATAAGAATTTGGAACATTTCCGCCATGCCCAGCGTTTAAATGCCCGCCAAGCCCGGTAGTCTCTGTTTTTTACCTGCTTCGATTTTGTGGTGATATAGGCCTGCAACTAAAAATGTCTTGGCTGATGTCCTCTCCCGGTCGTTCAAGGCAGAAGGCATGCCTGATCCTCCTGGCCACATCATCGATCCGGCATGGATTCGTTTGGCAGTTACCAGGACCATCTCTCCAGGAAAGACGATCATTCCATGCCGACACCATCAGAAGGTTTTGGAATGGTCCCATGATTCTTGTGTTGCATGTCATCTTGGCCGGGCCTGGACTCTCTCGCTACTCCAGCAGTATTACTGGTGGCCCCAGATATAGAGAGATGTCAAGGCCTATGTGGACTCTTGTCCTACCTATGCCCAGTAAAAATCTATGGTGGGACAACCTTGTGGGCTTTTACAGTCATTGCCAGCCCCCAAAGAACCCTGGACCCTTCTTGTCCACCGACTTTATAGTGGACCTCCCCCTTTCTAATGGCTGCAGTACTATTTGAGTCATTATTGATCGTTTCTCTAAAATGGCTCACTTCATTGCTCTTCCAGACCTCCCCTCTGCAACAGAAATGGCGAAGCTGTTTACCACTCACATTTTTCGCCTACACAGCTTGCCTCTGCATATTGTCTCTGATAGAGGAGTCCAGTTTATGGTCAAATATTGACGTTCGCTTTGTCAGAAGTTCAACATCATGCTGGATTTTACTAAGGCTTACCACCAAAACAATGGTCAGGCAGAATGGACAAACTGCACACATACAACCTTCTTGAGAACATTCGGCAACGAATTCCAGGACAACTGGGCCTCCCTTCTCCCATGGGCAGAGTTCTCCCACAATTCTCACATTAAGGCTGCCACAGGATCCTCTCCATTTCTGATTGCATATGGGTGACAGCTTGTCCCTCCACTACCACTTCCACTGGCTGTCTCTTCTCCAGCAACTCAATTAGCAGCATATGAACTTCAGGAGTTGTGGGTCCAAACTGAGGTGATGATCCAGAGGGCTGCCCTAAAAGCAAAGAGGGAAACATACCTCCACCGGTGACCAGCCCTACAATTCAAGACAAGGTCTGGTTAAATACCCACCATATTTGGCTCAAGGGACCCTCCATGAAACTCGCACCTTGCTACATTGGGCCTTTTCCTATTGTCTGGCAAATAGGGCCCATTACCTACTAATTACATCTACCCACTTCATTAAAGATCCACAGCGTATTTCACATTTCTCTCCTCAAGCCCCTAATTCTGTCATGGCCAATCCGGAATATTCCAGAACCTCTGGAAGTATCCACTGAGGAGGATCATGTTTACCAAGTAAGGGAAATAGTGGACCCACCACTTTGGAATGACGAGTGCGTGAGGCTAGACGGAGGCTGAGGGCAGGAACAAGACGAGAACTTGGAACTTGGAAAGGCTCAGACAAGGACTTGGAACTTGGAAGGTACCGGTGGGCACTGTCCATCAGGGCATCCTACACAGCCCCCCATGGACTGGTCATGGATCACCCTGTCTGCTTGCGCACCCTACACAACCTAGGAAGGCTGGTCGCGGACCACGCAGGAGCGAGACAAGTGCCAGAAGAGGATCCAACCAAACGAGGCTCCAATGACCGGAAACAGGAACTGGATCTATACGGATTTATCCTCAGGGTGGCCATCTGGAGAACTCGCAGAGCTGGAAGACTCAGAACTTGGAACACTCGGAGTTCAGGATTACCAGGACTTCAGAACATCCGGAATATCAGGACATCTGGAACTAGGACAAGACAATGGACATCTGGAACATCAGGACAAGGCAATGAAGGAGCTCTGATAAGGAATGAGACCAGAAACATCAAGGCATGGAACGAAGAACCATCTCAAACACATGAAGACCACAGAGTACCTGGACCGGCAAGGAAGAAAATGGACAACCATGGATTCCGATCCAAAGGCCTCGAGGAACAGAAACTGAGCCCTTTTATAGGGCAGAAGCAGGAAGTGAAGCAGATGAGGACTTCCGGTGGGGCTGCGGTCTTGCCCTTTAAATCAGAAGAAGAGGTGCGTGCTGGCACCTAGAGGAGGGCCCAGGGAGTTGAGCAGAACTAAGGACAGCGGCAGCCTCCAGGCCACGAAGAACGAAGAACAGGCAGGCATTGGGAGCAGCCCGATGGCCGCACAGGCCACGAAGAGGATCCCTGGCAGCTCTCCTTGCGAAGAGTGACGGCGGACGATGGAAAAGGCAGCTTCAGGCCGCAGAGGAAGAAGTAGGGCCCGGCAGCATCTGCAGCAGTGGTGGCAGCTTCCTACCACTTAGGAGGTCCATGCCAGCAGCGGCTCCACGCCGCAAGATGGCGAAGTCAGCAGCGGCGGCTACAGGACTACACAGAAGTGGAAGATGTCAGCAGCCTGCAGGCCACGAAGAGGGGATCCTGGTGGCGGCTCCTGCCTCAATGAAGAATGGCAGCGGCCCCTCCTGCCGCACAGGGCGGCGTCGGATCGCACGAAAGCGGCAGCGGCAAGCCAGGACGGCAATGGCGGCATCAGAGGCCTGGATGGTAGTGGTGAGTGGAGAGGCCTGCTCGCGGGGTGGGGGGTACTGTTGCGCTTAGCCAGCTGCGGGTTCACCCCGCGACCAGCCGCTCTTAGCTAGAGCCCCGGACAGGGGAACCACCATGGAGTGATATTATGATATTTTCATTTTAATCTTCATTCCTTTCCTAATAATTCCTTAAATTCTGTTTGCATTTTTGACCGTCACCACACCATCAGCTGAGGAATTCAACATAATGTCCACAAAGATGCATAGATTCATTTCCTGAGTGGTGGCTCTTAATGTGGAACCTAACATTATATAACTACAGTTTGTATTATTTTTCCCTATGTGCATCACCTTGCACTTGTAGACATTAAATTTCATCTGCCATTTGGATGCCCAGTCTGACAAGGTCCTCCTACAATTTCTCACAATCTGCTTGTGATTTAACAGCTTGGAATAATTTTGTGTTGTCTACAAATCTGATCACCTCACTCATTTTTTCCTTTTCCAGATCATTTATAAATATGTTAAAAAGCACCTGTCCCAGTACAAATCTCTGGGATACTTCACTATTTATCCTCCTTCATTAAGAAAACTGACCATTCAGTCCTACTCTTTGCCTATTTTTTTAACTAGTTGCAATTCACAACATTGCATCCTATTCCATGACTTTTTAATATCCTGAGGAGTCTCTCATGAGGGACTTTGTCAAATGCCTTCTGAAAATCCAGATATACTATACCCACTGGCTCACCATTATCCACATGTTTATTAACCCCTTTTAAAAAATGTAGCAGATTGGTGAGAAAATACTTCCTAAGAGTTAGTCCATGTTGGCTGTGTCCATGTTGGCTGTGTCCCATTAAATTATGTCTATCTAAATGTTCTACAATTTATTATTTAGAATAGTTTCTACAATTTTTCCTGGCACTGACATCAGTTTCCTGGATCACCCCAGGAGCTCATTTTAAAGATTGATGTTACACTGGACACACTACAATCTTCAGGTACAATAGACAATTTTAATGATAGGTTTCAAATTATTAGTAATAGATTTGCAATTTAATTTTAAGCTGGTCCAAGTGATTTGCTACTCTTTAATTTGTAAATTTGCCATATAACATCTTCCAGGTTTATTGTGATTAGTTTCAGTTCCTCAGAATCATCATCATTAAATACCATTTCTGGCATGGGAGTCTCCCCATCATCACTTCCCTCTCTTAATTTCACTTACCGCTCCAATTCCAACTCTTCCTTTACCTCTCTCATTCACTGCCTTCCTTTTCCTTCCCTCTAATTCCCTCCCTTTACTCACCCTTCTCACCTCCCATTAACTCCTTTCACTCATGCCTTTCTTTTACTCCCTTCCATTTCCCTAATTTCCTCCCTTCCCTCTCACCCTTCTCCCCTCCCCTCTTATTCACACCCTTACTTCGCAGCTTCCCTCCATTTTTCTTCTTGTCTCACCCTCCACCTTTCCTTTTCATTGTCTCCTCCTTCACTCACACCTATTATTCCTTTCATTTCCCTTCCCTCTCTCAATTATCCTTCATCCCTCTCCTTCCCCTCACATTCTCTCACTCCCTTTCACACACTTTTCCTCCAATTCCCTGTCTTCCTTCTCATTCACTCCCTTCCTTCTCACCCTCCCCTCCATTTCCTTTCACCCCACCTTTCCCTCTTATTGTCTCCTCCCTCTTCACTTCCTTCCTTCTCACCCTCCCTCCTCTCTTGCCCCACTCCCCACCTTTCCCTATCATTGTCCCATCCTTTCCCCCTCATAATCTCTCCATTCCCTCTCTCACCCTTCGTTCCTCCTTTCCTTTCTCTCCCTTCACTCACCTCACTCCATACCCTTCTCTTTTACTACTTGTGGAACCATGTGCAATCAGAATGGCTAGAGAATAGACACAGGCTAGGCTCTGGCTGAATATTCAGGAAATGTATTAAGTCACAATAGATCTGAATTGAATTGATTTGAACTGAGATCAATAAGAGATACAAAGCTCTTTAAAAAGGCCGTTATGTCACAATCAGTAATACGCTTTGGGTCCTGTAATGTTTCTGGGATTGGTTCGGTTATAAAGCGGTACAAAATGTTACAATCATTACAGCGCCAACATGTCCACATTGCTTTTCTGCAGGAAACTAAGCTGGATGCGCTTGAGCACCAGAAACTTCGTAGAATGTGGGTACATCAGGTATATTCAGCGCAAACTTCCTCTCGAGTGGCAGGAGTAGCGATTTTGGTAGGCAAACAGCTTTCTTTTCAATTGGAAAATATGGTAGCAGACGATGAAGGCCGCTACCTTATCATAATTGGTCAAATTCAGGGACAGGACTTTACTCTTTGCAATCTGTATGCTCCCAATGTTTATAAGCATGTTTTTTACACCCGCTTGATTGCCCTGCTGGCTACTCATGCTAAGGGTCACCTATTGTTAGGGGGCAACTTTAACTGTGTCTTGGATCCTACACAGGACCACTCAACTAAAAAGGCTGGGCCGGGGGATGCTTCAACTAAGGGAGTTTCCCTGGTATGTCAAGCTTTAGATGTACTCGATGCTTGGAGGACGCTCCACCCCTCTGATTCAGAATATACTCACCTCTCCCGGGCTCACGGGATGGGATCCCGAATTGACTACCTACTAACTCGAAGCACGGACTTTGCCAGAGTGCTGCGGGTGGAGTTGGGCCCCTTAGTGGTCTCTGATCATACACCAGTCCTCTTAGATTTTTTGATTCGAGAACAAGATTCTTTTCCATGCTTTTGGCGTTTCCCCCGTCGCTTGTTTGGGAACGGACCTTTTCGTGCTTTCCTTCTGCAGCAATGGAATGCCTATGTTGATCATAATGAGCAGCATAAATCTAACCCCTTGCTTTTCTGGGAAACAGCGAAGGCGGTCCTTCGAGGCGCCTTGATTGCCTACACTGCTCGCACTAACAAAGCTCAATTGCAACAGATCCGTGTGTTAGAGGATCGCCTACTGATTGCTAAATGTGCTTATGAAAAGTCTCCTACGCAAGCAAATAAATTTTCTTTACATGCTATTATGCATGAATTGAACTCCTTATTGTATGATCATGCGAAGAAATCAGCTTTTTATTTTAAGGCTAAGTACTACCATCATGGTAGCACATCAGGCAGACTTTTGGCAAATATGACTAAATCTTGGGGAAGCAAGACACACATAGTGGCACTACGCACACCCAATGGTACATTAATTAATGTGAACTAAGCCATGGGTGACCTTTTTTGCCAATATTATCGTCAGCTTTATCAGACTGATTCGATAGATCCAGACGACATAGTAGCTTATTTAGCACGTTCAGGATTACCTCGTCTGACTGATGCTCAATTAGATCAATTAAATTTACCAATTCAGCCCCGGGAACTTCAATTGGCCATAAAGAAGGCTAAACCATTGAAGGCTCCGGGACCGGACGGGTACCTGGCTGAGTTTTACAAGCTCCTTTCGGCTCAAGTGGTACTGCCTTTGGCAGAAATGCTTAATGATCTCATTGAACATCCGACTTCTCCTTTATATTGCAATCTGGCATATATTACAGTCATACCCAAGGACAAGAAGGATCCCACCCTACTGGAATCTTATAGACCAAGTTCCCTTCTCAATTTTGATATGAAACTCCTGGCAAAGGTAATGGCCACTCGCCTTTCACATCTCTTACCTGGCCTAATTCATGAGGGTCAGGTTGGTTTTGTGAAAGACCGCAGTTCTTCCTCCAATGTTCGGAAAATATTGTCTTCCCTTGAGACGTGTCATTGGCAAGATATTCCATCTATCTTGATAAGTTTCGATGCTGAAAAAGCGTTTGATAGGGTGGGCTGGCCATTCATGTTTGCGGTCCTGGATTCCTTGGGTACTACTGGATATTTTAGATCAGCAGTTCACGCGTTGTATCATGATCCGTTGGCTTCAGTGCTGATTAATGGAGTTTTGACCTCACCTTTTCCCATACATCGTGGTACTCGCCAGGGGTGTCCCCTATCTCCCCTTTTGTTTATTCTTATGTTAGAGCCTCTTTTAAATCATATTAGGGGCAATGAATTTATTAAAGGAATTTCTCCTCGTCCTGGTGCTCAAGCTCCCTATAAGTTGGTGGCTTTCGCTGACGCTCTCTTAGTTCATCTCAGCTCCCCGCAATCATCATGGGAGGCATTAATGAGGGAAATGAGTATTTATGGCTCACTGGCTGGTCTCAAATTAAATTTGGGTAAATCTTTATACTTAGTGACCATGCCTGGATCCCAAACTTGGATGCCGGCTGATTTCCCTATACTACAGGCAACTCATCATCTTAAATACTTAGGTATTCTAATACCCAAACTTCCACACTTGAGTCAGGCTCTCTATTTTAAGGTACTCCTGCAAAAAAAACAAACACTCTGCTTTCTAAATGGTCTCACCTACCCCTAACACTCGTGGGTAGGATCGCATTATACAAAATGCTCATTTTCCCCAAATGGTTATATGCGATGTAATTACTTCCTATCGTCTGGACTAGGTGGGAATTGAAGGTCCTGGATACTCGCGTAAATTTTTGTGGCAGGGTAAAAAACCTAGAATTGCTCTGCCAGTCCTTCGCCTATCTAAGCGGAGTGGGGGTTGGGGACTCCCAGATTTCAAGGCCTATAATGTAGCCTGTCAGTTATGTCATGCAGGGGATTGACTTATGACCACGTCCTATTATACTCCCTTGATGATAGAACAAGTGCAAGTCCAGCCTTTAAAACTTGCTTATGTCCTTCACAAGCCCTTGCGCAAGCTCCCTCTTCACCTACGCACTAGCGTATTAATCAAACCTACGTATGCTGCTTGGAAGAGGGCCTGTCAACGACTCCAGTTTCCCCGAGGTGTTACTCACTTTCTACCCTTCCTTGGAAATTTGGATTTCCCTCCGGGCTTGCACAACCGGCTTTTTGAGACCTGGTACAAGAATGGCATCAAGTCTGTTTGGCAAATGGTAGATGATTCTAATATAGTTTATTCTTTTACTAAGCTACAAGACCTCTATGGTATATCACATCGACATTTTTATGCGTACCTGCAGGTCTGACACTATATTGGTACTTTACAGTTGCCGGACCCTCATCACCCTGCTTTGGAGTTTCTGTCTGATTTTTTGGACATGACTGACCCCACTCATCATAGGCTCTTTTTTTGGTATAAATTGCTAGATAGGTCTCGGGATCTCCCTAATTGGGACAAAGTGGTAGCTGGCTGGAATAGGGAGCTGGGATTATCTTTAACCACACCCTACTATAGACAATGTTTTTCCAGAGCACAATCTTTATTGGTGCCCACCCCTTTATTGGAGCTTCAATTTAAATTTCTACATAGATTTTATATGGCCTCCGTGCAAGCGAGTAAGATGGGGAGAGGTGGTACTGGCAGCTGTCTTAAATGTGGGGCCTCCCATAGCACTCTGGGTCATCAATTTTGGTCTTGCCCCACTCTTAGATCATTTTGGGGGAAGGTGCACGGCTACCTCCAGCAAATGTGTACCATTCAATTCGCTTTTCATGTAAATGTTTTTCTCTGGGATGATTGCCGAGGTATATTTTTTACAAAATCAACTACAAAGTGGTGGTTTCGCCTTGTGATCTTACTAGCTAAGAAATGTATTTTGCAGAAGTGGTTGACTGCTGATCCCCCAACCTTGACACAATTGCGTAATCTTATTCATCAGACCTGTTTGTTGGATAAATGTATAGCAAAAGTGGAATGGTTTCATCCTCACCGGCTTTTTGTTGCTCGATTGGAGAAATATCTCTTTTCTTTATCTCCACTGGCACGGAGTTTATTTCTTAATGATTTGTCTGTAAGTTGAAAATGGAATGTGTGTACATATCTTGGAGTTTGATTATATGTTTTCCCTGATTTCATATTCTTAAACAGTTTGATGTCCTGAGGGAGGGAGGGGGGAGGGGCCTGGGAATTGGGAAATGGAGATGCTTTGTTCCCGACCTGATGATATGATGTCTTCTCCGGCTTGCAGAAATCCAGCTGGAAAGATATATACATGCTAAAAGGATTGTAAATGTATGGAACAATTGTTAAAAACGTTGACATCTTGGTTTGTTACCTTTTAGAAATGTTTACTGTTGTCAAAATAAAAACAAACAAAAAAAAAAAGCTGTTATGACTCATTTTTTTCAGCTCATTTATAAAGACCTGATGTAAAGCTGCTTATTTTTTAAGTGTTTATTTTAAGTATGTTTTTATATTTATGGGTATTTTTTGTAGCCCACCCAGAACTATGGAAGGGCAGGTAACACATTTTAAAATAAAATAAATAAATAATAAAATAAAAAAACACTCTGCATATCTTTGCAGTTTACAAAGAACGCAATATAACAATTTACAGTCTCGAAGGTTGGGCCTTTCCTAAGGTTCCTCCTATTTCCCCAGGTCTTCCTCTTCCCTTCTGGGCCTGGCTAGATATACCCCTTCCCAGGGGTCCCCTCCCAGACCAGGATTCCCTATTGCTGGGCTTAAGATGGACCAGTCCAGATCTTTGGATCTGGTCCCTTAAGGTATTCTGTTTTTTCCTGTGTATACCCCTTCACATATCCTCCCCCTCAGCTCAATCTTCTTAGGTTGAGCACTTGACCTTACTAAGGGTATGTTCAAGAGATGTACATCATGTTTTTGTATCATGTCGGGCTTTGTTTCAGGCCCCCCCGTGGGAAATTTAGTTTTTCCTGTGGTTAAAGGTTTGTTTTTTTTCAGGGACCAGTGCATGCTAACGCCTGCTAGTGCGCACTAACAGGTCAAAGTTAGTGCACACTAACCCAAAAAATGAATTTTTTTGAAATTTTGGAAAAATTCCATTCGTTTTTCCGTTCCCCCGAAGCATACCGAATGAGGCAATTTTGTTGAAATTGCCTAATTCGGGAAAAACGAATGCACATCTCTAGTATGTTCCTAAGAAGACCCTGATCTTCTTTTCACTCCCCATCCTATACTGGGGCTACTTAATCCATTTAAGGTTTCCCCTCCCCAATTCATGTGAGAAACTGCTTCAGGATTCATGGAGTGCTCGCTGTTGCAATCTGGCTTAAATTCCCATAAATTGACCCCACAGGGCTTTAAACTGGGGGTAATCACACCCTAAAACCACTGGAAAAGGGAGCTTGGGAAGAGTCCCTGCTTCTATAACAATTTGTAGTGGTGGGGTTGTTAGCACCATAAAACAACTTCAGCCTATTTCTCATGAAGAATCTAAATACCATATCTCTATCAGTTGTTAAAGTAAACGTCAAAAATAAGGGTCTTCTAGTTGTTATCACAGAATCTGATGATAACTCTAAAAATTGGGTTAAATCCAAATCTGTATTAGGTTTTTTCTTATTCTCCCTATCAGCACTTTCAGACAGATAGTAAATTTTATTAAACACAGGCATTAACTCTTGAGAGATTTCCAAAATGTGAGTGAAATATTTCTTAAACATATCTATTGGGGTAATAGCAACTGAATAAAAAAAATTTAATACACACAGATTAGAATATTTCCCCATATTCTCCAAAGTCTCAATTTTCTTTGTATTTATGTTTTCAACTCTCAAAATTTCAAACTGGTTCTGTTCAAGGTTTGTAACTCTAGTTGTAATATTCTCAATTTTTTCATCCTGTTTTCTAATCCTCCCATCCATTTTCAATAAATGCTGATTATTTTCCATAGTAATTTTTGTTAGATCTTTTAAGCCTCCTCACAGAGAGGCCATAGTTATTACCTGGGGCTTATCCTTCCCTAGAGTTTCAGCAGGTTGTTTGGCAGGCTTTTTTCCCTCGGCTAGTAAGATCCCAATCTCGACCCGCAGTTTTTCTTCCTCCTCCTCCGAGGCTCCAATAGACTCTCCGGACAAAGAACCCTCCTTTGGCTTTGGAGATTTCTCTCCCACTGATCTGAAAATCCTTCCTGCAATGCCGACCTCTGCAGTACTCAACTGCTTGTCTCAGCTTCACACTGCTTTTTCCGCGGTAGAGGGCGAGGGTGGGTGTCTGGTGCGCCAGGACTCAGTGAGATGTCTTCAGCCTGCAGGTTCAGCGTCCACTCCATGCCTACCTCTGGTGCGACTCCCTCAACCGGCTTCGGGTCCACATTCTGAGCGAAGGTGGTCTCTATTCTCGACTGCAGTGTCTCGGGTAAGGGGGACGATGTTAAAACATCCCTTACCCACGCTTTTCTCTTGAGACCTTATGACCTTTGTGAGGACCATTCCACAGCACAAACAAATGATCTGACATCTGAAAACTGTTGGTAACCTCGAGATAACGCAATAGTACACATCGCACATCCAAACTCCTGAGATCCTTGGAGGAGGGATCTGCATGATCCAAATCCGGAAAGGCCAGAAGCTCCACCGACTGATTCAGATGAAATGAGGAAACTGCTTTGGGCAGAACGAAGGCAAGGAAACTCCCACTTTGGAAATCCTAAGAAAGGGTTCTCTGCAGGATCAAGCCTATAGCTCCGAAATCCTATGAGCCAAAGAAATGGTCACAAGAAATAGCACCTTCAATGTAAGATCTTTCATAGTCGCACGTTTGAGGGTTTCAAAAGGCGCGGTGCACAGAGGACACAGATGCTTTGCGCCCCGGAGAAAACGTGCCACATCCAGATGCGCCGCCAACAACATTCCATGTACCTTACCTCGAAAACAGCCAAGGGCCGCGACTTGCACTCGTAAGGAACTACAGGACAAACCTTTTGTCAAGCCTCCTTGCAAAAAAGACAAAATGTCCGATATCGAAGCCTGCGCCAGATCTAATTGGTGGTCTACACACCAAGACTCAAAAACTCTCCACACTCACATATGTCAAAGAGATGGAGGGCTTACGAGAACGTAGAAGAGTAGCCACCATGGCGTCGGAATAACCCTTGCTCTTCAACTGGTGCATCTCAAAAGCCATGCCACTAGACAAAAGCGATCGACCTCTTCCAAACAAATGGGGCCCTGACACAGAAGGTACAGCAGATCCCGAACTGCAGAGGACCGTCCACCACCAGACTCACCAAATCCACGAACCTCGGATGACGGGGCCACTCCAGCGCTACCAGAACGACCTCTGCCCGCTGCACCTCTATCCGTCTCAGGACCTTGCTGATCAGCAGCCAGGGTGGAAACATGTACAGAACGACTTGTGGCCAGGGAACCACCAGAGCATCTACTCCTTCCGCTCCCCATTCTCTCTGACGGCTGAAGAACTGAGGGGCCTTGGCATTCTGAAATGTTGCCATGAGATCCATTGCTGGTCTGGACCACCTGTTGCAGATCCGCTGAAAAGCTTCTTCGCATAGTTCCCACTTCCCCGGGTCGAGATGATGACGACTGAGGAAGTCGACCTGAACATTGTCTGCCCTGGCGATGTGAGAAGCTGCGATGCTGAGCAGATTTTGTTCTGCCCAGCTGATCAACTGCTGTACTTCCAGGGCTACTGGTTGGCTCTGAGTTCCTACCTGGTGGTTGATGTACGCCACCGTGCTCGCATGGTCGGAGAGAATCCGTACCGACTTTCCCCGAAAGAGGGGCTGAAGAGCATGAAACGCCAAGTGTACCACTCTGGTCTCCAACCGATTGATCGACCACTGCAGCTCTTTGCTGAACCACTGCCCTTGGACGGATGTCTGCTGCCACACTGCTCCCCAGCCTGAAAAACTGGCATCCGTGGTGACCACTGTCCACTCCAGAACTTCCAGAGATACCCCATGCCGCAGATTGTCCGCCAGTAACCACCAGTCCAGGCTGGATAAAGCCTCCTCCATAAGAGGAAGGGGAAGTCAGTATTGTTCCTAAACCAGGCTCCAGTGGGAAAGTAATGCGGAATGTAGTGGTCTCATATGTGCAAAGGCCCAGGGAACCAATTCCAGAGTGGATATCATCGAGCTGAGGACTTGCAAATAATCCCGTACACGTGGTATAGGAATGGACAATAAGTCCCGGATCTGCGCTTGCAGCTTGAGAAGGCAATGTTCTGGAAGGAACACTCTTTCCTGAAGAGTGTCGAATAGGGCACCCAGAAATTCTAGCGACTGAGAGGGAGTTAGGTGGCTCTTATCCTCATTGATCACCCAACCTAGGGACTGTAAGAGGTCGATGACTCTGCAGACTGTTGAGCAACAGAGAGACTCAGACTTCGCTCGGATCAACCAGTCATCCAGATACGGGTGGACCAGCAGACCTTCCTTCCTGAGTTGTGCCACCACCATGGCAATCACCTTGGTAAATGTCCTGGGGGCCGTGGCCAGCCCAAACGGGAGAGCTCGGAATTGAAAATTCTGTCCCAAAATGCAGAATCTCAGAAACTTCTGATGATTGGAGCGGATGCCGATATGAAGGTAGGCCTTGGTCAAATCGAGAGACGCAAGAAACTCCCCCTTGTGCATGGATACGATGACTGACCGGAGAGTTTCCATGCGGAACCTTGGAATTTGGAGACAATGGTTGACTCTTTTGAGGTCGAGAATGGGTCAAAACATTCCCTCCTTTTTGGGCATTACAAAGTAAATTGAGTAACGACCTCTCCGCTGCTCTGCTTGAGGGACCGGGACGATAGCTCCGAGATCATGCAGACGCTGCAGAACACGGTGAGGTCAAAAAACTGGGTCGAAGCCAAAGAACAAAATCTAAAGCATAGCCTTGACTTATCCCCTTGAGAACCCACTGATCTGATGTCCATCTGGCCCACTCCCCGTAAATCAGAGACAGTCTGCCTCCGACGACTGGAACTAGGGAATGAACCGGCCGTATTTCATTGGGCGGATTTAGCTCTTCCCAGTCACCCAAAACGGCGGCCATGAAAGGACTGAGACCAAGGCTGCTGCCTGCCCGATGACTGCCTCGCTGGTGGACCTGAGATGGGAGGACCGGAATCTTCGGCCAGACCGAAAACAGGCGCAGGAAGAAAAGGAATTCAGAGATCTCTGTCTATCCTCTGGCAATTTATTGACCTTATTGTCTCCCAAGGACTGTGTATCATATCTTCCAAGTCCTTTCCAGCAATTTATCCTTAAAGGGCAATACCCCCAGTTGAGCCTTGGAGGAAAACATCCGCAGACCAATTTCTTAACCAAAGGAGCATACGAGCCGACACTGCTGATACCATGGATTGACCCAAAGTCCTCAGAAGATCATACAAAGCATCTGCACTGTAGGCCACTGTACCCTTCAAGTGCCCAGCTTGCGCCACCTCTTTGTCCGAGAGTGAAAAATTGTTCTGCAAGGACTGAACCCAACGCAGTCCGGCCCGCAAGGCAAAGCTGCTGCACATGGCCACTTGCACCCCCAGTGTGGAAACCTAAAAAATTTGCTTGAGCTGCACTTCCAATTACGATCCTGCAGATCCTTAAGTGCTGTGGCTCCCGTCACTGGAATAGTTGTCCTCTTAGTGACCGCCGAAATGGCCGCATTGACCTTTGGGAGCTTTAAAACTTCCAAAGCTTCTTCCAGCAATGGATACAGCTTGTCCATAGCCTTGCCTACCTTGAGACCAAATTCAGGGGTGTCCCACTCACGGTACAATAGGTCAGTGACCGAAAGATGGAAGGGAAAAGACACCGTCGGCCCCCTAAGGCCTACCAACACCGGATCTATATCTTCCATCCTGGTATCCTTCTGTGGAGCCTCCAGGCCTAACTCGGACAGGATCGCTGGAATCAGGGGAGTAAGCTCGTCCCTGCGATACAGACGGACCACTTTGGGATCATCCCCGTCCGCTATATGAGGAACCAAACCAGCTCCCTGTCCAGGATCTCTCCCAAGATCTGCATCCGGCAAGGATTTGTCCCGGGGATCCGTTTGGTTGTGGTCAGTCATCTGAAGTGGTATCCAGCGAGTGGGACGGCCCAGAGCACAGAGGATGCTTAGGTGCAGGTTCAGAGCCAATGTCGCCTGGTCTCGATCGTTTAGAGAGCCAGGCCCTTGGGTTCTGCAAAGAACCAGTCCCCTGCCGCTTCTTATGCCCGTTCTGCGACTTATAAGTTTTGCGCAAAGCGAATAAAATCCCCTGAGAAAAGGAGGAAGATTAAGAGGAGTCTGAGGCCTCCTCAAGGCCCTCATTGGAGCTTGCTGTCCCAGCCTGCGGTCCAATCCCCATGGGGACTGCTGGCTGTGGCGACAAGGGAGGAGGATCAGACGCTCCCTGCATGGCCTGCTGCTTTGCCGCGCGCATAGTAGCTAAGATGTCCTCCGTTCCCGTGCTGCATTGAAAAGGGTCTGGAGGAGGAGAGGAGCCGCACAGAGGTTTGCGAGCCGTGTGAAGCAATTGTTTTGTGGCTAAAATTGATGTGCCCTCCCCCCTGGGAAGGCACGCAGAGCAGAGACTCTCCCTCAATGGCCGCGCCATGTGGCATCTGACTGAAAAAGTTACTGGCGCGAATTAAAGAGGAGAAAAAAAATCATTAAGTTTACCTCATTACTATTTCGGAGAGACAAAAATACCACGGCGCCGCCAAGCACTGCCTTTGTGGGTAGCTGCAATCGCTATCTGAAAACGCTGTCCACGGTAGCTGGGGCCTGCTCCGAAAAGGGTTGCTGGGCTTAACACCTCCCCAACTCTGGTGGCCTCAGCATCAGGGGGGACAGTCCCTTCAGGACCTAACTACCCCCTGGGAGGCAGAGAAGCATCTGTTAGAATTAGACATGCTTTACCAAAAAAAAAAGTTTGTTTTTTTGTAAGTTTCTTAAAGGATCAGCCTTTACAGACAAATCTCAAATAAAACCTCACTGACAACAATCCCTGACGGTAAAGCCTGTTTGCTATATTTTAGTTTTATGAAACCAATGTGATGTTCCCCTACTAATGCCGGTATATAAACATTTTCAAATAAATAAATAAGACTACCACAGACTGCAGGATTTTGCACCTCCTTCATCTGCTGGAGACAGAGAAATACTGATGGACTGCAGGTGGCACCTCAAGGTATAGGGCAGAGTCAGTCAAAGCTTTCTCTGGAGGGGAGACAAAACCCAGTGTCTGGACTGATCCGGGTACGTACAGGGAACAGAAATTAGGCAGAATGTAAATCTAATAAATAATAATAATAAACAGTAAATCTCCCGTACCAGAACTGCACTAACTGCCAGCACTCAAACAGTAACAATACCACCTATGAAAAGGCAACACTGCAAATATTACAAGAGGCTCTAAAACATCAATACACTTTCTATTAGGAAAACAGAACAAGCCACACTGCTAGAAATCCCAACACAGAACTTACTTGCTAGCAGGACAGATCCTCACCTAACATAGACTAGAGACCATAAAGTATAAATAGAAATGAGAAGACAAAAACTGAACTGTAAACCACAAGCCAGACTCAGTATGCACTGTAACTATGTAAAAACATCCTCAGCTTTCATTAAAAAAATATATTTTTTATTATTATTTATTTTTATTTAAAGTTTTTATATACCGGTATTCATCGAAACATCATATCGGTTTACATGTAACTTGTAACAGCAGGGAAAATACATTAAACAGGGCGAAAGGCGGAACTTGGAGAGTATACAGAGGTTATATAACAAGCTTCGGAAAATTCAAGTATTGCAGATAATAAATATAAGCAAAAACATGGAGTTGAGGTTATAGTATACACGAGGGGAAAGCAAGGTGAGGGCAGAACTTGGAGTATGCGTGAAAAGTGTGTGACAGTATGAGTGTGGTTGAGATTATGTGCAAATGTGAGCATATGTGTGTAGCACACACAAACATATACTCATATATATATATATATATATTTTTTTTTTTATATAAAAAATCAGTATTAGCAAAACCATATATTAAATTTGGCTGCCTGTGGGACATCCCTGCAAAATGCCACTCATCGTCAGGCCTCCCTCTGCAATGGAACTGCTGCCTCTGCCTTTCCCCTTAGGTGCATGCATGTCCAACTACTGATTTAAAGGGCCAGCCTTGTTTTGTCTCTCCAGCTTATCCTGCTTTCTTCATATCGTTCCTTCTGCCTACCTTACTGTGTCAATCCTCCTCGTTTGCTAGCCTCCCCTCAGACTGACTTCCGGCCCTGACCTTTGCGTGGACATTGATCATTCCTATTTGCCACCTGCTTTTAACCCTTGTCTGGACACTGACCATTCTGCCATTTCCACAGAGACTCTCACCTAAGATCTGCCAGCCCCCAGAACCCAAGGGCTTAACACAGGGGGAAATGGGTTTTGTATAGGTTAGTGATGGTGAACTCCAAGTTTTCAGGATATCCATAATGAATATGCATGAGACAGATTTACATACAAATCTTTCTCAAGCTTATTCATTGTAGACATCCTGAAAACCTGGCCTCTTTGTGGCACTCGAGGACTGAGCTCACCATCACTGGTATAGGGGAAGCTTCACTCCAGGTTCTTTCTTGCGTAGCTCTGCCAGCTGTCAGTGAGGGCCTATAGGGCTACGCCTAGGCTGAGCCAAGTTCACCAGAGCAGCAAGGGTCCACATATCTTACACCATACTAATAAAAAGAATCCATTATTTCAAAACTGGTGATGAACATCCAATAATTAATAACTCATATAAAAAATGTCAAAACAGCAAATTCCCAATAATTAAAACTAATAAGGATTTTAAAAATCCTGTTTTCCATACTGGGAACTTCTGATTTCCTGGTGACCTGAGATTGTCATGAATTAGCAAGGGGGGGGGGGGGGGTTGCTCACAAACTTTCTTCTCTCACTCGCACTTGCACACACACATATGCTCACATTTGCACATAATCTCAACCACTCATACTGTCACACACTTTTCACACATACTCTAAATCACACACATGCTCAGACTCTCTCAAACACACATTCTTTGTCACACACACACAGACACACACTCTCTCATTCTCTCTCACTTTTTCCTCCCAATCCTAAAGCACAAGCAGCAGCCCCTATAGTCCCAAGAAAGAAGATTCCCATAGGTGTGGGGACTGATGCTGCTCTGTCTCCTATGGCTGATCCCCGGCTGCTCTTCTTGCTCCAAGTCTGTGCTGTTCTTCCTTCTGCTGGGAGCGGATGCTGCTGGTGCTTCTGACCACAACATACTACTTCCTCTTCTAAGTCACAGGAGTGGGAAGAAGAGGCCATGCTGCCGCTTCCATTAAAACTGCTGCTGTTCCTCCATGGCTATCAGTATTTTCAAACCCGAGTGGAGGAAGAGTTCAATGCATCAACCTAGGATGGAGGAGATGGATGAAAGAGCAGCTGAGACAGCATGATACCAGGAAGCGTGGTTTTCTGCTGGTGCTTGGTGTTACACTGATGTATCATGACTGTAACAATTTTTCTCTTTTTGGTGCTGCCTGTTACTCAGTGGAAATAAAAGAGACACACACAGTACTGAATATATATGTAATATATGTATGTATTCTGGTAAAAGCAATTGTTGTAATAAATGTAACATATGCAAAGGTAATATTCTGATAAGCTTACTGATGATTATATAGGGCTGCTTATGAGAATGGCCCAAAGAGAAAGAGAGAAACTAAAAGTATTTACAAGGATATATCTTCAGTAATTGTTTTGCAAGCAATCAAGTGAGTTCCAGTCCCTTGTTTGGTCTCCTTCGATCAGGTATGGCAACTCCAAGGATTCCTGTTGAGAGACGGGCATAGATTCTCTCTCCTGAGTTTTGAGGACTCAGCGCTGGGGTTCATATCAGTTTAGGGTTTCATCCATCTGTTCCAAAGCAGTTTAGAAATTCACCCTCCTTTTATACGTTTTCAGGCCAAATCTTGCTAGCACATGCACTTTTCTAGTTTGTTTCCTGCATTACAGCTACCATCCCTTAATACTCAAACAGTAACGTATTATGAGTTATGTATGTGCTTAAAAGCAGAATGGTTCCTTATCTCTAAACTAAAATGTTCCTCTGACTTGTCTAAGTGAAAGTAGTTTTTTGTAAAAACAGTTATTTGTGCTCAAACAAAAATATCCTTTTCTTACAGCATCAAACTATATTGGGCCGGATTTTAAAAGCCCTGCGCGCCGGTGCGCCTATTTTGCATAGGCCGCCGGCGCGCACACAGCCCCGGGACGCGTGTAAGTCCCGGGGCTTCGTAAAAGGGGCGGGGAGGGGGCATGTCCGGGGTCAGGGGGCGTGACGCCGGCCCAGGGGAGTGGTCGAGGCCTCCGGACCAGCCCCTGCTACGCGCGTATCTTATAAAATCCAGCGTACTTTTGTTTGCGCCTGGTGCGCGAAAAAAGTACGAGCTTGCGTAAATTTATAAAATCTACCCCATTTTCTTTAGTTTAAGCAAAGAAGCTTCAGATATCTAGCTGTAATATACTCAAAAGCAATGAAGTTTCTCATATCTCTCTTGGCAAAGTTCCATTTTTACATGGCTCGTGTGTGTGTGTAGGGGAGGGAAGCTATATGTTTCTCCATGTACATCAAAATGTCTTCACATTGAGGGGCTGATTTTAAAGGGTTACGCACGCCGAGCAACGCACGAAAAGCCCCAGGACACGTCTAAGTCCCGGGGCTTTACAAAAGGGGTGGTCCGGGGGCGGGGCCAGAGACCTCTGGCACAGCGGCCATTTGCTGCTGTGTTGGAGGATTGTGTGCTGGCAGGGTGCCGGCAGGCGCAAAAGGTGAAACAATTTTGGGTGGGGAGTTAGGTTAGGGGCGGAAAGGCTAGGGGAAGGGTTGGGAAGGTCAGGCTAGGGGGTAGGGAACGGGGAAAGCCTGTGGGCATTGACGCATGCAGGTTGCATAATTGTGCACCCCCCTTGCGTACGTCGACCCCAGATTTTATAACATGCGCACGCATGTTCACACACGTTATAAAATCGGGTGCACGGTGCGCGCGTCGGGTAGCAGGCATATGTATGAAATCTACCCCTTATTGTACTTATAATGTAATACACTGACACACTGGTTGAAAATCATTAGTATAAGCAAAATATCAAGATGTGCTTGGAAATTTTTTTTTAATCAGGCCAGTGGCAAGGAAAATTTAAAACAATCCAGGAAGGCTAGGCTTTTGAAGTTAAAATGATGAAACACTTTGAAACTGACAAAAACAAAAAAGGATTCAACAAAGAGCTAGATTTCCTAACCATTAAAAATCATAAAATTATATTTCCTGTCACTTAAAATCGCCCATCAATCCTCTTTCACACTTTATCATTGTAATGTCTTTTATAATTCACTTATTGCAACCACACTACTCTATATTTCCTGGTTAATTTCATCTTTTGCTCATTTGAATTCTGACCTGAAGAAGAATTAGCTCTTGAAAGCTATTCAAGAATATACTATTAGTCCATCAAAAAGGTATCACCTTATATATTTTTCATATATACTATTTGAACATATTTTGGAAAGTTGAGAAATATATAAAATGTTAAATAATTAAATCTGCATCTATTTCAGTAAACAGCTTATACATTGTAGACAGGGAAGTAATGGTTTTGATGTTTGCCTTTTCTATGCTCTACTGTATTCTGGGTAGCCATTTTGCTTTTCAACAGGATCTTCAAATATATGATTCCAAAATGTGTCTGTTTCATTTTTGGTTGACAGTGTTTTAACAGTACTGATTTTCTTCTCCAATTCCCTCTAGAACTGCTTTGGGTTCTCTCAAAATGATTTATTTTAGAGTCTCTCAATATCACTGTGGCTTTTGTGATTAGGCTATTTTAAAATTATAATTTAAGTATATACATTTGAAATCTTCCTTCTTCAGTTATTGTAGCATGGCTCAATTTAATGGGGTTTTTTTTTCATAATTTTTGGCATATTCTTTCCTTTGAGGAATGCATTTAACAGAAACACCTCTGCACACAGCAATTTAATTTTTCCTTCTATACATTTTTTCCATGGCTCTGTGTCCTTGTCAATAAGACTCTCATTAATTATTTTTGCTGCACAATACTGTCTCCGATTTATACCTATATATTAATAGATAATCCCTTAATATGGATTATGGCCTCATTCATCTTACTGATCATGCTTTTAACTTTGGGTGCCAGATTTAACTTAGACATTCTTTCTCCTGAATCTCAGTATGCATATTCATCTCAATATAAATCAGGAGTTCAACTATCAATTCTACAATCTCCTTCTTACTTTCCTCCTCACTCCCACTTACTAGCCTGTCCTTCCACTGCTTTCATCTTTTTGTGTTACACACTTATCTTTCACTGCTGCTCACCCATTACCCTTTTCTGGTTGCTCTTGCTTTGCCATCTTGGCTCTGGTGCTCTTTGTTCTGTTCTTGTGCTCTTTGATTTCTTGGGCTCCTTTTTTTCCAGGGCTTCATGATTGCTTGGACATCTTGGTTCTAGTCCTCCTTAAATGCTTGGGTACCTTAGCTCTGGCACCCCTTGCCTGCTCAACCGCAATGGTTTTGATGGGCCTCGGCTGCTGAGACACCTCGCTCCTGGGGAGTCCTTGTCAGATTTCTTTCTTCTCTTGCTATCTTTCTTTCAACATCATCTTCTTCCTGACTGTGTAAAGAAACTTCTTATGGATTCTAAAGCTTGGCTCTTCCCAAAAAGCAGAAGAATGCAAGGAAATAGATTAAAGAAGTTTGAATATAGGAACATTTAATTAAAATCTTTAAAATACATAGGATTCTTCTGTTTAATCCCATATACTTTCAATTTAATTCTAACAAAGAATAAATATAAACAGAAAACGTTCTTAGTTTATTTCTGAAAACTGCACTAATACTGCCACTCCTATTATTGTGGATGAAGGCTGTCCCTGTGCTGTTTGTCTTCAGGAAATGATTAACCTATCAAATCCTTAACACAATATAGGAATATAATCTCAGCAGTTGAAGAGTTGGAGATAAAATTTTAAAAGCTGACATATGGCCATAAACCACCTTCATTCTCTCCTATTCTGTAAAGTTCATGATTCATGTTCTTCTGGTGCAGCAATGTTGTAGTGTTTGCACAAGATCCAGTGGATGAGCCGTGCCATTTTATTATGATTTATTATAAGCCTTCTGACATCAGCACATCACAGCCAGCATTTGTCTATTTTAACAGTTTTTTTCCTAAGCTTACCTGTGGTCCACTATTTGTGCTGCAATTTTTAATCTCTCATCTTTAGGCTTCGTTCACCTCTCAATAGTCACTAAGCTCTTAGGTTTTAGTTCCACATGAATCATTCCATGGCGTCACAGGTTGCCACTTGCACTGAAACATTTATCACATTTAAATGGCTTCTCACACAACTGTGTGACGAGGCAGTTTCTCCAAATGAGTTTGTTTTGTACATATCTGGACAGGAATAAAATCCCATTTGTAACCATGGGATTCTGGGGATGATCTCAATCTCTCAAATTTACTAATGCCCTTCTTAGTACTTGCATTGTACCAAAGAGAGCCTTTTTCTGGAGTTCATAGGGTTTAATCTTAACAGGCAACATATTGAGATATGCTTGAAAATTCTTCTTTATCAGACCAGTGGGATGCAATATAATTGGGACTATTTCTGTATCTTTCTGACATTTTCTTGGTCTCTGATTGCATCTCTTGGTATTTAAGGATCTTTGCTTTGTCGATACAATCTACAGAAAAGTCACTGGGTACTGAAACATCTATCATAATGCCATTCTTGTGTTCTTCTCCTTCACCAAGATATCTGGTTTTTGCACACTGATCTTCCTGTCAGTAGGAACAGGGATGTCACACGTGACCACAATTTCTTTGCTCTCCCAATATTTGTTTGGTACATCAATATTAGAATATTTACACAGCTTCCAAGGAATAAGCCATGCTATGTATAGGCCCGCAGACATCAGCATATCACATCCAGTGGAGAGATATGTAACCGTTTCCAGCTCTGTTCCGCAGAATCTGCATTTGTCAGTTTTACTAGTTTTTTCTATGCTGGCTGTGAAGCATCTTGTCTGTTGTCCACTATCCCATGTTGCAATTAACAATCTTTCATCTATAGGTTTGAATTCATCTCTCCTCAACCACTGCTTTGTCAAATATTGATCCATGTGGGGTTGCGGAAGTAGCTATCTGTACTTCCCAATCTACTTAGGCTTCTGCCAATTATTCTTCCTTATTTGCTGGCCTGATTCGTTAAAGAGTTTCTTCTCTCATTTTGCTAATTTTATAGCTTCTTTACCTTTGTGTACTGATGGATTTATTTTTTAATTTAATTTACAAAATTTATATTCCGCGTAATCTCAACGTGTTCAGACGTGGATAACAAAAGAGCTATTCATAACATTTTAAAAACAAACATAAAACAGATATATCAACAAATAATATAAATAAAATACCATAATATAAAATTCCATGAAACAATACAACCATATTATTTCAACTATCACTGTGCCTCCAAATCATTCACATCAAAAGTTTTCCAAAATAGTTCAGCTTTTACTAACTTTCTACATTTTAGGTAATCAGTCTCAGTACGTAATCCAGCAAATAACTCATTCCATAAAGCTGGTGCACATATAGAAAAAGTGTTTGTTCTAGTTTGGTGTATCCCAAATTATTTCGCTGTGGGAATTGCTAATTCTGGACTAAAAGAGCAAAGAGTTTGATTAAGAACATATTCTTTAATCTTGTTTTTTTTAGACTATTCGCTGGAACAATTATTTTAGCTTAAGGACTGAGTCTAAGGATGGTTGCTTTTTTTTGTACTTCTGCGCTATTTTAGCATTTGTGTCTAGCGATGCCATTATGTTTGTCTGAAAGCCTATTATGGTAGCTCTATAGGTGTAATCAATTTCAATAAGACCCATACCATCTTCAGCTCTAGGCATATACAATCTTGGCATGCACTGGTTCTTATAAATTACTTGATGGGCATGGAGCAGCTTTCTTGTTTTCACAACTAATTCTTCAAAATATTTATGAGGGCATGCTATATTTCCCAAACTGTATAATAATTAATAGCTTGCATCTTATTTCATGCTGTTAAGACATTCTTCAATATCAGCTTCACTCTCCTATAGTTTTTTTTTACTGATCTTTTAACTCACTACTTTATGCTGAATTGTTCCACCTTCCTCTATTCCTAAATATTTATATACACCTTCCTGCTCCGGTTTCTTTATATTGCAATCTTCAGTCAGGGAGATGTTTTCAGCTTTGCTTAATTTTCCTTTTAGGAAAGTTGCGTTAGTATATTTGTCTAAGCCAAATGTGATCTTGTTGCCATCTGAGAAACTCTTCCTAACATGAAGTTGTTCTGCTAAAAGAGCATGACAAGAACTGTAGAGTTTCAAATCATCAACAAACAGTAAGTTCTACTACTAGTACTACTACTTAGCATTTCTATAGCACTACATGACATACGCAGTGCTGAACAAACACCCAAAAAAGTCAACCTTGTTTAACAGAGCTTATAATCTAATAAGACAAACATACAGGACAAGAGATTTGGGTTATTTCATAAAGCAAGACAATGGTTAAAAAAAGAATAGGAAGTTAGTTAATGAGGCTAAAATCAGACAGTCAGGCCTCACTGAGTTATCTTCAGCAGGAAATTGGTTGCTCTAGGATTAAGGGTAACTTTATAACTCAAGGAGTTAATGAAAGCACTCAGTGGGTTTTATGCTGGACAAACCAAAAAGCAGTGATAGAGAATCTTCCTAAAATATTCCTTGCCGGACAATACTGGAAATGACATTTTGTCCATCCTCATAATTTAGGTAGAGTGTAGTCTGCCACATTTTCATGGATTCACTTTGTATATTTCAAGGCAATTTATTATCCAACAGTGTGGGATGTTATCAAAGATTTTCTTATAATCAATCCATGCTACACTGAGATTTTGAGTATGCCTCTTGTTACCTTTCTGTTCTATTGCCAAGATTTATTAGAACGTAGGCAGGTTATTGGTTGATAGTTTTTGGGTACATTATTTGGCTTTACCTTTGGCAGAAGTGTTCTTCCAATTATTAGCCATTGTGGAGTTAATTCTGGCTTTCTGATCGTTTTTTGCAGTTAGCCAGATCTTGATGGATAAAGGTCAAATGTTTGAACCAAAGGTTTAGCACTCTATCAGGGCCCTTCCAATTTGGGGCTTGTTTTAACCTGGCTTCCAGCTGAATCATAACTTAAGGCCATTCTATAGTTTTGATGTTTGCCTGTTCTATATTCCCCTGTATGTTGGGCAACTATTTTTTTTTTTTTTGCTTTACAGGATCTTCATAAAAATGTCTCTAAAACTTTTCTGTTTCTTCTTTTATTTGTGGTCTTCCACACTGCCCCATAGAAACTCTTTGGTTGTTTTTAAATGTTTTATTTTGGTGATTCTCCTTTCTGTTTTTTTTCATATCTTTGTAGCTTCAGTGATTCTGCAGTTATTTTGTCTAAAATCAGATTTCAGACTGAAACATTTATCATTTTCAAAACACAAATACTTTCTCACTCCTGTGGGTCATTCTATGAAATTGTTGGTAGATTTTCTAACTGAAAGTTATCACATTCATAACACTAAAATGGTTTCTCAAGAGGCAGCTTCTCCAAATGTGTTTGTTTTGCACATTCCTTGACTGGTGTGGATTTTTTTATGTTTTGTAAGATCGGATTTCAGATTGTAACATTTATCACATTCAGAACACTTAAAAGGTTTCTCACTCCTGTGTCTCATTTCATGTACTCGCAAGTGGCTTTTCTGACTGAAGCATCTATCACATTCAGAGCATTTAAATGGTTTCCCACTGGCATGGATTCTTTCGTGCTTTCTAGCATCACATTTCTGACTGAAGCGTTTTTCACATTCAGAGCATTTAAATGGTTTTTCATTCCTGTGGTTCATTTCATGCTGTTGAAGTTGGCTTTTTCGACTGAAACATCTTTCACATTCAGAACATTTGAATGGTTTCTCATTCCTATGGTTCATTTCATGCTGTTGCAGGTGGCTTTTCCGATTGAAGCATTTATCACATTCAGAACATTTAAATGGCTTCTCGCCCGTGTGGATTCTTTCATGGTTTCTCAGGACAGATTTCTGAATGAAACTTTTATCACATTCAGAACATTTATATGGTTTCTCATTTCTGTGGTTCATTTCATGCAGTTGAAGGATGCTTTTCCGACTGAAGCATTTTTCACATACAGAACATTTAAATGGTTTCTCACCACTGTGAGTCCTTTCATGATTCCTTAGAACATATTTCTGCCTGAAACATTTATCACATTCAGAACATTTAAATGGTTTTTCATCCCTGTGGGTCTTTTCATGCACTTGTAGGTGGCATTTCTGACTGAAACATTTCTCACATTCAGAACATTTAAATGATTTCTCGCCAGTGTGGATTCTTTCATGCTTCCTAAGATCACATTTCTGACTGAAACATTTCTCACATTCAAAACATTTAAAAGATTTTTCTGGCATGTGTGTCTTCAAATGCCTTCGTAGGTTTTGCTTCTCAATGAAACATTTATCACATGCAAAACATTTAAAAGGTATATCTGGCAAGTGTGTTCTTTCATGTCTTTGTAGGTTGCGTTTCTCAATGAAACATTTATCACATACAGAACATTTAAAAGATGTACCAGGGATGTGAGTCTTTTCATGTCTTTGTAGGCTGTGTTTCTGAATGAAGCATTTATCACATGCAGAACATTTAAATTGCTTCTCTCCTTTGTGACTTTTCTGATGGATTGTAAGCCATGATCTATATTTAAAACATTTTTCACAGTCGGTACACTTAAAAAGTTTGTCTCGTCTGTGAATTATTTTATGCTCTGTCAGGTCTGACTTACTAGAAAATGTTTCCTCACATTCAGTGCACTGAAATGGTCTTCCTCCTGAGTGAATATATATATGGCTTTCCAGCTCTGCTCTACAGGTAAAGTATTTATCACAGTGAGAACATTTCACAGGTTTCCTTTGCATTTGAAATGTTCTATGTGCTATAAATGTTGTGTTAGCTCTTTTTTCCCCTTTAGTACTTCCACATTTTTTCGCTCTTCTATGATATTGTTGGATATATGTATGATTTGAGCCCTCAGTAACTTTGTTATCACATTCAATCTTTGGTTGGTGCTCATTTGAATATAAATTTGTGGTGAATTTCTCCCAAGTATCAGCACTTTGAAATGGTTTCTCTCCTTCACTGAATGCATGAATTTGTACAGGATTTAGGCAATGGTTGGAATTTCTCCCTTGTTTAGTACATGTGTTTGGTCTTTCTATTTTGTGTGCTTTTTCTTTCACACTGGATGGTGTTACTCTACTGATTTTTCCTTCATAGTCAGCTGAAGGAGCGATGCTGTATCTAGAAGGGACTTCGTGTTTCCATTCCTCCCTCTTCTGCCCATTGCACAAAATCTGCCTCTCGCTATTGCTCCACAATCCATCATCTGTTGGATACAAATGAGTATGTTTATTAATTTTACAGCAATAGAGAAAGACATATATAGGAAAATACCCCCATATAATTATTTAACTACCTCTCCTTGACTAAGGCTCCATGTGATACATAACTGGAAGTGGTATTGCTTGCAGATAGGTACAGGTCAGTAATTGCACATGAACAGAGGGAAAAAGACCATGACTGATCTCATCCTCACCTTCAATCTCTGCAATGATTCCCTTCACTCTCATTATAGTCACTAACCAGAAACTTTGCAGCACCCTTTTGGATACCCAGGATTCATTCCAGACCTGGTCCCTGAACCTCGATCTTCAGCTTAAATCAACTGAATTCTTAATAAAGTTTGAAATACTCCAGCGCACACAGCAAGTGTTTTGTTATGAAGGAATATTTTTCTCACTAATCCTGGTATCAGTATTCTCCTTCTCTCCCTCCAACTGGTCTCTGCCTTGAAGTTCTTTCATTTTCAAGATCTCTTCTGTGGGGTCAGGACTGTTACCTTGGTCAACTTCAGCTTTTAAATAGTCTTGGATACCGATTTAAGGAAAGCAACACAAGGGTGAAAAGTGAGATGAGATCTGAAAATGCAAGTATCCTGGTGGAAGGAGTTAATGACCCTCTGTAGCTATGAAGAACCACCATGACAGGGAATGCACACAGCTTCCCACAACACCTTGATAATGAAAATTGCTGCAGAATCCCAACTCCCTCACTCCAGCCTCTGATATTGGTGGTCACTCTGCTTTCTTCCCTCTCACTGTTTCCGGCGTGGGCCTTCCTGCTTCTTTCTTTCCTGCTTCTTCCACTGTGAACCATAGGAAAATTGGTTCTTACCTGCTAATGTCTGTTCCTGTAGTACCATGCATCAGTCCAGACATTTGGGTTTTGCCTCCCCTCCAGCAGATGGAGACAGAGACGTTTTTGACAGACACTGCCAGTTAAGTTGAGGTGCCACCTGCAGTCTGCCAGTATTGAACTGTACCCAAGCCAGATTAACATAAAAAAAGAACCACACTAACTATATACAATTGCTCCTCAAATGAGCAGAGGAAAGAAGAAACCTTGTAAACTGAAAAACTCCTGCCCGCACCTCACACCTGCGCGGGACCAGAACCTGAAACCAAACACCGATTGAGCTGGACTCTCGACTGCATATTGGGTGGGAGTCTGGACTGATCCGTGGTACTACAGGAATGAAAATTAGCAGGTAAGAACCAATTTTCCTTTCCCTGAATGCACCCGGATCAGTCCAGACAGCTGGGATGTACCAAAGCTTTCTCACACTGGTGGGACCCCGAGAGTCACGCTTGAAGCACACTGTCACCAAAACCTGAGTCCTGGATGTCCAGATGGTAATGTCTGGTAAAGGTGTTCAAAGATTTCCAGATGGCCGCCCTACAAATTTCCTGTGGCAAAACTTGCTGACACTCAGCCCAAGTGGCCACTTGCGACCGGGTAGAATGAGCGAGAAGCCCACTAGGCACCGGTCGGTCTTTGGTGATGTACTCCGAACTGACAGCCTCCTTCAACCACTGAGCAATTGTGGCCCACCTGGGGCCATGCCACAGTACAAACAGGTGATCCGACAGGTGAAAACGGTTAGTAACATCCAAGTAACGTAACAAAGCCCATCGCACGTCCAACTGACGTAAATCTCTAGATTGAGGGGTGAAAGGGCCCGACACTGGGAAGGAAGGGAGCTCCACAGACTGATTCAAATGAAAAGATGACACAACCTTAGGTAAAAAGGAGGGAACTGTCCTCAAAGAGACCCCAGAATCAGAAATCCTCAAGAAGGGCTCTCTGCAGGTTAAGGCCTGAAGTTCCGACAGCCGACGAGCTGATGATATAGCCACCAGGAAAATCACTTTTAGAGTAAGATCCTTCAGCGTTGCACATTCAAAGGCTCAAATGGTGGCGTAGACATAGCCCGCAACACCAGTTTGAGACTCCAGGAAGGACATGGATTCCAGATGGGTGGACGTAGATGTTTAACTCCCTGTAGGTAGCGCACAACGTCGGGGTGTGCTGTCAAGCGAACTCCGCATACCTTACCCTGAAAACAAACCAGGGCCGCCACCTGAACCCTCAAGGAATTAAAGTATAAGCCTTTGGCCAGACCCGCCTGCAAAAAGGCCAAGACATCGCCCACGGAGGCACAAGAGGGGACCACCTCGCGATCCACACACCGAAACTCAAAAATACCCCACACCCTGACATACGCCAGGGAGGTATAGGTCTTTCTGGACTGCAAAAGGGTAGCAACCATTGCATCCATATAACCTTTACTCCTTAAGCGTTCCCTCTCAAAAGCCATGCTGCTAGACAAAAGCGATCTGCCCCTTCCAAACACATGGGACCTTGTCGGAGGAGATCCGGCCAGAGAGGAAACCTCGAAGGACTATTCACGGCTAGGTTTACAAGGTCCGCAAACCATGTCCGCCTCGGCCATTCTGGCACTACGAGGATTATGTCCCTTCGGTGAATCTCTACTCTGCGCAACACCTTGCCAATTAGCGGCCATGGAGGGAACACATACAGGATTACATCCACGGACAAGAGAGGACCAGAGCGTCTTCTCCTTCTGCACCCATCTCCCGACACCGACTGAAGAACCTTGGAGCCTTTGCGTTGCAAAAGGTCATCATCAGATCCATGCAGGGGCGGCCCCACCTGTTGCAGATAAGGCATAAGAACATGCCATACTGGGTCAGACCAAGGGTCCATCAAGTCCAGCATCCTGTTTCCAACAGTGGCCAATCCAGGCCATAAGAACCTGGCAAGTACCCAAAAACTAAGTCTATTTCATTTTACCATTGCTAGTAATGGCAGTGGCTATTTTCTAAGTCAACTTAATTAATAGCAGATAATGGACTTCTCGTCCAAGAACTTATCCAATCCTTTTTTAAACATAGCTATACTAACTGAAGTAACCATGTCCTATGGCAACAAATTCCAGAGTTTAATTGTGCGTAATCGGAGAAGAAGAACTTTCTCCGATTAGTTTTAAATGTGCCACACGCTAACTTCATGGAGTGCCCCCTAGTCTTTCTATTATCTGAAAGAGTAAATAACTGATTCACATCTACCCATTCTAGACCTCTCATAATTTTAAACATCTCTATCATATCCCCCCTCAGCAGTCTCTTCTCCAAGCTGAAAAGTCCTAACATCTTTAGTCTTTCCTCATAGGGGAGCAGTTCCATTCCCCATATCATTTTGGTAGCCCTTCTCTGTACCTTCTCCATCGCAATTATATCTTTTTTGAGATGTGGCGACCAGAATTGTACACAGTATTCAAGGTGCGGTCTCACCATTGAGCGATACAGAGGCATTATGACATTTTCCGTTTTATTCACCATTCCCTTCCTAATAATTCCCAACATTCTGTTTGCTTTTTTGACTGAACCGACGATTTCAATGTGTTATCCACTATGATGCCTAGATCTCTTTCTTGGGTGGTAGCACCTAATATGGAACCTAATATTGTGTAACTATAGCATGGGTTATTTTTCCCTATATGCATCACCTTGCACTTATCCACATTAAATTTCATCTGCCATTTCAATGCCCAATTTTCCAGTCTCACAAGGTCTTCCTGCAATTTATCACAATCTGCTTGTGATTTAACTACTCTGAATAATTTTGTATCATCTGCAAATCTGATTACGTCACTCGTATTTCTTTCCAGATCATTTATAAATATATTGAAAAGTAAGGGTCCCAATACAGATCCCTGAGACACTCCGCTGCCCACTGAGAAAACTGTCCATTTAATCCTACTCTCTGTTTCCTGTCTTTTAGCCAGTTTGTAATCCACGAAAGGACATCGCCACCTATACCATGACTTTTTACTTTTCCTAGAAGCCTCTCATGAGGAACTTTATCAAATGCCTTCTGAAAATCCAAGTATACTACATCTACCGGTTCACCTTTATCCACATGTTTATTAACTCCTTCAAAAAAGTGAAGATTTGTGAGGCAAGACTTGCCTTGGGTAAAGCCATGCTGACTTTGTTCCATTAAACCATGTCTTTCTATATGTTCTGTGATTTTGATGCTTAGAACACTTTCCACTATTTTTCCTGGCACTGATGTCAGGCTAACCGGTCCGTAGTTTCCTGGATTGCCTCTGGAGCCCTTTTTAAATATTGGGGTTACATTAACTATCCTCCAGTCTTCAGGTACAATGGATGATTTTAATGATAGGTTACAAATTTTTAAAAATAGGTCTGACATTTCATTTTTGAGTTCCTTTAGAATCCTGGGGTGTATACCATCTGGTCCAGGGCTTTACTACTCTTCAGTCTATCAATCAGGCCTACCACATCTTCTAGGTTCACCGTGATTTGGTTCAGTCCATTGAATCATTACCCATGAAAACCTTCTTCGGAACGGGTATCTCCCCAACATATTCTTTACTAAACACCGAAGCAAAGAAATCATTTAATCTTTCCGCGATTGCCTTATCTTCTCTAAGTGCCCCTTTAACCCCTTGATCATCTAACGGTCCAACTGACTCCCTCACAGGCTTTCTGCTTCGGTTATATTTTTAAAAGTTTTTATTGTGAGTTTTTGCCTCTACGGCCAGCTTCTTTTCAAATTCTCTCTTAGCCTATCTTATCAATGTCTTACATTTATCTTGCCAACGCTTATGCATTATCCTATTTTCTTCTGTTGGATCCTTCTTCCAATTTTTGAATGAAGATCTTTCGGCTAAAATAGCTTCTTTCACCTCCCCTGTTAACCATTCCGGTAATCGTTTTGCCTTCTTTTCACCTTTTTTAATGTGTGGAATACATCTGGACTGTGCTTCTAGGATGGTATTTTTTTTAACAATGACCACGCCTCTTGCACACTTTTTTACCTTTGTAGCTGCTCCTTTCAGTTTTTTTCTTACAATTTTTCTCATTTTATCAAAGTTTCCCTTTTGAAAGTTTAGCACGAGAGCCGTGGATTTGCTTACTGTCCCCCCTTCCAGTCATTAATTCAAATTTGATCACATTATGATCACTATTGCCTCCTCAGACAGCATCCACTCGCCGGGATCCAGGCAGTGTCAACTCAGGAAGTCCGCTTGAACATTGTCCACGCCCGCAATATGAGAGGCCGCTATCCTATGCAGATGCAGTTCCGCCCAATTTATCAATTCCCAGGCTTCCAGGGCTACTGCTCTGCTCTTGGTGCCTCCCTGGAGATTTATATAAGCCACTGTTGTCGCATTGTCCGACAGGACCCTCACCAGATGGCCCTGTACCAGGGGAAGAAGAGCTTGAGGAGCAAGAAACACGGCTCTGGGTCTCCAACCAACTGATTGGCCCACAAGGACTCCATCTTCAACCATTGGCCCTGGACTGATCTGCCTTGGCAGACAGCATCCCAAACAGAAAGACTGGCATCCGTGGTCACTACCACTTAAGAGGGAACCTCCAGGTCTACCAGAAAGACTGGCATCCGTGGTCACTACCACTTAAGAGGGAACCTCCAGGTCTACTCCTCTGTAAAGTCTATCTGGGGTGAACCACCAGGTGAGACTGGACCGCGCAGAGTCGATAAGTGGAAGCAGTAGCTGAAACTGCTCAGAGACTGGATCCCAACAGGATAGTAAAGCTGACTGAAGAGGCCTCATATGAGCAAAGGCCCACGGGACTAAATCCAAGGTTGACGCCATTGACCCAAGAACCTGTAGATAATCCCTGACTCTGGGCACGTGCATGGTCAACAGTGAGCTTGAGCCTTCAACTTGTGGATCCGCTCCTCGGTGAGAAACACCTTGCCCGACCTTGTGTTGAAGAGGGCCCCCAGGAATTCCAAGGTCTGGGAAGGAACTAAATGACTCTTGGCTAAACTGACTATCCATTCCAGAGACCGCAAGAGGCAAAGGACACGATCCACCACCTCCTGACAGAGAGACTCAGATTTCCCCCGAATTTACCAGTTGTCCAAATACGGGTGAACTAGAACTACATGTTTCCGAAAGGCAGCTGCCACCACCACCATCACCTTGGTGAAGGTCCTGGGCGCTGTTGCTAGGCCAAAAGGCAGGGCGCAAAACTGGAAGTGTTCCCCCAGAATCATGAAACAAAGGAATCTTTGATGGTCGGGCTGAATTCCAATGTGCAGGTAAGCCTCCATCAAGTCCAGGGGATGCGAGGAACTCTCCCCTGTGAACCACTGCAATTACCGACCGCAAGGTCTCCATGCGGAAGTGAGGCACCCGAAGAGCTCTGTTCACCTTCTTCAAATTGAGGATGAGCCGGAAAGTCCCTTCCTTCTTCGGAAGAGCACCGGCACTATGGCCCCCTGGTCTTGAAGGCGACCTGGGGGCCATAGGACCAACTTTTTGCTGGTAAGAGCATGGAGAGATGAGAAAACGATCCCTTAGAGGTCGAGCAAATTCTAAAACGTAACCTTGACTTATCACGTCCAAGACCCACTGATCGGATGTAATCTTGGTCCACTCCTCATAAAAGAGAGTCAATCAACCGCCTATTAGCAGCACTGAGGAAGGGACCGGCCTCGCCTCATTGGGAAGACTTTGCTCTGCCCAAGCCTTGGGCAGTACCTTCTCTGCCGGGCTGGTGACCTCAAAAGGGCTGACCCCCCTTTCAAGGGTGCTGCCTGCCTGACAGTTGCCTGGACAAAGACCCCAATGACCTAGAGGCTTGAAACCTACAATTTCCTTGAAAACGAGGATGAGAGATAAAGAAAGGCCTCGACTTGGACTTATCTTCAGGCAACTTGTGAACCTTGTTCTCTCCCAAGGATTTAATCATCTCCTCCAACTCCTTACCAAACAGCAGCCTGCCTTTAAAAAGCAGAGAGCCGAGATGCGATTTGGAGGAGATGTCTGCTTCCCAATTCCACAGCTAAAGGAGTCTGCAAGCCGAAACAGTGGACATCATGGTCCTACCTGAGGTCCGCAGCAGATCGTACAATGCATCTGTAGTATAGGCCACCACGGCCTCCAGCCGCTCCGCCTGAGAGGACCTTATCCATTTGGAGTTGCTACACCCAACAAAGGCCTGCCCGCAACATAAAACTACTGCACATAGCAGCCCGAGCCCCCAGAGCAGAGATCTCAAAGTTATTTTTGAGGTGAACCTCTAAGCTTCCTATCCTGAAGGTCCTTGAGCACTGCAGAATCAGTGACAGGGATAGTCTTCTTAGTAACGGCGGACCCAGCCGCATCCACCTTTGGTATTCTGAGAAGATCCAGCGCCTCATCCAGAAGCGTGTATAACTTCTCCATGGCTCTGCTCATCTTCAACCATGCATCTGGAGTGTCCCACTCCCTGAAGAGCAGGGCACTGACTGACATGTAGAAGGGAAAAGGCGCAGTGAGGCCCCTAAGCCCCAACATCACCAGATCCATGGCCCCTAGCCCCAAGCTTTCTTGCGGGGCCCCAATACCTAACTCCTCAAGCACCGCAGGAATTAGGGGGGCTAGTTCTTCAGTGTGGGACAAATGCACCAATCTTCTATCTATTTTTTTTCCCTATTTTTCTTTTTTTTTTTTTTTTTTTGAAAACTCAGACTGCTGGGATTTGTACCTTAACCATCTGCTGGAGACAGAGAAATACTGGCAGACTGTAGGTGGCACCTCAACTTAACTTGCAGTGTCAGTCAAAAACTTCTCTATCTCCATCTGCTGGAGGGGATGCAAAACCCAGCTGTCTGGACTGATCCAGGTACCTACAGGGAACCTGCCTCACTCCCATCTCCAGCTGATGCCTTTCTACTTCTTTCCCTCCTGCTGCTTATAATGCATCCCATCCTACCTTCCTTCCTCCAGACTCTTTCATTAAAGCCATCCGGCATGCCTCTCTCTAGCTGCCAGTAGTCATGGTTTATAGAAAACAAAATCACAAACTGCATGGTGGGATACCTTGGAAACGCACTGAGAGAGACCAGAAACGTGAAGGAAGGATGAGACAGCAGATAACAAAAGAAGATTAAGGGAAGAGACAGCAAAATATGGGAAGGAAAGGAAAATGGAGAGGGAAAGGAGCTACTACCAATCAGGCCTTGGACGCGCGTTTTCCCTTACCCCTTATTCATTAAGGGGCGGAAAACGCGCGTCCAACCCGTGGCACCTAACAGCGCCCTCAACATGCAAATGCATGTTGATGGCCCTATTAGGTATTCCCGCGCGATACAGAAAGTAAAATGTGCAGCCAAGCCGCACATTTTACTTTAAGAAATTAGCGCCTACCCAAAGGTAGGTGCTAGATTCTGCCGGCACTGGGAAAGTGCACAGAAAAGCAGTAAAAACTGCTTTTCTGTGCACCCTCCAACTTAATATCATGGCGATATTAAGTCGGAGGTCCCGAAGGGTAAAAAAAAGTAAAAAAAAAAAGAAAAAAAAATTTTAAATGGGCCGGCGGCTGTCGGGCCGAAAATGGGACGCTCAATTTTGCCGGCGTCCAGTTTCAGAGTCCATGGCTGTTAGCGGGCTTGAGAATCGACACCAGCAAAATTGAGCGTCGGCTGTCAAACCCACTGACAGCCGCCGCTCCGGGTCAAAAGGAGGCGCTAGGGACGCTGCTAGTGACCCTAGCGCCTCCTTTTGCCCGTTTCTACTGCACCACCTAATTTAAATATAGAATCGCACGCCGGGAGAGTGGGCGTTCGTCCGCTCTCCCGCGGACTTTACTGAATCGGCCCGTATGGGAGGAAAGACAGGCTGTAGGGGGAGAATGAAAGGAATGAAAAAGAAAAACAGAGATCTGAACATGACAATAGAACAAATTATCCACCCAACAAAGGTTAGAGATCTGTGATTTAACACCTCATTCTCACTGTGTCGGGTCCAGAGTCAGTGTCTTTCTTGTAAGAAGTATTAGGATGAGCTCGTCAGTACCTTTAATCCAAGGTGTATTGCCTGCTCCAAGCAGTTCCTCGCATGAGCCTGTGATCACCAGGTTTCCTTTGTCCTCAAATCTTTGGGGCTCAGTCTTAATTTCTTCTTGTTTAAATCGGATTAAAATGTCAGGTTTGACGTTGGGTGAACCTGCTACAGGATGAAAATAGTTATGTTATGTTTAGAAAAATAACCCCAAACCCTACATTATCAGTGCAACTGAGTTCAGAATTATGCAGTATTCATAGGCACTGCCAGCTGGGCTGATCATCAGAAATCTGTAATGATCATTTTTATCACTGAAGTGGGTAACTATTTCTCAACATGTACAAAATGATCTGGTATAGATCCTGCTACTCTATAAAACACACTGAGAATTTCTGTCACAAGGAGATTGTTTTCAAAACTGACATTTTTTTCATCCAGCTGTCACAGGTAATAAATCATAATCTGCCTAGCACCACCAACTTTAAAACTTCACTTACAGTATTACACACACAAAAGGGCGCGCGATTCAGTAAACTAAAATATTTAAATTAGGGCCCGCGGTAAAAAGAGGCGCTAAGGACCCTAGCGCGTCCCTAGCGCCTCTTTTTCGACAGGAGCGGCAGCTGTCAGCGGGTTTGACAGCCAACACTCAATTTTGCCGGCGTCAGTTCTCGAGCCAGTTGACAGCCACGGGCTCAGAAACCGGACGCCAGCAAAATTGAGCATCTGGTTTTTAACCCATGAGCCGCGGGCTGCTTTTAAATTTTTATTTTTATTTATTTATTTTTTACTTTTGGGACCTCTGACTTAATATCGCCATGATATTAAGTCAGAGGGTGCACAGAAAAGCAGTTTTTACTGCTTTTCTGTGCACTTTCCCGGTGCCGGCAGAAATTAGCGCCTACCTTTGGGTAGGCGCTAATTTCTTAAAGTAAAATGTGCGGCTTGGCTGCACATTTTACTTACTGTATCGCGTGGGAATGACTAATAGGGCCATCAACATGCATTTGCATGCTGCAGGCGCTATTAGTCTCGGGGGGGTTGGACGTGCTAGCATGTCGAAAACGCGCATCCAAATCCAGTTAACAGTGCGCTTCGGTGGAGCGCACTGTACTTTATCGGCCTGTTAGTGAATAGACGCCACTGAAAATATTGGGGTATACACTAAATAGTGCATGTTTTGGCATGTTAACACTTAAATACATTTGCTCCTGTACTGTGAAAAATACAATATCAGAGATACACATTTTCAAAAACTGAGAGAGAAAATGAAACAGTTCCTATAGAAGAATGATCATGAAAAAGTCCTGGGCGAATACAACATTTACTTTTATGAGCTGCCTTTTTCACCAAAGAGAGACCCAGGGCAGTTTACAGTTAGAATATAAGTGTGGAAAAAATTATTTAAGGAGTGATTTAGTTTACGTGAACAAAGTTGTAACATGATAGAAATTAGTGGAACAAAGATAATCACTAATATTGCTAGTGTAATTTGTTCAAGGAAGCAAACCGGTAACCGATCCAATGTGACGAACAACAGAAGAATGAAAGGATGGATCGGTAAAAATGGACTTTTATTGGAACTTGCCCGACTCTGGCCGAGTTTCGCTCTGCCGAGCTGCCTCAGGGGCTGTGGCACATAAATATAAACAATTAAAAATGCACACAAACATAAATATTTGTATAAACATATGACTTATGATATAAAACATATTCAAAAAAATATATTAAAAGAATATATTAAATAGTAAAAACACTTAAACATGGAGACAGTGCTTGTTTTGTGTGCATAAGATGATGATGTTACATAAAAAGTTACGTATTTGAGAGTACAGATACTGTGGCTGAAACATCAATTAAAAAGCGGAGTGGAAACAAGTCTTACAAAGGACATGGTCTATAATGATTGTTGCACAATGCACTTCATCAAACAGCATATGGCTGATACATGCAAAATTTGTAACAAACAATAAAATATATTATTGAGGAGGTCAATGTGTATAATTAATAAGAAAAATAAAAAAAAAATATATAAAAAATATGTAAAGATGGCAAACTAAATCTTGTACCT
This sequence comes from Rhinatrema bivittatum, assembly GCF_901001135.1. Classification (NCBI taxonomy): domain Eukaryota; kingdom Metazoa; phylum Chordata; class Amphibia; order Gymnophiona; family Rhinatrematidae; genus Rhinatrema; species Rhinatrema bivittatum. Next base: position 433,860,117 of record NC_042615.1, on the reverse strand, counting down.
TGTTGAGCCAGAAACTTGGCTCTATATACTTGTGCTGATTTCCTAGGATGAAGGAATATGAGTGAACACACCGAATCCGGGCTTGTCACTTGTAATTCATCAATCACTTGTGTGAACAGTATCTTGTGTGACACATCTAATTACAAGTGACAAGCCCGGATTCGGTGTGTTCTGGCTCAACAAGGTACAAGATTTAGTTTGCCATCTTTACATATTTTTTATATATTTTTTTTTATTTTTCTTATTAATTATACACATTGACCTCCTCAATAATATATTTTATTGTTTGTTACAAATTTTGCATGTATCAGCCATATGCTGTTTGATGAAGTGCATTGTGCAACAATCATTATAGACCATGTCCTTTGTAAGACTTGTTTCCACTCCGCTTTTTAATTGATGTTTCAGCCACAGTATCTGTACTCTCAAATACGTAACTTTTTATGTAACATCATCATCTTATGCACACAAAACAAGCACTGTCTCCATGTTTAAGTGTTTTTACTATTTAATATATTCTTTTAATATATTTTTTTGAATATGTTTTATATCATAAGTCATATGTTTATACAAATATTTATGTTTGTGTGCATTTTTAATTGTTTATATTTATGTGCCACAGCCCCTGAGGCAGCTCGGCAGAGCGAAACTCGGCCAGAGTCGGGCAAGTTCCAATAAAAGTCCATTTTTACCGATCCATCCTTTCATTCTTCTAGTGTAATTTGTTGACATAAAGCCTATAAGTTCTGAGAATACATATGCCATTTTTCTTAGCTTACTTGTAACAAGAAACAAGTCTTGAGATCAGATTTATAATTTAAAACTTATGCTTATAAACAAGTGTGTTGTGTATTCTGTGTTGTAATAACTTACCACTCAGCACACCTTTTACAATAAGTGCAATAATAAACATAAAATATCTAAAAATACATTACCAAAAATAATCCAACAAAATACCATATTTATTCCAAAAGTGCATCATCCTCTACTCCTGTACTATAAAGACAGGAGAAATTTCAGCTATAACAAAATAAGCTTCATCCTGCCACTAGACCATAAGCACAATCTAATTAGATACAATATAGACCAACACCAGAACCTGGGGTTTATTCTCATTATTGTTCTTTATCTTGTAATTTTATTATAGTGTTATCACTTATCAACCTGCCAGTATTATTTGTAACAAGTAATATGTTGGATAACTTTAAATTCCTTCATATTATTAACCTTAAACTTTTTCTCTTTCTCTCTTTTTTTAACCAGAGGGCTTCCAAAAGCCCCCCCCCCCTCCCAAAACTAGGAAGCAGAAACACTATTTACACTCTAAAAAGCCCTCACCTTTTTCATAGATAAATCAGATTCCATCTATAATCCTACAATCAGATTGAAAATTCATGGAAGTTAGGCAGCATAGGGAGGGTCCTGAACTGGTCTGACTGTATTCAAGGAAAGGAAATTATCAGGTAAGAACTAATTTCTCCTTCATCCAGTCAAACCAGTCCAGATGAATGAGATGTACCCAAGGTACTCCTGAAGGGAACCTGCCAAACCCACTCTCAATAAATCAAAGGTGAACAAGGCTTCCTCCCTTACACTTACATCCAAGTGAGAATGCTCCTAGGAGTGCAAAGAAGACCAAGTTACTGCCTTATAAATCTCCGGAGGAGAACCCAACCATAACTCTGCCCAAGAAGATGCCCAAGCTCTAGCAGAATACATTCAAACCTGTTTAGACATGGATCTAACGCTATCTACTATGTCCCCATAATAAATTCCGTAATCTAATGTGCTATCAAAGTTTTGGTAGTGGCTTCACCTTTCCTAATTCCACTGTAAAATACAAATAGATGATCTGACTTTCTTCAGGCATTGTGATATCTCAACATTGCTCTTCTCACTTCCAAACTATGAAGCAATTTGTAATCTGTCAAATCCATATGTTTATTATATGAAGGTCAAACAGATAGCTTAAGAACATAAGAAATTGCCATGCTGGGTCAGACCAAGGGTCCATCGAGCCCAGCATCCTGTTTCCAACAGAGGCCAAAACCAAGCCACAAGAACCTGGCAATTACCCCAACACCAAGAAGAACCCATGCTACTGATGCAATTAATAGCAGTGGCTATTCCCCAATTGATTAATAGCCATTAATGGACTTCTCCTCCAAGAACTTATCCAAACCGTTTTTGAATCCAGCTATACTAACTGCACTAACCACATCCTCTGGCAACAAATTCCAGAGCTTTATTGTGCATTGAGTGAAAAAGAATTTTCTCCGATTAGTCTTAAATGTGCTACTTGCTAACTTCATGGAATGCCCCCTAGATTCAAATGAAAGCTGTAACTACTTTGAGGAGAAAGGAAGGCATTGTATGATTTGAGACCATATTCTTCATTACAGTCAAAAAAGGTTCTCCATAATAAACAGTTTGTAAATCTGATATCCTTCTGGATGAACTAACAGCTCGATCCAGTATCGTCCGCTCGAGGATTGCCCGTCTGTAACGTGCTCGTAGCGCACAATTCGGGCGCGCAAGGCAGTTCGGCGATACAGTGTCCAGTTTCACGCGTCCGTATCGCTTCTGAAAACAGACGCATAACCCTTTCCGCACCCGGCATGTAAATGAACGAAAAAGCTGTATAATGAAGGAATTAGCTATTCCCCTGCGATACTGTAACGGGCGCTGATATTATCTCCTCCGTAACCCGCTGTTCTGCCGCGGCCTTAACCTGCTAGTTTACCGCCTCCCCCTAGTAGGAGTTAGTGTAGTGTAGTGTAGGGTAAAAACATTGCTTACCCGCCCTGGTCCCGTCCGGTCTCCTGCAGCCCCGTCCGGACCGGACGGGGCTGCAGGAGACCGGACGGGACCAGGGCAAAAAAAAACAAACGAAAAAGTAGCAAGGCTCGGGCCTGCTATGGTAAGTGTAAAAAGTGTAAAAAACAAAAAACCTGTGTGTTATATAAAAAAATAAAACAATTTTAAATACCTGTCGGAGGGCCGTGGGTCCAGGCGGCCGGTGGGCGGCGGGCAGCCATCAGCGGCATCCGGTAGTCCCTTCTCCCTTCCTCCCTCCCTCCCCTGCCTGGATGAGCGCCAAAATCGCACGGGCGGGTCGGCAGCGGGGGGGCGGCAGCAGGATCCGGGAGCGGCGGGTAGGCAGCAGCGGGGTCCGGGGGGTCCGGGGCAGCGGCAGCGGGGGGGGGGGGGGGGCGGCAGCGGGGGGGCGGCAGCAGGATCCGGGAGCGGCGGGTAGGCAGCAGCGGGGTCCGGGGGTGGCAGCGAGATCCGGGGAGCCAGCAGCGGCAGCATGTTCGATCGCGCAGGCAGGTAGGTGGCAAAGTAAAGATGGCCGCCTGCACGGGAAAATCGTGCAATTGGCCGCTGAAGACGTGACGTCACGACGTTTGGCGTCACGGGGTGTGACGTCACGTCTTCAGCGGCCAATTGCACGATTTTCCCGTGCTGGCGGCCATCTTTACTTTGCCACCTACCTGCCTGCGCGATCGAACATGCTGCCGCTGCTGGCTCCCCGGATCTCGCTGCCACCCCCGGACCCCGCTGCTGCCTACCCGCCGCTCCCGGATCCTGCTGCCGCCCCCCCGCTGCCGCTGCCCCGGACCCCCCGGACCCCGCTGCTGCCTACCCGCCGCTCCCGGATCCTGCTGCCGCCCCCCCCCCCCGCTGCCGACCCGCCCGTGCGATTTTGGCGCTCATCCAGGCAGGGGAGGGAGGGAGGAAGGGAGAAGGGACTACCGGATGCCGCTGATGGCTGCCCGCCGCCCACCGGCCGCCTGGACCCACGGCCCTCCGACAGGTATTTAAAATTGTTTTATTTTTTTATATAACACACAGGTTTTTTGTTTTTTACACTTTTTAAACTTTTTTACACTTCCTGGTGCCTGTCATTTCAAATGTCATTTGAAATGACAGGTACCAGCGCACCCAGGTTACTGTATAGGCGCTGTTACAGCGCCTATACAGTAAAATGGGTTGCGCGGGCATAACTCTTCCCTAACGCTTCACAGCCGCGGCATGCATTTGCATGCGATTAGAGGAGAGTATCGGGGAGTTAGTGAAGAGAACTGTGCGTGCGGGGAGGAAGGGTGCGCCTGACACTACCTCACTGTTTTTACCGCGGCCTTACTGGATCGAGCCGAAAGTAAGCAGCTTTAGCAGAATTCCTTTAATAAGCTCAAAAAAAAAAAAAGACACCTCCAAATTCAGATCCCAAGATGGGACGGAAGTCCTAACCAGGGGCCTAATGTGTTTGACTCCCTTTAAAAACCATGTCACATCTGGATGCAAGCATTGTCTACACCAGTGGTTCTCAACCTTTTTTCTGTCGGGACACACCTGACAGATGGTTCTCACATGCGTGACACACTGACCCATGATCGTCACGGGGCTAGATGAAAAAGTACAGTTTGCATCCACGGGAACCCCCCTGACCCACAATAATGGATGTAAAGCAGAATTATGACATTCCCCATACAATTCACCCTACAAAAAAGATATTCTGGTTCTGGTGTCATCTCAGTAACAGCAACTCAAACTCCTTCTACTTCCAGGCTCAATAGCCCTACTTATGAAAAGACAGCAGTTTACCACCAATGCATATCCTCTTGAGAAAACACAACAAATAAGACTGATACAAACGCTTACATGCTAGTAAAATATCTCATCTCGGTAACAGACACAGAACCGACCTAACATACTCCCAGGATCTGTAGTAATGCACATAAACTAATCCGCACACAGTTACACCTGTATTATGGAATACACTCAAACAGGAGCAACCCTATCTATGAAAGGCAACACTATAAATATTAAATCAGGCCCTTAAAACCAATACACCTCTTATTAGGAAAACAGAACTAGCAAGCAGCTATAGATCCCCACACAGAAATAATTGTAAAACTATACTAATAAGCAGAATAAATGTTTCTAAACAGCTATGAACAGAATAACATCCAACAATTAAAAACTCATAAAAACTATTAAAAATTCTCCAAACACCAATAAAATATTTCAAAAAAAGCAGACACATCACATAATATTAAATAATTAAAATGGCAGTCAATCAAGAAAAATAAACTTAAAAAGCCACCTTTACTTACCCCCCTCCAGCAGCTCTCCTACTCCTCTTCCATGCAGGCCGTAGCACACAGCAGAAGCAGCAGTAGAGGCTAAGCTCTATACTCATGGTCCTCTTCCTTAATGCCCATGTCTCTCACACACACACACCATACCAGTCATGCCCCCATGACCAGTTTCTGTCTCTCACACACCAATCATCTCCCAAACAGTCTTTGACACACACACCAGTCACCTTCCTGAACAGTTTCTCTCATGCCATACACACACACAGGCTTCCCACTCCCGTGTTCTACTTACATATACGGGCTTCTCACTCTCATAATCACTTTCTCTGTCTCACACACACTCACCAGTCTCTCACTCCCATGCTTGTTCTCTCCACATGCACAGGCTTCTCATTCCCATAATCACTTTCTTTCTCTCACACACACACACACAAACACACACCAGTCACCTGATCTCTCTCATGCATACACACACACAGGCTTCCCACTCCCATGTTCTTTCAGATATACAGGCTTCTCACTCCCATGCTGTGTCTCACACACACACACACAGGTTTCTCACTCCCATGCTCACTTTCTTCACATGCACAGGCTTCTCATTCCCATCATCACTTTCTCTCTGTTACACACACATACATACACACACACACCAGTCTCTCTCTCATTTCCATGCTCGTTCTCCACTGCACAGGCTTCTCATTTCCTGAATCATATTCTTTCTCTCATATTCAAACACACCAGTCTCTTTCTCTCATACACACCGTCACCTTACCAACCAGTCTCTCGCCTCATGCATGCACACACACACAGGCTTCCCACTCCCATGCTCTCTCTCTCACATAATCAGGCTTCTCCCTCCCATGCTGTGTCTCACACACACCCAGATTTCTCACTCCCATGCTCACTCTCTTCACATGCACAGGCTTCTCATTCCCATAAACACTTTCTCTGTTACACACACACCAGTCTCTCTCTCATTTCCATGCTCGCTCTCCACGTGCACAGGCTTCTCATTCCCTGAATCACATTCTTTCTCTTACATTCACACACACCAGTCTCTTTCTCTCACACACACACCGTCACCTTACCAACCAGTCTCTCTCTCTCATGCATCACACACACAGACTTCCCACTCCAATTGCTCTCTCACATAATCAGGCTTCTCACTCCCATGCTTTCATTCACACACATCCACCCCCCACCCCCCCCCCCCAACAGCAGGCTTCTTACGCCCATGCTTTCCCACATACCCAGACATCTCACTTCCATGCTTTTTCTCTCTCTCACACACACACACACATCAGTCACCTCCCTGACTAATGTCTCACACTCTCACATACACATCAGTCATCTCCTTGAGCAGTCACTTTCATTGTCTCTCACATATACACACACATCATCTCTCTGACCAGTTTCTCTCACTCACACGCAGGCTGGCTGCTTCTTTCTCTCACTCACTTCCTCTTCCCCGCCCCTCCCCGAGCACAAATGGTAGCTGCAGCCTCCTCCTCCTCCAGCCCCCGCAAGCCAAGAAAGAAGAATCCCATCGGCCGCGGGAGGCTCAAGCTGCTCTCTCCTTTCCCGATTACTGTCTACTTCAATTGCTCGGGGGCCGCTGCTGCAGCCGCCGCTGCTACTTTATCACCCGGCACTGCTCTTTCTCCTTCCCACGCATCACTTCCTGTTCCGGGTCACCGGGGGGGGGGGGGGCAGGTGCAGGAAGAAGAAAAGGCCCAGCCACAAGTGCCACAGCTTTTTTTTTGCACCGCTGCCGTGTTGATAGCCCGGCAGCAACGGCAGCAGGGAAGAAAGAGCACCGGGAGAGACCGGGAGCACGCGACACAGCAGCTGGTGCTTGGCGACACACTAGTGTGTCGCGACACACCGGTTGAGAACCGCTGGTCTACACAATATATCCACCCTGTAGTATATCAGAACTAACACTTAGAAAGACCTTCCTGAAAATACTCCAGAACCACTAGCGCCAATGCTTTGCTAGGATTCAACTGTTTACGTGCACACCAACATTCAAAAAGTCTCCAAATTATTATATATGCCAAAGAGGTAGAAAACGTCCTAGCCTTTAAAGAAAAAACAATTCTCTATTCCTGAGAACAGCCCTGTCTAACTAGATGAGCCCTCTCATGGACCAGGCTGCAAGACAAAACCAAGCTAGGTCTTCGTGCAGAAATAGGCCCTAGGTGAGCAGTTCCCTGTGACAAAGGATCCTCAATGGCTTTCCATGCAATAACCACACAAGGTCTGCATACCAAGGATGCCTTGGCCAATTTGGCACTACTAGAATTGACAGATCTGGCTGTTCTGAAACCATTATTCACTCTCATTAAGAAGGACCATATAGGAAATATGTACAGAAATGCCTCTGTTGGCCAACTCAGCAGTACAGCATCAAGACCTGAAGAACAATTTTCCATTTTTTGGCTGAAAAATCTTTCTATCTTTGTGTTCCTGATGGCTACCATCAGATCTATTCATGGGACCCTGAGCCAACTATGCAAGACAATGAGTTAGTTACCCAGCCTACCAGACTAGCATCCAGCATTACTATCATGGAGGATTGGTTTTCGAGTTCCAATCCTATTTCCATATTTCAGTAATTTAGCCACCATGGCAAAATTACCTTGACAGATGCTGTCAATGTATTGAATATAAAATCAGCACAATGGTGTTTAAATTAATTAATTCTGGCACCTGCCAATGTTCCAATATTTTGTTGAGGATTTATCAACCCATGCATTTTCTAACATCCTCCCAAGAGGCTTAATGGACATCCCTACAATTAACGTGGCATATCTTTCCGAAACAAAGAAACACACCTTCTCGGTTGCTGCCCCCATACTGTGGAACTCCTTTTCAAAAGAAAATGTGCTTGTCTGATTGTCTGAAGGCATTCAAAACCTTATTAAAAACTTTTCTCTTTAATCAGGCTTATTTATAAGGCAAAACCAAGTAGTCTCCTGTTTCGACAGAATTAACAAAGTGCTATTGTCATAATTTATTTAACTTTCATCTGAATATTGTGAAGTATGTAGGTTCATGTTGTACATCGCTTACTGCATATGCAAGTTATTTTTTTTGTTTATAAATTTTTGAGGGTATACAATATTACACCACAGAAATAAACTGCACAATATAACCACAAAAGAACAATACATGCATCACTTCACAGTAAAAACAACCAGGATAGGCATACTTAGCTTCACACATTTAACACTTTTAAGGCACTAAGAGGTGCTGAATCATATGAATCTTAAGCTTGTGATTTAATCGGCGATCCTGCTGCCAGGACAGCACTGCCCTGCTTCAGGTTTTTCAGGATGTTTGGGTAATATTGAATATCTTGACCCTCTTTGTTCAGCTGTTTTTGCCGTGGCTGTTCGACTTGCTGTTTTTCAACTTTCTTTATCGATTTGAGACCTTGTGGGGACCAAACGTTTCAATTCCACAAATATTTTTCAAACATTTCAAGCAGGATATCTGGATACTTTTTGTTTACATTTAGTTTCTTTATAAATCATTGTTACCCTCTCAGTCAAGACAGATTGTCTACTATATGTTTAAAGTCAGCCTTTGTCCCTCCCGAAGCAGCTCTGCAGGGGACTGAACATATTAACATCTAGTTAGACGACCGGTGTATAATTTATTAGATCTATAACAATCTTTGTTAATTAAAAGCATATTTTTCATTTGGAACAAATGCTGTTCTATGTTTTCATTGTTTATATAACTCGATTTGTTTCATTTGTCTCTATTTGCAATCCACTTACAAGTGTCATCACAGCACACATCTTGCTTTTTGATACTCTAAACTGACACCTTGAGAAAAACTCAGATTAAAATTTTTATTTTTCACACTTCCCTCAACCCAATCCCTTCCCTTACCAGAAGACTGTAGCACACATCAAAACATCATCCATCATAACTGAAAAAGCACAGATCCAATCACAGAAATCAAAGATAAGTTAACAATCCTAAGCCCAGTAAACCTCTGTTGGCCCTCAAAAGCTGCAGAATTCGCTCGAATCTTTTTGCACAATCTGATATTTACCTGTAAATTTAGTAGATAACAGCTTTAAATCAACCCACTTCCACACTTTGCCCCTCTAATCCTTCACAGTGGGGGAATGCAGCTATCCCCAAGACCTAAGCAAAACTCACCATCCGAGTGCTATTAACTTCAAAATCAATGCACGACTTGTACCAAGTGAACCCTCAGCTGGCCGAAAATACAAAACATATATCTTAGGATCATCAGATACCTCTACAAAGAACACTGCCTGGACTGCATTAACAATCTCCATCCAATTTTCTCTGACTTTAGGACAAAAATATAAAATAGGTGAAAAGGTTCCTTTCAGACCACCTGCTGTCCAGTAAAGGTCCGAAGTGCCAATTTTTATCTATTTTAATCGAATGGGCACTATGTATGTTCGCCACAAAATCCTATATTGTTGCTCCACCACATTTAACAACCTAGAGCATTTCCAGACCTCCCCCAAAATTGGTCCCAATTTGCTTCCTCCATTTGAACACCAAGTTCACTCCCATTTCATAGGCTGGACAATTTTACATAAGAACATAAGAAATTGCCATGCTGGGACAGACCAAGGGTCCATCAAGCCCAGCATCCTGTTTCCAACAGAGGCCAAACCTGGCAAGTACCCCAAACACTAAGAAGATCCCATGCTGCTGATGCAATTAATAGCAGTGGCTATTCCCTAAGGGGCGGATTTTAAGAGCCCTGCGCGCTGGTGCGCCTATTTTACAAAGGCCTACCGGTGCGCGCAGAGCCCCGGGACTCGCGTAAGTCCCGGGGTTTTCAGAGGGGGCGTGTCGGAGGGCGGGCCCGATCCGCGCGGCGTTTTCCGGGCGTGTCGGGAGCGTTTCGGGGGCGTGGTTACGGCCCGGGGCGGATCGGGGGCGTGGCCGCGCCCTCCGGACCCGCCCTCAGGTCGTGTCCTGGCGCGCGGGGATTTACGTCTCCCTCCGGGAGGCGTAAATCCTCCGACAAAGGTAAGGGGGGGTTTAGACAGGGCCGGGCGGGTGGGTTAGGTAGGGGAAGGGAGGGCAAAAGAAAGTTCCGGAGCGGCCTCGGAGGGAACGGAGGTAGGCTGCGTGGCTCGGCGCGCGCCGGCTATACGGAATCGATAGCCTTGCGCGCGCCGATCCCAGATTTTAGCGGCTACGCGCGTATCTACTAAAATCCAGCGTACTTTTGTTGGCGCCTGATGCGCCAACAAAAGTACGTCAAATCGCGCTATTTGAAAATCTACCCCTAAGTAAACTTCATTAATAGCAGTTAATGGACTTCTCCAAGAACTTATCTAAACCTTTTTTGAACCCAGCTACACTAACTGCACTAACCACATCCTCTGGCAACAAATTCCAGAGCTTAATTGTGCATTGAGTGAAAAAGAATTTTCTCCGATTAGTCTCAAATGTGCTAATTGCTAATTTCATGGAATGCCCACAATCCTTCTATTATCCGAAAGTGTAAATAACTGATTCACATCTACTCGTTCATGACCTCTCATGATCTTAAAGACCTCTATCATATCCCCCCTCAGCTGTCTCTTCTCCAAGCTGAACAGCCCTAACCTCTTTAGTCTTTCCTCATAGGGAAGCTGTTCCATTCCCTTTATCATTTTGGTTGCCCTTCTCTGTACCTTCTCCAGTGCAATTATATCTTTTTTGAGATGCGGTGACCAGAATTGTACACAATATTCAAGGTGCGGTCTCACCATGGAGCGATACAAAGGCATTAATTACATTTTCCGTTTTATTAACCATTCCCTTCCTAATAATTCCTAACATTCTGTTTGCTTTTTTGACTGCTGCAGCACACTGAGCCGATGATTTTGAAGTATTATCCACTATGATGCCTAGATCTTTTTCCTGGGTGATAGCTCCTAATATGGAACCTAACATTGTGGAACTACAGCAAGGATTATTTTTCCCTATGGGCAACACCATGCACTTTTCCACATTAAATTTCATCTGCCATTTGGATGCCCAATCTTCCAGTCTTGCAAGGTCCTCTTGTAATGTATCACAATCCACTTGTGATTTAATTACTCTGAATAATTTTGTATCATCTGCAAATTTGATAACCTCACTCGTCGTATTCCTTTCCAGATCATTTATATATATATTGAAAAGCACCGGTCCAAGTACAGATCCCTGAGGCATTCTACTGTTTACCCTTTTCCACTGAGAAAATTGACCATTTAATCCTACTCTCTGTCTCCTGTCTTTTAACCAGAGTTTGTAATCCACGAAAGGACATCGCCTCCTATCCCATGACTTTTTAGTTTTCTTAGAAGCCTCTCATGAGGGACTTTGTCAAACGCTTTCTGAAAATCCAAATACACTACATCTACCGGTTCACCTTTAGCCACATGTTTATTAACCCCTTCAAAAAAATGAAGCAGATTTGTTAGGCAAGACTTCCCTTGGGTAAATCCATGTTGACTGTGTTCCATTAAATCATGTCTTTCTATATGCTCTATGATTTTGATCTTTAGAATAGTTTCCACTATTTTTCCCGGCACTGAAGTCAGGTTCACTGGTCTATAGTTATCCGGATCACCCCGGAGCACTTTTTAAATGTTGGGGTTACATTGGCCACCCTCCAGTCTTCAGCTACAATAGATGATTTTAATGATAGGTTACAAATTTTAACTAATAGATCAGAAATTTCATTTCTGAGTTCCTTCAGTACCCTAGGATTATACCATCTGGTCCAGGTGATTTGCTACTCTTTAGTTTGTCAATCTGGCCTACTACATCTTCCCGGTTCACAGTGATTTGGTTTAGTTCGTCTGACTCATCACCCTTGAAAACCATCTCCGGAACTGGTATCTCCCCAACATCCTCATTAGTAAACACGGAAACAAAGAATTCATTTAGTCTTTCTGCAATGGCCTTATCTTCCCTAAGAGCCCCTTTAACCCCTCAGTCATCTAATGGTCCAACAGACTCCCTCACAGGTTTTTTGCTTCGGATATATTTTAAAAGGTTTTTATTATGAGTTTTTGCCTCTATGGCTAACTTCATTTCAAATTCTCTCTTCACCTGTCTTATCAATGTTTTAAACTTAACTTGACAATGCTTATTTTTTATCCTATTTTCTTCAGATGGATCCTTCTTCCAATTTTTGAAGGTTTTTTTTGGCTAAAATAGCATCGTTCACCTCACCTTTTAACCATGACGGTAATCGTTTTGCCTTCCTTCCACCTTTCTTAATGCATGGAATACATCTGGACTGCGCCTCTAGGATTGTATTTTTAAACAATGTCCATGCCTGTTGAACACTTTTAACCTTTGCAGCTGCACCTTTCAGTTTTTTTCTATTTTCCTCATTTTATCAAAGTTTCCCTTTTGAAAGTTTAGTGTTAGAGCTGTAGATTTACTTATTGTCCCCCTTGCAGTTATTGCCAAGTGGCCCCACCACCATTACCGCTCTCACCAAATTCTGCGTTCCACTAAGAATTAAATCTAAAATAGCTCCCTCTCTTGTTGGCTCCTGAACCAATTGCTCCATGAAGCAGTAATTTATTACATCCAGGAACTTTATGTCTCTAGCAAGTCCTGATGTTACATTTACCCAGTCAATATTGGGGTAATTGGAATTTCACGTAGTACAAGAAGTGCAGGTAAATTGTCAATCCTGACAGAAGACTCAAAGCGGATTTCAAAAGTGAAATAAGTTTTTATTAGTTCATTAGGCAGCTCCACTGGTTTAAATCGCAAGTAGCTTTACGGCGTCCCCCGACACGGTCCCGTGTTTCGCCTAGGGCTGCATCGGGAGGGCTCGCCAGCAGGAATTCACATATGAAATACTGACAGCTGATGTGCTTAATTTTGACAGGCGCTAATGAGTGGTCAAAGAATTTTTCTTCAAAAATATATGAAGAAAAATTCTTTGACCACTCATTAGCGGCATACCCATTTAATAGAGTGAAAGGCTGATCCCTCACCTTCCCCCTAACCAATAAAAACCTCCCCTCCGGATCTTTCACTGCTGTGTCAGCTGAAAATTGAACAGAGTGCCCAAAAAGGATAGCAACTCCCCTTCCCTTCCTCCTATGATATGCAGAAGAGAAGCATTCCGCAACCCAAGGAGCTTTAAGTTTATAATAATTTAAGCAGTCCGGCCAATGTGTCTCCTGCAAAAAAAATCTACTTTCATATGAGACAGATGATGAAGTACCTTTTTCCGCCTGACAGCATGAGTTAACACTTTAACGTTCCATGAGCATGGCCCTAAGTGCTCCCATCTTAATACTCCATTATTACAGAAAATAAAAATAACCTTCCCCTTAATAAACTTTCTGCCAGCATCTCTAGAAGCAAAAAGAAAGACAAGAAGAGAACTCAACCCCCAAACAGCTGAGTGACAAACCCTTTACTCTCCCTCTCCCACGCTCCACTTCCCTTTCTCCAATCCCCCAGACCACAGCAAAACCCCCACTCCCCCACCCCAGTCTTCTTTATCATCATCCTCTCCCTCTTAACCATGACCCATACACAATTATTGGCCAAATCAAGTGACCTGACCTACCCATCCCAAAATAACCATGAATTAATAAAGTAAAAACATCTCCCCACACATATATTCCTTTTCTACCCCTCATTACTAAACATATCACTAAGTGGGATGCTATCAGGATATATCAGCCAATTTCAAACAAATCCATAATTGTTATCACAGCAATAAACCAGAACTGGCCCCTAATGTCCCACTCCAATCTGAGCCCTCCCCAATAATTCAGTGATAATGCACTCAGGGATAGACAGGATGAAACAAAGATTTTCAGTCAAGAAAAAACTTCAAACACAGAAAACATCCAACTTGTTGATGTGGCACATACCCACCAGCAGTTCGAACCCCAATGGTTCTCGGCAAATTTTCAGCAAACCTAGTGACAATCATGTGGTACCATTTTCCAGCAAATGCTCAGACTCTACTCGGGGGATCCGACTCTGCCTCTACATCACTTCCTCTATTCCGCCACTTCAAGGCTGACATCCCGGCCAGCTTTATCACTGCTTTTGATCCAGGCTCCAGGAGCAATCAAGGCCGCCTGTGAACACACCGAAGCACTCTCCCCAGCCATCACCAGCAAAGGAAATTTGATCTGCCAATATGCCATAACTTCACCCGGAGATAAAAATATTTTCCAACTGCCTTATAAATTTACTGACAACTGGGCAGGTTAAAGCACGTAAAATTTAAAAGTGCTTCTCGTACAGCAGATTTCTGACATCATTAAAAACAGTTCATGTCCGCACTGTCTCCGCACTAAAATCAGGAAACACAAACACATGCGGGTTCTTAAACTCCAACTGGCCCTCCCGCTCCCTCTTAAGAACCATTCCTTATTTTGACATGAGAGCAGTTTCACCAAAGTAGTGCAAGAAGCATTAGAGGCATTCCGTAGCCTACCCACTGTACGGTGCGCATCCTCTACTATTATGGCAGGAGCCAAATTATCAGGGCGCAACATCTTCTGCAGAAATGAGGTGACAAATGTAATCATATCAATCCTTTCTTCTGACTCAAAACTTCCAAGGAGTGGAACATTACAGTGCTTTAACTGGTCCTCTAAATCTACCATCTTATCATTCAGTCCCACCATCTGCTTCCGAAGCACCCCTAGGGTATTCACAGCTCCCAACTTCCAATCCTCAATATCAGAAACTCGTTGCTCCAATTCCCCCATGTCTTAATTTTATCCCCCACTGCTACTATAGAATCGTTGAGCACCTGAAGATCTCTCCCAAAGTCCTCTCGCAAACCACGGATTTCTTTTATGACTCATCCTGAGCCTCAGATTCTTTTATGGCCAGAATCCATTACCATATTATCAAATGCATGATGTGTTCAATTCACCGACCTTACTGGAGTCCTAATAATAGTCAGTGATTTGACCCGACCTTTTTGTCAAATTTCTCATGTGTCATGTACCAATGCTCAGAAAGGGTTCCTCGCACTGAAATAATCAAAGATAGGGAGCAGGATAGCTATGAAATATATGGATGAAACCAGGCCACCGATGGAGCTCTAGCAGAGAGCAACCGCTGCCATTTGCGCCCTCTAGCACCCTCCGCATATGCAAGTTTTAATAAAGATAAAGGAACTGGTTACAAAAACAAGAAATGAATTCTACACTAAAAGCAATATAGAACCTTGTAGGTTAAAGTACATTAATTGAATTAATACCTTTGTTTTATCTGATGTTGCTTTTATTGCCTTATAGCAGTTACTAGTAATAGCGTTGAAATTATATTTTAAATAGTTGTATTTAAGCAAAATATTTATAGTTATTACATCAGTATTCATCAATATGCAAATGTATATCACACTGTTTGTTTATGCACAAATAAGTATTTTCAAGAGCTGTCTGTGGTTTTTGTTGGACTTTGTGGCATTAAATCAGAACTACAGGGAGATGCTAGAAATATTAGAAAGTATAATTTTTCTATCTTTATATCCATATAATTTTTAAGATGAATGGATCCAAATTTAACATCACTAATTTATTGATTTAAAAACATTTAGTTACTGATGCTCACTTTTCTCAAAAGTGGCATATCATTTCTGATTGGCTAACATTTTATATGGCATACAAATCTTGAAAAGCAAACAAATGATTTGAATTATTTATTTATTTTAAAGCATTTATATTCCACCAATCTAACTTGGTGGATCACATACTTACATAGACAGTCTTTAACATATCAAAACACATCTATACAAAAGTCTTCTAACAACAACAATAACTGGGACATAATAGTTAAAATCTCATTAAAATTATAAAACACGTCTTCTTAATCTCCCTTAGAAATTACCATATGTTATCTACCTAAAAACTAGTTACCAAAAGCTAGTGTGTAAAAATGTTTTGACTTTTTCTCTAAAGCAGACTAAGTCCTGCTCTCCCCTAATATCAGCTGGAAGATTATTCCAAAGGATAGGCCCTGATACTTTAAATAGCAGATTTCTAGATTCTATCAGTCAAACCACTCTTGTAGTAGGAACTACCCTAAGATTTTTACTCGAAGTGCACAACTAGGTTGATACACCTGAACTGCCGCTGAAATACATGAGGTACCAGATTCTGCTGGGCTTTAAACATCAGAACTAACACTTTAAATATTATTCACCACTTAGTGGGGAGCCAATGCAAACAAGCTAGAACCGGGAATATATGTTCTTGTATCTTCACCCCTGTTATTAACTGAGCTGCAGAGTTCATAATCAGATGAAGCGTTTTCAAATGAGAATTTCGCAAACCCAAAAACAAAGCATTACAATAATCCAGAGATGATAAAATTAATGATTGTGACACCAATCGAAAATCTGAATGATTTAAATAAATTCTTTAAATTGCGTAAAAGACGCTTTTGAAGTGTGGACAGAATCTATAAAGACACCCAAATTTCTGACGATCTCTAATCAAACTGGAATCCCATCAAACTGAATATTAAGAAAAGAGTGAACTCTCCCTGATCTGGATAATATTATAACCTCTGTTTTTTTAATATTCAATTTCAATGTATTCCCAGTAAGACAGTTTTTAACCTGATTCAAATAATTTAATTTTGATGTTAGTTACTATCCTTTTACTATATAAAATGTTATTAGGTTGTAAGAGAGAATTATAATATAAACTGTGTTCTGATAACATATGGTCCATCCACTGCCATCCTAATCTTTTTTGCTTTTCATGAAATGGCTCATGAGGCCAAAGAAAGAAAATGCTTTTCATAAGTTTTGAGCCAATGGTAGCAAAGTTTATACAAAAACTTTATTATTGTGTGTGCAGAACATAACATTTTATTGCAACTGCAAATGGACTCTATACACATGCCAAAAGCTCAGGACTGCCTGTATTGGTTTAATAATAATGGACAGAAGCCTAATACTGACACCATAGTGACAAAAATGTATTGCTCAAGGAATATATTCTTCATTAAGATGTACGTCTATTGACAGTGATCAAAGAATTTCACAAAGTAAATGACTAAGTAACCGCTGTAATGACTATGAAATATACAGTAGATTTCACTGGTCAAACTGGAATGATGAACTAAATCATTAAACCTAAACAGGAGTTGTAAAAGAAATTGGGTTACCCTGCCCACAAAATGGCAAAAATGGTCTTGTTTGATATTAAGAGTACTACAGCCAGAACTGACAATCTGAATTATTTGACTGTTGGGTATCCTATGGCAATATCCCCAGCTTCAGAAATTAACCTAAATTGAATGTGACTTGTCTTGATTCCATAATTTCATATTGCAAAGTATTAACTGAAGATATTTCTAAGACATCAAACCTCAAGTCGATGTTGTGCATGGAATACGGCCAGGTAATGCTATTTTAATGCAAAACATCGTCCAAACTATCATCCTAGAACCTTGATCTCGCTAGGACAGAGCCCACCAAGGTCTGCACTCACCACTGACAGCTGTGAAAGGGAATGAAAACTTAAGTCCATGAACTGCAATCCTGGGCTAGGCCAAGAGGCAAATTCATTCATACCAGGAAGTTAAATAGAAGACAGCATAGACAAGGTTGAGAAATAAATGAATAAATGAAGCAAGGAGTGAAACCAGGAGTAGTAGTCCTCAACCTAATGGTTATTAAGATGGCTTAAAGCCCTACCATTGCATTCCTGTATATTGTTTTTTTGATTTATGGATTAATACCAAAAACATACCATATCTTACAAATATGAACTGGTCCAACTCCATCAACTGTTGGGTATGCAACAATGTGAACAGAGAGCTTTGGCCATTTCTACTTTTGACACACTGAATAAAAATATTTTTGCAGTTACAAATATCACCCAGTGCCAGCGCTTTCCACTGCAATCTGCTTCTGATGCCCTCCATTGAACTTAAATGTACTAAAACTGTTATGATATATCCTAATGGTACCAGATGTATGACAAAAAAACATGGAATTATTCAAACTGTTTCTGTAATGATACCACAACTCACGCCTTTGTTGTGAACTACTACTACAGCCTTGATGGAAAGGTCCCTACCAAGTACTTTAGGTGAGTCACTCAGCTTTAAAACTATAAGAACTTGACCCCTGAATCCATGCTAGCCACTGCAAAAAGGACAACACAGACAAGGCACGCCTCAATTTCAATAGGACAGGCCCCTCTAGGTCCAGCAGTGAACTGGCACCCTGAAGTCTCACATCTGCTAAATGAATAAAAAAGCTAATTCTCCAACCTGAACTCTACTGGAAGGGGTCCAATGTGGGCCCTGCAGTAAACAATATTTGATCCCTGATAAAAAAAAAATGCCTTTCCTGCACACAAGATGGCTGAGCATTACCCTTCTCATTCTGACTCATGTTATCATAGTAATGCCTGTTCCTGAACGACATGGATATGTCAGTCTAACAACTACAATCCAGAGGAGCCTTAATCTTACCAGTTGCTGGATATGCACTCATCTTCTGATCGCAATCACTTCATCTTTTACAGCTAATGCCTTGCTCGCTGTTCCAGCACATCTTACCACCAGAATGGACTCTGACCTCATATATAAAGGTCATAAGAAAATTGGTTCTTACCTGCTAATTTTCATTCCTGATGTACCAAAGATCAGTCCAGACAACTGGGTTTTGAATCCCTACCAGAAGATGGCGGCAGAGAACTAAAAACGTTGAGATACTGCTACATAACCGAGAGTGCCACCTACAGTCCCTCAATATTGACCTGTACCCAAGCCAATTGGAGAGTAACAACAACCCAACAACCCCCTAAATGAGGGTGAATGCCAAACCCAAAAGTTGGAGCCCCCCCCCCCCCCCCAAACAGAAAAACCACAAATCAACCCAAGAGGCTAACCACAACCTGGCAAACATCTTTAGGTTCTGAATATATGCATCCTGACAGTTCTTCCCAGTAAGCATGCCAGAACACGGACTTGCCATAATGGTCTTAATAATATTAAGGGGCTGGCTCTCTGGACTGATCTGTGGTACTTCAGGAACGAATATTAGTAGGAGGAACCAATTTTCCTTTCCTGTTCATACCCCAGATCAATCCAGACAAGTGGGATGTACCAAATCACCCCTACACTGTGCGGGCCCTCGAAAGACCCCCCTCTCAACACACTTTCGCCAAAGGTCAGCTCTCTTGGAGCCTGAACATCTAAACTGTAATGGCAAGATACAGTGTGAAGAGAAGCCATGTCACCGCTATACAAATCTCCTGCGACAATACTGATTCTTGGCCCACGACGCTGCCTGCACTCTAGTAGAATGCGCACGCAACCCCTCTGAAATTCTTCTCCCCTTACAAAGGTAGGCCGAAACAATAGCTTCCTTAAGCCAACGCACTATTGTGCCCTTGGAGGCCTTGAATCCTTTTTTGGCACCTCCAAACAATACAAATGATCCAACCGCTGAAAATGTTTTGTGACCTTTGCCTCCGGTGACTCAGCAGACCAATTCAGAAAGGCAGGTGCTCCACTGTCTGATTCAAGTGAAACGAAGATACCACCTTAGGTAGGAATGAGGGTACTGTGTGCAAAGATACCCCCTCATCCAAAACCTTCAGAAATAGTTCTCTACAGGACAAAGCCTGCAGCTCAGAGATCCTTCTGAATGAACAAATCGCCACCAAAAATACCACCTTCAGTATGAGGTCCTTTAATGATGACTTCCTCAACGCCTCAAATAGAGGCCCACAAAGCAACCACAAGACCAAGTTTAAACTTCACATTGGACCCAATCTACACACCAGCAGCCGCAGATGCTCGACCCCCTTCAAAAACCTCACAACATCTGGATGTGAGGCCAAAGATCTTTTCCATGGAGTATACCTCTGAGACATCCTAAGGCTAGCACCTGAACCCACAAGGAATTGTAAACTAAGCTCTTGAAATCAAGGGCTCAGAGTATCCTTTTTGTTGCAAGCTCCTGCTCTCAAAAGTTGTCGTGAGACAAAAGTGATTCACCCGATCTGAGAAAATAGGACCTTGCCTTACAACCCCTGCAAATGAACCAATCTCAGGGATCAGTCTATTGCGCACTGAACCAGATCCACAAACAATGCAGCCACTCCGGTGCCACCAGTACCATCTGGCCCGGATGCCTCTCGATACGCCTAAACATTCGACCTATTAACAATCATGGAGGGAACATGAACAGCAGGATCCCTGTCAGCCATGGAAGAACTAGACTGTCTATGCCCTCAGCTCTGTCCTATCATCTGCAGCTGAAGAAACTTGCTGCCTTGGCGTTGCTCCTCGACGCCATCAGATCCAGACGGGGACTGCCTCAACGAGATTGGATAAGGCCTCCTTCGATAGCTCCCATTCTCCTAGGTCCAACTACTGCCTGCTGAGATAGTCCGTTTGCACATTGTCCACTCCTCCAACATGTGAAGCGGTTATCCCCTGCAACTGTTGTTCTACCCACACAAAAAGGTCCAGGGACCCTTGGGCAACTGTGCGACTTTTCGTTCCCCCTTACCAATTGATATAAGCCACCATTGTCACATTGTCTGAAAACACTCTTTGACCTCAGACTATTTGACCTCAGACTATTTGACCTCAGACTTGTGGAAGAAATTTCATCAACACTCTGCACACTGCTCTCATTTCCAAGCAGTTGATAGACCAGGATGCTTCCACTGGCAACATCAGTCCTTGTGCCATCCGTTCTTAACAGATTGCCCCCCAACCTTTGAGGTTGGTATCCGTGATTCCTATAACTGAGTCCGGAACCCTCAGGGCCTATCCCTTTCTCCAAGTTGAGCCGACACAGCCACCACGAGAGAGTAGTCCTGGAAGTACCCTGCAGTGATAAAGGCCACTGCAACTCCTCAGACAACGGATTCCAGCTTGACAGCAATGCCCTCAATAGGAGAGCAAATGTGGGCAAAAGTCCATGGCAGTAAATTCAATGTACATACCACTGAACCCAAGACCTGAAGATATTCCCAAGCCCTGGGCACTGGCACCCTCAAAATCCACACCACCTGGGATTTTAACTTCCAAATCCTCTCCGAGGTGAGAAACACTCTGCTGAGCTGAGTATCATACTTTGCCCCCAAGTAATCCAGCATCTGGTTAGGGCTCAGGTGACTCTTCGCCAAATTCACTACCTAGCTCAAGGACCGCAACATATCCATCACCGTGCGCACAGACTGCCGACATACCTCCTCCGATTTCCCTTGGATAAGCCAGTTGTCCAGATAAGTATGAACTAGGATCCCCTCCCTGCAGAGAGCTGCTGCCACCTACACTATCACCTTTGTGAACATGCAAAGTGCAGTCGCCAACCAAATGGGAGGGCCCAAAACTGGAAATGTTTTCCCAGAGCCATAACACGAAGAAACTTTGATGTTCTTCCCTAATGGGTATGTGTAGATAGGCTTCAGTCAAGTCCAGTGAGGCCTGAAAAACTCCACTCGACTAACTGCCGCTATCACTGTCTGCAACCTTTCCATACAGAAAAACGGGGAACTTGAAGTATCACATTTCATCTTTTGCAGATCGAGGATGGGATGAAAGGCACCTCCTTCTTTTGGCAGAACACAGTAAATCAAGTATCTCCCACGACCACGCTTCCTGGCTGCCACCGGTACTATCATGCCAGCAACTGAAGGCAACACAACATGTCCCGAATCGCTGCTTGTTTGCCTCGGATACTGCAATGAGACACCACAAAAACGTCTGCGATGGGGTAAAAAAATTGTAAAGCATAGCCGTCCCTTATTACCTCTAGGGATCCATTTGTCCACTCTTTCTAAAACTGTGATAGTTGGCCTTCCACTGCCATCTCGAGAGAATGGACCAGCCTGGCTTCATTGTGAAGCCTTACAGCCACCGGCCCCGTATCCAGAGCCCTCTTTGTAGAATCCTTATTGGGACAAAAACTACCGCACCTCCCAAAACCTAGAGTGACGCGGAAAAGACTTCCTGACTGTCATCTTATCCTCCGGCAGCTTATTCCCTTTAGACTCCCCAAAAACCTTCATCAATTGTTTCAGGTCCTCCCCAAACAACAATTTTCCTTCATTTAAAGGGAAGATTACAGACCTAAGACTTGGACCACATATCAACTGACCAATTCTGCAACCACAGCAGTTGTCGCGCCGAGACCATATTCCTGGCCGAAGTCCATAAAGTCATAAAGCGTGTCAGCCACATATGCAATCCCAGCCTCCACCTGAGTTGCCTGGCTATTAACACCAGCATCTGCTGAAGACTCTTCCTGAGTCTTCTGGACCCAGTGTAAATAGGCCCTCTATAATCAGACTTCCACAGATCACCACTCGCAGGCTCAGCACAAAGACTTCAAACATCTTCTTCAGATGAATCTCTAGCTTACAGTTCTGCGCATCCTTTAACACTGCCGAACCCGCAACAAGAACGGTTGTCTTGACTGAAGCATCCACCTTCGGCAATACCAACAGCTGCAGAATATCCTCCATGAGGGGATACAACTTTGCTACAGCTCTAGCCACCTTGGGGTTTGTCTCTGGGAAGTCCCGTTCATGGTTCACCAGCTTCTTGATCCTTTTAGGGAGAGGAAAGACTTTTGGTAAAGACCCGGAGTCCAATCAACAACGGATCCACCCCTTTATTATCTGACTCCTCCTGGACCACTTTAATACCCAGTTCCTTCCACACATGGGAAATAAGGGGCCTCAACTCGTCTTTGCAGAACAGATGAACCAACCGCAGGTACCTTGGCCTCTCTGCAGCAGGATGAGATGGCTGACAGAAATGTCCTGTTATAGCCTGTGCTTTTCATGCTTAAAAAGGTCTTATGCAAAGCAAGACAAATTCTGAGAAAAACTCCATGTAATCCTCTCCCCTGTCTGGCTCAGAGCTCGCATCACTCACCCCCTCCCCAATGGGATCACCAGAGACAATGGGAGAGCGGAGTGCCCGGGCTCCCTAGAGTCCATCACCTTCCAAGCTGTAGCCCTTCTCTTGCATGACAGTTTAGACTCTCAGTATTGATCCTGACAGTATCTTGGGAACCTGTGGCTCTCCTACCAGCCTCGTTCCCCCCCGGAGGGCCCCTCCCCCCCAGAAACGAATCGCAGCATAGTGCCACTGGATCCAGCTGTCCCCACGCCAGGCCACCGGCCAGACAAGCTTTCCCATGCTGGGAAATCGCTGTCAGCACCATCTTGTCTCCATGTGCCTGGGCCAGCTGCAGAGGAACAGAAGCTGTGCAATCATGGCGCGCGGGAGAGGAAGGGAACACTGCCCAACGCAATCTCTGGCTCCCTGATCAGCCTGAAGCCGCGATCAGAGGAACTACACTGCTCTCTTCCCCAGCCCGGGCCTGCCCTGATGATCAAACCAGAAACAACCCGAGCGGATGCTGATGAAAGAAAAAATCTAACACTTTTTTTTTTTAAAGAAACTGCAGCCACAACAAAGGAAGAAATTCAAGCCAAAAAAGGAATATTTCTCTGCTGCTGGCAACACCTCTGGGAAAGAGCCTTCAGGGGACAAGAGGGAATCAGGACCCCTGGCTGTCAGATCCCTGGATCTGCTGCGGACTAAAGCTGATCAGGGATTGCCAACCCCTTGCTCGCCCGGCTCAACCTGAGGGAAGGCCCACGAAGGAAGCTAACACCTCAGGGAGCGTCTTCTAACTTTTCTTCTGTCCCTATTTTTTTCTTTATTGCAGGTTTGCACCTCTACCATCTGCTGGAGACAGAAATACTGAAGGACTGCAGATGGCACTCTCAGTTATGCAGCAGTGCCTCAAAGATTTTAGTTCTTTGCCTCCATCTGCTGGTAGGGATGCAAAATCCATTTGTCTGGACTGATCTGGGGTATGAACAGGAAGTTCTGATCTCCAAGACCATACAAACTATTGAACCGTCTCACATCCTTGACTCTGCTGAATGGTGTTTTCAGTACAATCCAGGTAAGACATCACGACCTCATGAGAACGACTATCCACAATGTCTTTATACTGTTGAAGCTTATCCTAATGAAAAATTTGCCCTTTCCCTTGGCTTTAAGAAAAATTCAACCTGTAATAGGTTCTATCAGTACCAAACCTGGAACTTTAATAAAATAAACTTTTCAACTTTCTGTGAACAATTCTACTTCTCCTAATGTTTACCATCAGTCCTGGTAAAGTTGTGGTTTCAAGGATCATCTGCTTCCGAACTTCTTGGCTTTACTAAACACCTGTGACCTGAAGCTTATCATGCTTGCCAAGTTGCTATTGCTCTTTTTCTTGAACTGGTTTCATCTTGGCTCAGTCATATTTTTATGGGTGGCCCAAAATCACAGAAATCCTCTTTAGGAAACAATACCAAGTGTACCCACCTATTTGTGCTACTGAACAAATAACTTAGAACTGCAGATTTCTTTTTATCTCAATAGGAAAGCAGAGATGCTTACCTGTAACAGGTGCTCTCCGAGGACAGCAGCTGGTTAGTCCTCAACACATTGGTGACATTATCAGATGGAGCCCAGCATGGAAAACTTAAGTCAAAGTTTCCAGAACTTTGACTTGGCATACTGAGTATGCCCAGTATGCCTTTACCACGCATCCATGCAGGGTCCCTCTTCAGTCTTATAACATAGAATAAGATTTAAAATAACAAAAATAGTAGAAGGCCAACTCAGCAGAGTGGTGGGCGGGTTTCGTGAGGACTAATATCCTGCTGTCCTTGGAGAACAACTGTTACAGGTAAGCAACTCTGCTTTCTTCAAGGACCAGCATGATGGGTGAATCCATAGCTACAGGCTGCTCCACAACAAAAAAAGTGGGCTAACAGACAACCACTTGCCAACGGGCACAATAACAGTGCTGTTGGTAACAGAGGGGAGACAGCCTGAACCCAAATAAAGGGCCCAAGGCAGAGAGAGTTGAGTTCTACACCTCAAAGGGATTTCGAAAGACAGACTGGCCAAACCTACTGTCACGTCGGCCATCCCTATCCAGACAATAGTGAGATGCAAATGTGTGGAGAGAACTCTACGTCTCAGCCTTGCAGATCTCCTCCACAGGAACTGCTTGCAAGTGGCCCATCAATGTTGCCATGGCTCTGACAGAATGAGCCTTGACATGACCCTCAAGATGCAATCCTGCCTGGGAATAACAAAACGAGATGCAATTTGCTAGCCAACTGGATAGTGTCTGTTTGGCAACAGCAACTCCAAAGCCATTGCTATCAAAAGAAATAAAAAGTTGGGTGGACTGTCTATGGGCTTCTTGCAAGTCCAAACTGTGCAGTGCTCGTTTGCCTTGGTACGAATGGGGTCGGGGAAAGAAATTTGGCAGGACGATAGACTAGCTAAGATGGAAGTCCGTCATCACCTTAGGTAGAAACTTAAGATGTGTGCACAAGAGCATCCTGTCATGATAAAACTTAGTATAAGGTGGATAAGTCACTAAGGCCTGAAGCTCGCTGACCCTGCATGCTGAAGTGACTGCCACCAAAAATATAACCTTCCAGGTCAGATACGTCAGGTCACAGGTGCGCAGCGGCTCAAAAGGAGCTTTCATCAGCTGAGCTAGTACCACACTGAGGTCCCAAGACATAGTAGCAGGCCTTAAGGGAGGCTTCGACTGAAGCAGATCCCTCCTGAAACAGACAACTATAGGCTGCACAGAGATGGGTGCAGCTTTCACAGGCGCCAGTCATACTCAAGTGAACCCTAACGGAACTGTTCTTTAAGACAGCTTCCGAGAAGTGCAGAAGGTAGTCAAGCAGTTTTTGTGTGGATCAGGAGAACGGATCTAAGGCCTTCTGCTCACAACATATGGAAAACCTCTTCCACTTCAGTCCATAGGACTTTCTTGTGGAAGACTTTCTAGAAGCCACCAAGACCTTAGATACATCCTCAGACAGATCAAGTGGCTGCAGGATTAACCTCTCAACATCCAGGCTGTGAGCGACAGGGCCTTGAGGTTGGAATGCAGCAGTCTGCCCTGATCTTGCGTGATGAGATCTGGAGAAGTCCCTAGACTGATCGGTTTCTGGATGGACAATTCCCTTAGGAGTGGAAACCAGACCTGTCTCAGCCAATGACGGGTTAGGAGGATCATAACCCCTCTGTCCTCATGAAGCTTCAAGAGAGTCTTCGCCAGCAAGGGAATCGGCGGATATGCATACAGAAGACCCTTGCCCCAGTGATGGGCAAGGGTGTCCAAGGCTGGTTTGCCATCTGTCCTGCACAGGGAACAGAACTAAATTACCTTCCTGTTCCAGGGGACGCGAACAGATCTATATCTGAGCTCCCCAGAGGCAGAAGATTCAGTTCACTATCTCCTGGTTCAGAGACCACTCATGGGGGCTGAAGGTACAACAGTCTGTCTGCTACTACATTCTCTGTACCTGCCAAATACGTTGCCCTGAGCACCATTCCGTGGGACAGGGCCCATGACCAAATTCGGACCACTTCCTGACACAGGACGGAGGATCCCATATCTCCTTACTTGTTGATATACGACATCGCTACCTGGTTGTCTGTTTGGATCAGGACAACTTTATCGGACAACTGATCTCTTGAAGCCCATAGGGCGTACCTGATCAGCTCTAGGTCCAGGAAGTTGATCTGGCAACAGCTTTCCTGAACGGACCAGAAGCCCTGGGTTCGGAGCCCCTCTACATGAGCTCCCTGGCCCAGGGTGGATGCATCCGTGGTTAGGACAATTTGTATAAGACTCCAGAAAAAGATCCCCAATCCAGATTGGAGAGTACCTGCCACCAGGACAAGGAATCCCAGACAGACGGGGTGAGTCAGATGCAAGCCTGGAGGCTCTGCGTGGCCTGGAGCCACTGCGACCTAGTCCACTGGGCACTGAACATGTGTAAACTTGCCTAGGAAGTGACATGGATGGTTGTGGCCATTTGGCCTAACAACCTCAACATGTGCCACGCTGACACTTGTTGCCTCCCCTGGATGCCTGCCGCTATGGACTCTAGGGTGGTGACCGGTGAATGAGGCAGGAAGGCTTTTGCCTGAGCCATGTCTAGCAGGGCTCCTATAAAGTCCAATTGAGGTGACGGACTGAGATGGAAATTCGGGTAGTTGATGACAAACCCTAATGACACCAACACCCAAATGGCCCAGCTCATGGACCGAATAGCCCCTGCCTGAGTTGTGATCCTGGTTAGTCAATCTTCCAGATAGGGGAAAATATGCACTCCCAGCTTGCAGAGGTGCGCTCCCACCACAGCCAGGTATTTTGTGAAGACACATGGCGCTGATGCTAGCCCAAACGGCAACACTCTGGACTGGAAGCGCTGTTTTCCCACCACAAATCGGAGATACCTGCTATGACTTGGGAAGATCTTAACATGGGTGTACACATCTTTTAGATCGAAGGAGCATAGCCAGTCCCTGCTTTGGAGAAGGGGAATCAAGGTGCCCTGGAAAACCATCTTAAACTTTTTTTTTTTATTTTTTAGAAATTTGCTCAAGGCCCTTAAGGTCTAGGATGGGACTGAGTCCTCATGTTCTCTTTGGAATCAGGAAATACCTGGAGTAGAACCCCCCACCCTCTCTGCCTTGGTGGAACAGGCTCGACTGCCCTGGCTGTTAAGAGGGTGGACAGCTCCACAAGCAGTACTTCCTAATGCACCACCGGCCCCCAAAATGGGCACAGGGGGCAATCTGGCAGGACACCCAATAGGTTTAATTGGCACCCTTGATGGATGATGCACAAAACCCATTGGTTTGAGGTTATACTGTGCTACCAGTTTGTGAAGAACTGCAGCCTGCCCCCAACCGGGGAATTCAATGTCTCGGGTACAGGCAACTGGCTTATGCTCCCTCCAATCCAGTCAAAACCCTGTCCAGGGAGTTGACTGAGGCACCAGCTGGGGCTTGGGAGCTCTCTGCTGCCTGGGACGGCTGTGGGAGCTCACATGCTCATGACGGGAGTGAGAGGGCAGAAGATAGTACCTCCTCTGGCAATACAAAGACTTCCTCTGCCTAGCCGGCCTCCTGGATGAGGAGGATGGGTCCGGAGTGCCAGTGGAGTGCTGCTGGAGAATCTCATGGTGATCCCGTAATTGGACCACCACGTCCCTCACCCTATCTCCAGAGAGATTCTCCCCAATACATGGCACATCAGTGAGCCATTCCTGAACCTATGGACGGAGATCCTAGGCCCGCAGCCCTGCCATTTTTGGGGTACCGATTCCCACTGCAGAGGCCCTCGCTGCCATTTCAAAAACATCGTAGGTCGCACGGACCTTGTGTTTTCCACACTCCAGGCCCTTATGCACCAGTGACCAAAGGGAGTATTGCTGCTGCTCAGGCAGCTGCTTGGCTATCTCCTGCACCTGCTTCCAGAGGTCCCGCGAGTACTGGCTCATGTAGAGCTGGTAGGAGGCGATGTGGTCCTTTCCCCAGGGGAACCGAGGATAGGGTCAGAGAGCGCTTGGCCCTCTTAAGGGCCAATTCGACGACCATCAATTGGTGGGGCAGCTGATGCTTATCAAATCCAGTAATCTTCTGGACGAGGAAGACCGCATCTGCCTTCCCATTAACCAGAGGTACTGTGAGGGGGTGTTCCCATATCCTCAAAAGCAGCTCCTTAAGGATAACGTGCACTGGGACTGCCATGATTTCCTTAGGAGGCTGCACAAAGTGGAGGATCTCCAGCATCTTGTGCCTGGCATTTTCCTCCGTCAATAACTGAAATGGAATGGCTTCCGCCATTACCCGCACAAAACCTGCGAAGGATAAGTCCTCCAGCGGGGACCTCCTTCGCTCTTCTGGAGGAAGATGGTTCTGAGGGGAGATCCTCCAAGTCCTCAGAGGAGGACTCCACAGTATGATCCCCACAGAGATCATAGGGTCCCTCATCCTCACTGTAATCAACCGGGGATGGGACCCTGGGTGCTGACCTATCTCCAGAGTTGCAGTCACTAGCAAACCCAGTGTAGGCCCCGAAGCTGGATGGAGGACAGCAGGCTGCGGTGTCTCTGCCAGCCTAGGCAGAGCTTCCTTCTCAAAGGGACTGGCAATGACCACCATATGGGTTGGTGGAAGCATTGGTGTCCCGTCAGGCATTGATAGTCTTCCGGGAACAGACGCCAGCCAGGTCGGTAACATACTGATGAGCACATTGAGCCGTTCCAGTAGTGATTCCAAAGTGAACAGGACCAGCGTTGGTGCTGTCGGTGCCACAAGACTGATACCCTGTATTGCCCACTCCACCGCCAGCTGGATGCGACACTCCAGCTCCTCCTTAAAAGTTGCCAAAGCCAAAACTAACTGGGAGGAAGAAGGGTTGGCCAGCTCTTCCTCAGATCCCCAAGGTGGATCAGTGATTGGCCCCAGGACCAGTGGAGACCATCGCGGACCCGCGGCATTGATGGAAGATGAGCACTCCTCGCTGCAGGGTTGCTTCGGGGGCATCACGACATGAGGTGGGCATCCCCATGCCCGGCACCATGCATCAAAGGCGACCTGTGCCGATGCTTCTCAGCTTCTCTCAGTGCTTGGCCTGGTCTTCCCCGGTGCCGAGGTCGAAGATGAGGAACCTGACCTCCTCGACCTAGAGGAGACAGAGTGTGGCCGGTCTCCTGTGCCCCTATCCACCGACGGTCCCACCGAAGTCGATAGCATGGTGTCCATTGGTATGGCTCCAAGGTCCATCAGTGCTACCGATGCCAAAGTTGATGGCTTGGACTTCCCCGTCCCAAAGTGTTTCTCCATCTTGTCGAATCAGGTGGAACATCCCTTCGGCGTCATTTGGGCGCACTTGTGGCAACCCTGGATGTCATACAATAACCCCAGGCAGAGGACACATATATCATGGGGATCCGTAATAGACATAGCCTTCAAGCACCGGGGGCATCAACAAAAACAGGTTGTGGCCATGACAGAAATGAAAAAAGAGGTACGTAAAAACGACAACAGAGGGAGCGGGCTATGATAACCACCGGGCCCCCAAGGCACTGCCACCCCGAGGGAGGTTGATGTGAAAGAAAACTTACCTGAAACGCTGAGAAACCTAGCTAAGGAGGCTATGGGAGGCATTGAGAGGGACCCAGCGTCAATGAAATGTAAAAACCCAAAAGAAAAAAAAATGGGGGAAACTTTTTCACAAGTTTCAGAGAAAAAAAGCCAAGAACTCACTCAAACCACGATGCAACAGCTCCACAGAAAAAAACAGACTGAAGAGGGATCCCACATGGATCCATTGTATAGGGCATGCTGGACATGCTCAGTATGCCAAGTCAAAGTTCTGGAAACTTTGACAGAGGTTTTCCGTGCCGGGCTCCATCTGATGATGGCTCCCCATGTGTGAGGACTTCCATCCTGCTTGTCCTCGGAAAAGGCCTGTGAACAGGGTTGCAAAATTTTGAGGGTGGAAAATGTCCTGCCCCCCTGCCAAACCACAATTCTACTCCAGAGCTCTGAAGGTGTCCCTCCCACTACCTCTGCCACTGTTCCTTCTCTCCAGCCCTCGGCTTCAGCAGCAATATCCTGACACTGCAGTGTGCGTAGAGACTAAGCGTAAACTCACAACCCAACCTTCTTTATGCTTCCATGTGGGAGGACGGGGATTGTGAGCTCAGGCTTTGCCTCCTTGCTCTCGTATTGCGAGGGCTCTGTCACTAGAGCAGAGGTCCAAGGGGCGAAGCAGGAAGGAAAACATGGCATCGGCACTGAATTAATGCCTAGAGTTGGAACCCACCCAAATCCATCCCTTCTATCTGGACCTGCTCCTTCTGGTATCCCCTGCAACAGCCCCAGTCCCTCAGGTGGCCCTCAGCCATCCTCACCCATGCAAAGTAAGGAAACAGACAATGAAGGTAAGACAGAAAATGGCGACCTCTTGTCTTCCCAGTGATGAATTCCTAAATGGCACTGGCTGACCTTAGTGAAGGTGTCCAGGATAATTTGATACTTGCTTGTGACAGGAAGGCGAATCTGTTCAGTGGTCTCTGATTCAGGATGTTCCATGAAGGGCAGATCTTCTTCTTGTTTAATATTCAGTAAGGTCACAGACGTTGCAATCGGATGGTCTGTGATGAGAAAACAAACATGTCTAGAAGGATTCACCCAGGGCCTGCTAATATTGTATTAGGAAATGGATTTTAAGTCTCTGAATGTTTGATGTTAATGATCCATCTCCTATGCTCTACAAAGCCCTTTAAATCCAGAGTATTTACTTACTAATGGTGGGATCGTTTATGTTTTCTTTTTCCTCCCACTCACAATGTTGAGTGAAATATTTCTCATCTTCCTTTTTAATCTTGAATATTACATCAGGATTATAAATTGGATAACCTGCCAATAAAAGGAGCAAAATTACATTTCAAATTCGTACTTCTAGAACCACTTGAAGTTTCAACCGTTTCCTATTCTGATGTTGGGGGGGGGGGTATAAGGTGTGGGGTGTGCTAGGTGTGTATTTGCCTGACAAAGCTTGGTGAGAAGAGACAGTTGCAGGCTCCCCCTTGATTAAGGGTAAAGTTTGGAGGATTTCTGGCACAGTCATTTCTATTCATGACCTTCTTAGGTGGAGACATTGTAGGTCTTCTTTGCAAACAGGTGCCATCCTGGAGAGAAGGAATCCCAGCTTCTTATGATCAATGGAAAAAGAAAAAAAACTAAGTTCTGGCACATAAAGTTAACTAGAGGCAGTGAAAGGGAAAAAGGGAATATTTGACCTGTGACATCTGGTTATTAACCAGAGGGGTTACATGATACAGGAAAATTGGTTCTTACCTGCTAATTTTCGTTCCTGTAATACCACGGATCAATCCAGACTCCTGGGTTTTGCCTCCCTTCCAGCAGATGGAGACAGAGAAAGTTTTGAAGGCATCGCCCCTTAACCCTGTGTGCCACCTGCACCACTTCAGTATAAAGCTGTATCCAAGCAAGCCAAAATTCACTTAAAACTTTGATCTCAAACTTCCCCATAACGAGCAGAGGAATAAGGAAAGAAAAC
The DNA here is from genome assembly GCF_901001135.1 of Rhinatrema bivittatum. NCBI lineage: Eukaryota > Metazoa > Chordata > Amphibia > Gymnophiona > Rhinatrematidae > Rhinatrema > Rhinatrema bivittatum. The sequence continues at coordinate 433,828,047 of NC_042615.1, read as the reverse complement.
AATAATGAAAAAAAACCTGTGTCATTCTTCAGAGACGCACAAAGAAGTAACAAATATAGGCAAGTCGAGCGGACTCTCTCCATGCTTTTCCACTCTCCTGGGCAGGCGTCTGGACTGATCCGTGGTACTACAGGAATGAAAATTAGCAGGTAAGAACCAATTTTCCTTTCCCTGTACATACCCGGATAAGTCCAGACAGCTGGGATGTACTAAAGCTTCCCTATCCGGGGTGGGACTATGAGAATCCCACTCGAAGAACACTTGCTCCAAAATTGTCGACATCTGGAGCCTGGAAGTCCAAACGGCATTGTCTGGCAAAAACTTCCAGGTAGCCGCTCTGCAAATTTCCTGAGGAGAACCATCTGAGATTCCGCCAATGAGGTCGCCTGGGCGGGATGAGTCTTTAATCCTTGTGGAAAGGGACGACCACATGATTTTCCTCAGTTATATAGAAAACCCCAGTCATTCACCCCCTGCTAATATTACCTTAGGAAAAGATGTTATCACAATTACTAAATTAGCACGGAACTTAGGTATCTGGATTGACTCTAGTTTATCACTAACTCAACACATTTCTAAATTAGTTAAAAACTCTTTTTTAAATTACAAGTACTAAAACGATTACGTCCTTTACTTTTTGTCCATGATTATCAATCAGTGCTTCAAGCACTGATTTTCTCAAGCCTGGACTACTGCAATGGGCTATACTTGGGTTTACCTGAAACTTATCAGACCTCTGCAGTTGATTCAAAATTTGGCCGCAAGGCTTCTTACGGGTACTGCTATGAAGCACCATATATCTCCTATTCTAAAAAATTACATTGGTTACCAGTCAAATATAGAATCCGGTACAAAATAGCCATGCTTATAAATTCCTTATTAAATAACACAGATTCAATTGGGTTATGCTCAATTTTACGAGTGTACAAGCCCACTAGAGATCTTAGATCTGCTGCAAAAAATCTACTAGAAATTCCATGGGTTAGAATGGCTGCTCTAAACATCATCAGAAAGAGCTTTCTCGGTGGCTGGCCCCATTCTGTGGAACTCACTGCCTAATTTCTTAAGGCAAATATCAAGTAGGAGTGACTTTAAGAAAGCGTTAAAAACGTATTACTTTATGGAAGCTTTTGGAAATAATAGCCTTTCACAGTAGTTATCAATTTAATATAATCTAAGAGTGTTTTGATTGAAATGCACATTCTACTAAGATGCAGCTCCAACACTGCTCTCTACTTTAAAGGAGGGGGTGGAAGGGAAATAGAACCAAAAGGTTACTAAGAGCCAACAGTAACAGATAAGTATGAGAAAAAAAAAAAGTGCGAAGCTTGCTGGGCAGACTGGATGGGCCGTTTGGTCTTCTTCTGCCGTCATTTCTATGTTTCTATATGCTTCTATATTACTTTGACTGTCAGGATTATATACCTTGTTTTCTAGCTGTCCTAGTTTTGTTTAAAATAATGGTATCCTATTTATAGTATGTTATTTATCTTATGATATAGTCTTAGTTATTTTATATTGATCATGAACCGATTGTATTTTTTCTTCTGTGTTCTTGTTTATTTTTCGCTTATTTTATTTACTTATTTTTACTTTAGATTTTATTTTTATTTTTTATTATTATTGTAAACCACTTTGGTCAATTTTGTATTGGTAAAACGGTATATAAATATTTTTAAATAAATAAATACATAAGTGGACGTGAATGCTTCCTTTAACCACCTAGCAATAGTTGCCTTAGAGGCTTTCTGCCCTCTTCTGGGTCCACTCCAGAGGACGACAAGGTGGTCAGACATCCTGAAGCTGTTAGTGCCCTCCAGATATTGCAGTAGGGCGCAGCGAACATCCAGACGTCTGAACTCCGAAGTGTGAGGCGAACCGAGCTATAGATTCGTAAGGGCTGGGAGCTATCCAGCTTGGTTCAAATGAAAAGTGGAGACCACCTTAGGCAAGAAGGAAGGGACCGTCCGTAAGGACACCCCCGAATCCGTAATCCAAAAGAAAGGGTCTCTATAGGACAGGGCTTGAAGCTCCAAGACCTGCCGGGCAGAACAAACAGCCACCAAGAAGACCACCTTCAGAGTAAGATCTGTGATAGAAGCGTTTCTCAGAGGTTCAAGAGGAGCGGTGTACACGTTCTGAGAACAAGATGTAAGCATCAGCGGGGACAAACTTGGCGAGCCGGAGGCTTCAAGTGTTCCACCCCTCGCAGGAAGGACATAACATCTGAATGAGCTACCAAACTGGTCGCATGAAGCTTGCCTTGTAAACAACTCAGAGCAGAGACTTGGACCCGCAGGGAACTGTAAGATAGGCCCTTAGTCAGACCCCGCTGCAGGAAAGCCAGGATCTGAATCACAGATGCTATGCGTGGATCTACTCTCTGTTCTGTACATCAAGACTTGAAGACTCCCCAGACTCTGACATAGGCCAAGGAAGTAGGTTGTTTTTTTGACTTGCAATAGCGTGAAAATCACCTCCTCCGAATAACCTTTCTTCTTCAGAGTCTGCCTTTCCAAAAGCCAAGCCACTAGACAAAAGCGATCTGTTCGATTGAAAAATATAGGACCTTGCCGGAGCAGATTCTGTAGATGACTCAGCTCAGGGGTCCATCCTTGGCAAGGTTGATTAGATTCATGAACCAAGGCCTTCTGGGCCATTCTGGAGCAATGAGAATCACCCGTCCCGGGTGACATTCTATTCTTCTTAAAAACATGCCCATGTGAGGCCACGAAGGAAAACATGTACACCAGCACCTCGGTCGGCCATGGTAGAACTAGGGCATCGATGCCTTCTGCCCCATATTCCCTTCTGCGACTGAAGAAGCGTGGGGTCTTGGCATTCTCCTGCATTGCCATCAGGTCGATGTGAGGAGATCCCCATCTACACGAAATGAGCACCATCGCCTCCTTGGAGAGCTCCCACTCTCCCGGATCCAGTTGCTGTCGGCTGAGGAAATCTGCCTGAATGATGTCGGATCCTGCAATGTGAGACGCTGCCAACATGGCTAAGTTCTGCTCCCTCCAAGTCATGAGAAGGTCTGCTTCCAGAGCCACTGCTCTGCTCTAGGTATCCCCCTGGCGATTGATGTACACTACCGTGGTCACATTGTCTGACAGACGTTGAACCACTTGACTCTGCAACAGAGGGAGAAACTCCAGAAATGCCAACCACACCACCCTAGTCTCCAGGCGATTGATGGACCAAGAGGCCTCCTCCACTGTCCACTGCCCCTGCACTGACCAGGATTGGCACACTGCCCCTCAACCAGAGGGGCTGGTGTCGGCCATCACCACGACCCAATGTGGTAGTTCGAGGTTCACACCACAGGCCAAATGATCCCGACAGGGCCACCACGAGAGGCTGGATCTGGCAGGCTCCGTAAGCGGTAGAGGAAGAAGAAACTGTTCCGACCCGGGGTCTCCTCTGGAGAGGAGAGCCCTCTGAAGAGGTCGCATGTGAGCAAATGCCCATGGGACCAACTCTAGGTGGAGGCCATGGAGCCGAGAATCTGTAGGTAGTGCTATGCCGTGGGGATCCTCATATCCAGAAACCTCTTGATCTGCGAGAATAGCTTGACCATGCAATCCTCCGAGGGAAACACTTTACCAGCCCGGGTATCGAACTTCGCCCCTAAGAACCCCAGAGTTGGCTCTTGGTGAGCTTGATCAGGGATTGCAGGAGGGTCACTACGGCTTCCACAAGTACTTCCCTGTACAGTAAGTGGCAAAGGCACTGGGCTGGGAGGGGAGGGAGCCAGTCCCCTGGCTATCACCCCGGCGCAAAAACCAGAGCAAATTTGGGATCCCTAACCCCTGCTCGATAGTGCCTACAACTGGGAGGGATAGTCCCCCCAGGACCTCACAACCTCCCAGGAAACAAAGTGCTTTCAAGTTTGAATCTTCCTTTTTTTTCTTTTAGTCTAGGTACAGAGCTGCAGGTTTTGCACCACCTCCATCTGCTGGAAACAGAGAAATACTGAAGTGGTGCAGGTGGAACACCGGGTTAAGGGGCGATGCCTTCAAAACTTTCTGTCTCCATCTGCTGGGAGGCAAAACCCAGCTGTCTGGACTGATCCAGTTGCGTACAGGGAAACAGTATAGTTATCTAATGCAGAGCTAACAAATCGAGTCCTTACACAGAAGTTGTAGTTCTCAGATATGAATCAGAGAGAAAATCCACCCTCCCCTTCCCCCTGTGCCAGATTTGGTTGTAAGAGACAGTCTTAAACAGGCTTCATACAAGATCAGTTGAACATTCAAGTTTTATCATTCAGCACAGAATCTTTTGAGAGGCCTGAAGAATGGATATATTTTACTGGGCCCTGGAGAGCCACAAGATATCAGGAGCTAGGTCCTAAGTTTTTGGTGTCCAGGTGATCCAGGAAGTAGCATAAAAATGGCAGTCTTCATTCTGAAATGTGTCAATATATAGCTGATAGAAAAGGTCAATTTACCCCGTGACATGAGGATGCAGTGAATCTCCTTGATGACCTTCTTGTACAGCTCCTTCTGCCATTCTCCCAGAATGTCCCACTCCATTTCCAAGAAATAAACAGTGACGTCACTGAACGTGACCGATGCCTGGAACAGCAAACAGGACACCCTCAGCCCCTCTCCCTCCAGCTTCATTATAATGTGTGTGTTAGTATCCTTATTATATGATCTGTATTAGACAAGAGATAACGGTCAAGAAATGGTGATTATTTTCTAGGATCTGTCCACCCTATTTAATACAACCATCAACTACCAGTGGACTGACTCAAAATGGTGGGGTGAGGGGAATTTAGGGAATAGTAATGAAATGATTTATCTCCTTTTAACAAGGTAGATTGCATTGGGTGGCCATGGGTCAAGCCTATTGCTACTACTGCTGCCTTCTCCTTTAAAAAATCTGCACAGGCTGATGCTTCCAGCCCACATGTGCTATTGCCGCTTCCTCCTTTCAACTGCTGGATCACCCAGAATCCAAGATTTCCAATGTATCTCTGGATATCAGGTAATCAGGACATTTAGGTCAATATTCAGCCACTGTGTGACTTGGCTAGTTAGCCAGATAAACTAGCCATGTATATTCAGGAGTACAGACGCAACTCTGTATATTCTTGACTATCATAAAGTTAGCTGTATAAGTTTATCCAGCTACCTTTAGGACACCTCTATAGGCCGACCAGAGTTAGGCAGATCAGTTATCCAGCTATCTCCAAACACTGAAGTTAGCTGAATGACTTATCTGCCTAACTCAGCTCTTCCCTGGAATGTCCATTCCCCGCCCACCACATATGCAGCTAGTGACTTAGCTAGTTAAATAGTTAAGTGGCAGCTGCTCAGCACAGCAAGATATTCAGCCATAGCCACTTTATTTATTTATTTATTTGAAGCTTTTATATACCGAGGTTTAGCACATGCCTTCACCCCGGTTTACATTGGAACGAAACAATGATACATAGAACAATTTGAGAAACAAAAGTATATGCAACTAGCATATGGAGAAGGAAGTAACAGGAATAACTAAAAAATAACTTAGCTGGATAAGTGGTACTAAATATCGGCTTCTAGGTATTTAAGAGAACAGAGCTCTCTTCATGCTTTAATCTACCGGAGAGTTGATCTCACTGTCAAAAGCCCTATAACATAGTTTATGTATTTTTTTTTTAATATATATTTTAACAATATTTTCCCATAACAGCCTACCCAAATGTCACTCCTGAAAGTGAAATCCAATTTGAACAAGAGGGATTCAAGACTGAGCCCCAGGAATCTGAGGAAAGAGGAAACCTGACGTTCATACACACATGTGGGGAACTGCATGAAGGATTTTATTCTAAACGGAATATTTTACTCACCGTTCCTCCCTCCAGCTGGTCTCTGACAGGAGGCTCTTCCATTTTTAGGATCTCCACTTTGGGGTAGTGTTTGTAATCCTGACTGCCTGTTAGAAAAATGGGAAAATGTATTTTTTGTTACATTCTATTTATAAATTGCCTAATTCTGGAAGACTCTCAAAATCGTACCATAATAAAGCAGAAACCTTACAATAGTAACAGAACTGAAAGCACAACATGACTATAACTCAGAAACTTCAGAAACAAATAACTATCTGGTTAATTCATAACAGAGGAATAAAACAAAACAAAACCCCCAGAAAACCGAGTAGAAATAAAACAAAAAGAACCAGTAAATACACAGGAAAATTGGTTCTTACCTGCTAATTTTCGTTCCTGCAGTACCACGGATCAGTCCAGACAGTGGGTTGAGTCTCCTTTCCAGCAGATGGAGACAGAGAAATACTTGAAAGGTATCCTATAATCAGGACAGTGTCCCCCTGCGTCCCTTCAGTGTAAACGTTATCAAAGCAGAAAACATGTAACCCCAAGATATAAGCTCAATAGCAAGTAAAAATGTCTAACCTCCAAAATGTAACTGTAAACTTTGAAGAAATGCAAAGTAATCGCTCATATATATATATATATATATGCAATAGATACTTCTGGTGCCTTGTAAATCTGCATAACTGTGAATGATAGTACTTTGAGCGGTTGCTGAAAAGAAGAAAATTAGATTCCCTCCACTAAGGGCGGGCGTCTGGACTGATCCGTGGTACTACAGGAACGAAAATTAGCAGGTTAGAACCAATTTTCCTTTCCCTGTACGTACCCGGATCAGTCCAGACAGTGGGATGTACCAAAGCTTCCCTAAGAAGGGTGGGACCCAGATAGTCCCGTTCAAAGCACTTGTCTGCCGAAAGAGCCAAAAGCTGGCGCCTGCACATTGAGATGATAATGACGAGCAAAAATATGAAGAGATTTCCAGGTAGCTGCTCTGCATATCTCTTGTGGAGAGACCAGCTGGCTTTCCACCCAAGAGGTAGCCTGCGACCGGAGAGAGTGGGCCTTTAAACCCAGCCGGCCACGACAAATATTAGCTGAGGCAATCGCCTCCTTTAGCCAGTGAGTGATGGTAGCCTTTGATGCCTTATTCCCTCTATTGGGTCCACTCCATAAGACAAAGAAATTATCTGAGACCCGGAAGTCATTTGTAACCTAAGTATCGCAGCAGGGCTCGTTTCACATCAAGGAGCTTGAGGTCCCTACCATGAGTGGTCATAGTATCCTATGTAGAAAAGGCAGGGAGTTCCACGGACTGATTTAAATGAAAAGAGGAAATGACCTTTGGTAAAAAGGATGGTACAGTCTTTAGTGAGACACTTGAATCAGAAAATCGAAGAAATGGCTCCCTGCAAGACAAGGCTTGGAGCTCAGACACTCTCCTGGCTGAACAAATAGAAACTAGAAAAACTGTCTTAAGTCAAGTCTTTGAGCGTGGCCCGTTGGTTCGAAAAGCATCTCACAGAGAACTCAAAGCACCAGATTGAGAGTCCATGACGGGCATGTAGCCTGGACAGGCAGGGTCAAATGCTTTGCCCCCTTGAGGAACCGAATGACATCTGGATGAGCTGCCAGAGCGTAACCATCAACCTGCCCTAAAAGGGAACCAGGGGCGGAGACCTGTACTCGAAGAGAATTGAAAGACAAACCCTTGGAGAGGCCATTCTGTAGAAAAGAGAGGACATGGGAAACTGGGGCCCTGTGCGCAGGGATTCCGGAGTCCGCACACAGACTCAAACACCCTCCAAACCCGTATGTAAGCGAGAAAGGTAGAAGTCTTATGCGCGCGCAACAGAGTGGAAATAACCTACTCCCTATAACCTTTCTTCATCAGTCTCCACCTCTCAAAAGCCAGGCCACTAGACAAAAGCGATCTGCCTGATCAAAAAATACTGGACCTTGCCGTAGAAGGTTTGGGAGGTGATCGAGGCAGAGAGGACCTTCTGTTGCGAGGTTTACTTGATCCGCGAACCATGGTCTTCGGGGCCATTCTGGTGCCACAAGAATGACCGACCTCTTGTGGAGTTCTATTCTTCTGAGTACCTTCCCCACTAGAGGCCAGGGTGAGAACACGCAGAGGAGTATGTCCTGAGGCCAGGGTAGCACCAGGGTGTCCACCCCTCCAAGCCGTGCTCTCTTCTGCGACTGAAGAATCTGGGAGCCTTCGCATTTCTCAGCATGGCCATTAGTGGGGAGTGCCCCAATTGCGAACTAGAAGATCCATTGCCTCTTCGGACAACTGCCACTCTCTGGGGTCTAGGTGTTGATGACTTAAGAAGTCGGCTTGAACATTCTCCTTCCCCGCAATGTGGGAGGCTGCCAATCGAGAAAGATGTCATTCCGCCCAGGAGAACAACTTGCTGGCTTCCAGGGCTACTAGATGACTCCTGGTCCCACCTTGGCGATTGATGTAAGCCACTGTGGTGGCATTGTCGGAGAGAACTCAAACCGCTTTGCGACGGATCAATGGCAGGAATGCCTTCAGCGCCAGATGAATCACTCGGGCTTCCAGATGATTGGTGTGCCAGTGAGACTGAGCTGGGGACCACTGTCCTTGTGTAGACTGAGTCTGGCAAACCGCTCCTCAGCTGGAGAGATTGGCGTCCATCGTAACAATGATCCACTGGGGGGGTTTCCAGGTGCATCCCCTTCAGCAAGTGGTCGAGCGACAGCCACCACTGAATGCTGGAAACGGTAAAGTCAGAGAGCGGTTTACAGCAGGATAGCAAAGCTTTCTGTAATGGACGAATACGTGCGAAGGCCCACGGAACCAAATCTATAGTTGAAGCCATGGAGCCCAGGACCTGCAGGTAGTCCCAGGCTGTGGGCACTGAGAGAGATAACAGATGTCAAACTTGATCCCTGAGCTTGAGCGCCAAGCCCTCAGGAAGAAAAACTTTGCCCGCGCGTTTGTCGAAGCATGCCTCTAAGAATTCCAGGACTTGAGAAGGCTTGAGGCTGCTCTTGGGGAAATTGACTATCCAACCGAGGGAGCTGAGAAGCAACAAAACTTTGTTGACCGCTACTGTGCAGAGACCTGAATGAGCTAGTCGTCCAGGTAAGGATGAACCAGTACTCCCTCCTGACGGAGGAAGGCCGCCACTACCATCATTACCTTGGTAAATGTGCGGGGGGGCGGTGGCGAGACCGAACGGAAGTGCTCGAAACTGGTAATGATGCCCTAGGATGTTGAAGCGTAGATACTTCTGATGTTCCAGGCAGATCGGGATATGAAGATACGCCTCCATCAAATCCAGAGAAGCTAGAAATTCGCTGGTGTAAACCGCAGCTATTACCGCCCTCAAGGTTTCCATCTGAAAATGGGGAACCTTGAGCGCCTTGTTGACTCTCTTAGTTCCAGGATTGGCAGGAAAGAGCCATCCTTTTTTGGAACCACGAAGTAGATGGAATACTGGCCTAACCCCTGCTCCTCGGGGGGGGACAGGAACTATGGCTCCAAGCTGCTGAAGCCTGTCGAGAGTTTGGCGCACCACCTGCTGTTTCCGAGGGGGTTCGCAAGGTGAGACTAGGTAGCGGTCTGGAAGAGACCGAGCAAACTCTAAAGCATAGCCTCATTCTATTACTTCGAGGACCCACCGATCTGAAGTAATTTTGACCCATTCCTCATGATAAAGAGAGAGAGCCGGCCTCCTAAGTTGGGAACGGAGGAATGAGCTGGCCGTATCTCATTGCGAGGCCTTTGGGGCAGAACCTTGGGGAGTACCGTCTCGGAATGGTCATCATCCACAAAAGGAATGAGACCACGATTGAGATTTTGTGGAGGGATTTCGTTGTGGAACCCCCCGTGGCCTGTTGTACCTGCGCTGCGCTGGACGGTTTAGGGCGAACCTCAGGCAGCTTATGAATCTTGTTGTCGCCTAAAGATTTGATAAGCTGTTCCAGGTCCTCCCCAAAGAGAAACTTACCCTTGAATGGGAGAGTGCCCAAGTGTGCTTTACAAGAGGAGTCCATTGCCCAATTTCGCAGCCAGAGGAGGCGCCTGGCCGAAACCATGGATCTGACTAGGACTCTGAGGAGATCGTAGAGGGCATCAGCACCATACGCCACCGCAGCCTCAAGACGTTACGCCTCTGCATACGGGAGGTCCTGGGTGCTGAGTAGTTGTTGAACCCACCTAAGGCTTACCCGCTGCATGAGACTGCTACAGACTGTCGCCCGAACGCCTAGCACCAAAACGACAAAAATCCGTTTGAGATGCATTTCAACTTACAATCCTGAAGATCCTTTAAAACCGTTGCTCCTACCACTGGGATGGAAGTTCTTTTGGTGACCGCGTAAACTGAAGCGTCCACTTTAGGGACTTTTAGCATCTCTAGGCACTGATCTGAAGGGGATAGAGTTTGTCCATTGCCCTGCCTACCCAAAGGCCAGATTTGGAAGATTCCCGGAGTAGTAGCTGCATTAGCATAGGGTAGAATGGGAACGTACGTGGGGGGTACTCTCAGTCCAGCCAGGACCAGGGTCCACGTTACTGGAAGTTGGGATACTTGCAGATTCGTCCGGAGGGACATCTATCCCCAGTTCGGCCAGGACAAAAGGAATGAGCGGCTCTAGCTACTCCCGCTGGAACAAACGCAATACCCGCGGGTCGTCTCCCTCGACTGGAGGATTTTGATTTAAAATATCTGCATCTGGGACAAGGTCTGGGAGCTGAGGTGAGGTGTTAGCAGGATCTGGAGGATCCGGGACCCTCGGTACAGTTCTGACCCGGACAGTCCCCTGAGAATCAGGAAGATTGGGTCCCTGTTCTGTAGACACCCTAGGAATATTTGCAGGTGGGGGGTCCGGGGAGGGGTCATCCTGTTGCTGTAAGCTAGCGATATAGGCCTTATGTAATAAGAGTACAAAATCTGTGGAAAAATGCTTAGGGGCTTTCCCTGGCATTGGGGGAGGGGGGCCATCGTGGATGGGGTCAGAGACCGAACCAGGGAGATCCACGGGGCTTAAATGCGGAGGAGAATGAGTAAAAATAGAATCCCTTACCCCTCAGGCCCCGAATCGGCCAGGAGATCTGAAGACAAAATGGCCACCGTTCCCGTGGTTTGCAGGAATGGAGCAGGTCTGACAGCGCATTTGCCGGCCCGACCACGGGTCGCTGATTTCGCCACTGTAGAAGAGGGCCCCTCACCGCCAGGTGAACAAAGAGAACAAAACTCGTCGCGGGAGAGCCGCGAAGCAGGCTCCCCGCATGCAACACAAAACGGAAATCAAGGCATAACAATGGAGGTGGGGGGGGAAGAGAAACTGCTGCTGAAAAATGGCAAGATTCTGCTGTGCCTGGCTGTGAGCTGGAGCAGGAGAAATTAGGCCTGCACTTTGCTCCTTCCCTGAATGCTGCTAGCTTCCAAGCAATAAAACACTCGTAGGTATGTTTACTTTTTTTTTTTTTTTTTTTTAAACGACAGAGGAATGCCGGCTTCTCTGTCAACAGTGAACCCGAGGCATTAAACATCTCAGTGGTCCCAATGGGGGAGGGACTGTACCACCAGTATCACCCCAGGCCAGGCAATGGGTCACTGGGAAAGGGCCCTAGGCTGAAGAATCAAGTGGGGAAAACCCCCCCTAGGACCATATAAGAGCGAGGAGAAAGAAAACTGAATCTCCTGACAATAAAACTTTTTTTTTTTAACGTTTGAAAGCTTATTTGTCAAATACTTGCTGGATCCTGGAGAAATATGGAAAAAGAAAAGGAAGAACTTCCTCAAAGAATGCAATTAGCTAAAAGAGTGGGAACCGCAGGGTCTGCCACCTTCATCTGCTGGAGACAGAGAAATACTGAAGGGACACAGGGAGAGCACTGTCCTGATATAGGATACCTTTCGAATTTTTGTCTGTCTTCATCTGCTGGAAAGGAGGCTCAACCCACTGTCTGGACTGATCCGGGTATGTACAGAGAAAGTAACATTTAGCTCTAGAGCAAAGGTGTTTAAAGAACTATAGAACCAGGTTTTCGAGAGCTTTCTGAGAGCAAGACAGGCTCTGCACAATGGGCCCAATATTCACCTAGCCGGTGGGTGGACAAGTTATCTAGTAAGATTAGCTGGATAATTTGTCTCAGATATTCAGTGGGATAAACATTCCACGAAATACAATATCCCCAAATAAAGTTATCTGGCTAACTTTAGCCGGATAACTTGAACTGTAATCGATCATCTTTTGAATTTCGTTAGTTAGATTTAAAGTCACCCAAACCTTGTGTGACTGTATATAACATCTCACTTAACCAGATATATTCAAAAGAATGTGTCTGCTTAAATGCCATTTCCAAGCCCCCCCCCGCCCCCCTAAATATTTAAAAGTCTCCTGCCTCCAAAACTGCACTGGATAAAAGGAAATGTTTAACTTTCTTACTGCCTCCCACTCCCACTCCCACATCTCATCCCTGCTAAATCCAACTTCAAATAAGACACCCTTCCTCTTCCTTCCTCCCCACAACCCCCACCTCCATCCCTAACTCTCCCAATATCTGTGTGAACCCCAGGGCCCTTGGTTTCAGTGCTGGGATCACAGTGCGCTGCAAGGCTCAGGGCACTCAGAACATGGCTCACACAAGGAAAACACCTGAGCCTTTTAGTTCCTGCTGGTGATCTCTCATCTCGAATAAACCAAGCTGCTGTGTCCTAAACAGGAACGTTGCCCCTCCCCGCACTACAACAATGGAGAGGCCCCTCCATCCCTGGCAATAATACAGATTCCTCAACCTCGCAACAGAACAGGATCAAAGGCCTTGCCAGCCTAACTATACCCCCCCCCCCGCCGCCCCGAGTTACCCACCTCCATTAGATGACCCTCCCCCCCCCCCCCCCCACCCAGCTTATCGGAATCAGACACTGACAGCAAGAGAGAGGACAACAGCTTCTTTCCCCACCAAACAATGAAATACAAAATGGCCTTGGCTGACCTTAGAAGGAATTTGATACTTGCCTGATACCGGAGTGTGAATCTCTTCGGTCATCTCAGATTCTGGAGGATCCATGAAGGGCAGATCTTCCTCTTGTTTAATGCTCAGTGAGAACACAGACGTTACAACTGGAAGGCCTGTGATGAGAAAACAATCATGTCCTGGAAGGATTCACAGAGGACCTGCTAATATTATATTAGGAAACAGATGTTAACATCTCCAAATGTCTGATGTTAATGATCCATCTCCTGTGATCTGAAAATCCAAAGCTCTTTAAATCCAGAACATTTACTTACTAGTAGTGGGATTGTTCATGTTTTCTTTTCCCTCCCACTCACTGTAATGAGCGAAATATTTTTCATCTTCCTTTTTAATCTTGAATATTACATCAGGATTAAGAATTGAATAACCTGTCAATAAAAATAGCAAGATTACATTTCAGATTTGTACTTGTAAAACGCCTGAAGGGAGTGGGGTTTCATCTCAGGGAGCGGTGTGAGCGAAGAGTTGGTTGCAGCTTCTTAGTTGATTAACATTAAACCTTGGAGGATTTCCTGTATCTGTGCATATATAGGAAAATTAGTTTCTTACCTGATAATTTTCGTTCCTGTAGTACCAAGGATCAGTCCAGACTGCTGGGTTATGCCTCCCCTCCAGCAGATGGAGTCAGAGAAAAGCTGAAAAGCACCCCCTAGATATACCGGTGTGCCACCTGCGATCCCTCAGTATATTCGATATCAAAGCAGAAGGAACTAAATAATCACTTCCACCACGAAATCAACCTTTTTAGCTCAACCACTGACCAGATCAAGTAGTAACATTGCCTAAAGACATAAACAAACCTGTCACCCTATGTATTAAACTAGAAACAAACCTCAGAACAACTTACCGTATAATCTGCAGCAATACTTGTAATTATAAACTGTAGGTGTAGATCACAAAAGAACGAACGATAGAAACACGAGCGGACTCTCACGAAAATGACTTGGGCGGGCGTCTGGACTGATCCTTGGTACTACAGGAACGAAAATTATCAGGTAAGAAACTAATTTTCCTTTCCCTGTACGTACCAGGATCAGTTCAGACTGCTGGGATGTACCCGAGCCGCCTTAAATGGGGTGGGACCCAGAGAGTCCCGCTCGAATCATGCTGCTCCCAAAGGACTCAGACGACGGACCACGAACATCCAAGCGATAAAGCCTAGCAAATATATGCAAGAATTTCCAAGTGGCCGCCCTGCAAATCTCCTGGCAAGACACAAACTGGCTTTCAGCCCACGAAGCTGCCTGAGAACGCAGAGAGTGAGCCTTAAGCCCGACAGGAACCACCTTACCACTGTCAATGTATGTGGACGCGATTGCACTCTTCATCCAGCAGGCGATAGTTGTCTTGGATACCTGAAGACCCTTCTTGGATCCATTCCACAACACGAACAGATGATCCGACCTTCGAAAATCATTAGTTACCTCCAAGTACCGCAGGAGTACTCGACGGACATCCAAATGCCTCAAGTTCCGACCTTGAGAAGACCGGAGTTCCTCCTCCATAAAGGAAGGCAACTCCACCGTCTGATTGACATGGAAGGCCAATACCACCTTAGGCAAGAAGGAAGGTACTGTGCGTAAAGAAACTCCCGACTCAGAAATACGCAAGAACGGTTCCCTGCACGAAAGAGCCTGAAGTTCTGAAACGTGACGCACTGACAAAATGGCCACTAGAAATACTGTCTTGAGAGTTAAATCCTTCAAGGTGGACCTCTTAATAGGCTCAAAGGGGGCAGTGCAGAGCCCACGAAGAACCAAGTTCAAGCTCCAGGAAGGACATGGAACCCTCACAGGGGGACGCAAATTCCTAACCCCTCGCAAAAACCGAGCCACATCTGGGTGACATGCAAGAGAGGAACCTTCAATCTTGCCCCTCAAGCAGCCCAGCGCTGCCACCTGATCCCTAAGGGAATTGTATGCCAAACCCTTCTTCAAACCGTCCTGTAAAAACGTAAGGATATGCCCTACAGAAGCCTGTCGCGGCGCAATCTCAAACTCACTACACCATGAATCAAAGACCTTCCACACTCTAGCATAGGTAAGAGTAGTTGAGGATCTGCGCGCCTGAAGAAGGGTAGAAATAACCGCTTCTGGATAACCTTTCTTTCTCAACTGTCTCATAAGCCAACTGTCTCATAAGCCAAGCCGCCAGAGAAAAGCGATCCGCCAGATCGAAACATACCGGGCCCCGGCGTAGGAGATTCAGGAGATGACCGAGACGCAGCGGTCCGTCCACCGCCAGGTTGACGAGATCTGCGAACCACGGGCGCCTTGGCCACTCCGGAGCCACGAGAATTAACAGCCCCCGATGGAATTCTATGCGCCTTAACACCTTTCCCATCAGGGGCCACGAAGGAAACACATAAAGGAGGATGTGAGGAGGCCACGGAAGCACTAGCGCATCCACCCCTTCCGATCCGTGCTCTCACCTTCGGCTGAAGAAACGCGCCGCCTTGGCATTTAGTCGAGTTGCCATCAAGTCCAAGTGTGGAACCCCCCCATCGTTGAGATATGAGGTGCATCGCCTCGGCCGACAGCTCCCATTCTCCTGGGTCTAGATGTTGCAGACTGAGATAATCCACTTGAATGTTGTCCACGCCTACAATATGGGTGGCCGCGATGCGGGATAAATGACGTTCCGCCCAGGACATCAACAACGACGCTTCGGCCGCCACCGAACAACTCTTCGTGCCCCCTTGCCTGTTTATATAGGCCACAGTGGTCGCGTTGTCCGATAGAATTCATACCGCCCGACTGTGTACCATTGGGAGGAGTTGATGCAAGGCTAGATGCACCGCCCTGGTCTCCAGACGATTGATGGACCAAGTGGCTTGCCAAGGGGACCACCTCCCCTGCACTGCTCAGGACTGACACACAGCCCCCCAGCCGGACAGACTGGCATCCGTCGTCATGACTATCCAAGGTGGAGGTTCTAAGTCCACCCCCTGCAGAAGATGGGCCGGGATCAACCACCAAGTGAGACTGGATCGGGCCGGTTCCACCAATGGTAACAGCATGTCGTAGTCCTCGGACCTGGGATCCCAGCGGGAGAGAAGTGCTCTTTGTAAAGGCCGCATATGCGCAAAGCCCCATGGTACCATTTCCAGCGTAGATGCCATATGTCCAATGACTTGTAAATAATCCCAGGCCTTAGGTAATGGCAGGTCTAACAGGTTTTGCACGCGCGCCATCAGATTGACCATCCGCTGATGTGGTAGGAACACATTTTCCACCGATGTATCGAACGGGGCTCCCAGGAACTCCAATTGCTGAGTCGGTTCTAGATGGCTCTTCGTGAAGTTGATCACCCAACCTAGTTTCTGAAGTTGCTCCACCACCAACCGGACCACTCGCTTGCACAATGCTTCCGACTTTGCCCGGATAAGCCAATCGTCGAGATAGGGATGTACCAGTATCCCTTGACGGCGAAGAAAAGCTGCAATTACCACCAGAACCTTGGTGAAAACTCTGGGGGCAGTCGCTAACCCGAACGGGAGGGCGCAAAACTGAAAATGGTCCCCCAACACCATGAACCTCAGGAATCTCTGATGATGCTCCTGGATTCCAATGTGGAGATATGCCTCGGTTTGATCCAAAGACGACAAAAAGTCTCCCTTGTGGACGGCCGCAATAACAGACCGCAGCGTCTCCATGCGAAAACGCGGAACGCGTAGTGCCCAGTTGACCCGCTTTAAATCCAAAATCGGCCTGAACGTGCCTTCCTTCTTTGGAACCACGAAGTATATGGAATACCGGCCCAACCGACGTTGGGCAGGCAGAACCGGGGTTACCGCCCACAGTGCCCGCAACTGGTCCGTTTGTGCAATAACGAGCTGCTTCGCCGGAGGACCGCATGGCAACACCAGAAACAGATCCCGGAGCGGGCGAGCAAAATCCAAAACGTAACCGTAACTTATAACGTCGAGGACCTACTGGTCCTATCTTATATTGACCCATTCCTCCCGAAAGAGGGACAACCGACCCCCAATGAGCGGGAGGGAGGAATGGGCCTGCGCGTCTTTATTGTGTAGCCTTGTTGGGGGTAAAGGCTTGCGAGGATCTTGAACGCTGGGGCCGTCTGCCACGAAAGGAAGGTGTCCAAGCTTGTGACCTCAACGCCTGCTGTCTCTGGGAAAAGGAGACACCCCTCCCCATACTGAACCAGCATTGGCCCGAAACCGGCCCCTGGAATTACCGAAGGTTCGAGACTGTCGAGGCTTGTCCTTGGGCAACTTATAAACCTTGTTGTCCCCCAAGTCCTTGAGTTGATCCAGCTCGTCTGCAAACAACAACTTTCCCCTGAAGGGAAAGGAACCCAAACGTGACTTAGAGGAAGCATCTGCCGCCCAGCGCCGGAGCCAGAGCAACCGCATGGCAGATACAGCAGAAGACATAGTGTGAGCTGAAGTCCGCAGGAGATCATACAAGGCATCCGCTGTGTAGGCGACCGCAGACTCCATGCAGCTAGCCTGCTCCGCTTCGGCCGGCGGAAGGTCCTGGGCTGTAAGCAATTGTTGAACCCAGCGAAGTGTTGGCCGCTGCGCGATGCTGCTACAGACCGCCGCCCGGACCCCTAATGCGGAAACTTCAAAAATGCGCTTTAACAAGACCTCCAACTTCTGATCCTGGAGATCCTTTAGCGCTATACCCCGTTACGGGAATGGTAGTATGCTTTATCATGGCCGTGACCGCCGAATCCACTTTGGGAATCTTGAGAAGGTCCAAAGACTCCGTTGGCAGGGGGTACAACTTATCCATATCCCTGCTGACCCGCAAGGAAGCTTCTGGAAATTCCCATTCCTTAGAGACAATTTGAAACAATTTGGGATGAAGCGGAAAAGTTTGCAGGGTGTCCCGAAGACCCGCCAGAGCTACATCCCCCGGGGAAGTGTCCGCTTCCTGGTGTGGTGCCAGAATGTCCAGCTCCTTCAAAACTTGTGTGATCAAATGATTTAGCTCATCCTTGCCGAATAAGCGAAGGACCTGGGGGTCATCCCCCTCCACAGGAACCTGACTGTCCAAATCTCCACCGCTGGCTGTGTCTGGAATGTCCGGAGAGGGCTCCGGCGCCTCCGGGACCCCCTCGCCCCCCTGTGGACAGGGACAACGAGCCCCCACTCTCCCCTGATCCGGGGCTGCCCTGGGGATCTTAGCTGGAGAGGGCCCAGCCACCTCCCAACCCGCCTCTGCCTCTAAAAATGCTTTGTGCATTAAAAGCACAAATTGCGATGAAAACGGGGCTGGCCTTTTAAACGTGCCCCCGCGGGCGGGAGGGAGTGGGGGACTGAGGGGCTCCAAAATTGGGTGTGGTGTGCAGGCTGAGAGCCGGCGGGGAGGGAGGAGGGGAATCCTCCTCCTCCGACACTGTGTCTTCCGATGGCAACGTGCTCAAGATGGCCGCCGCCTCTTTCTCTATAGGAGGCGGGGCTGCCGACATGGCTGCCGACCGGGGGCCAGACATTCTCCGCGGCCGCGAAGAAGAAGAGCTGCGGGTAGTGCTCGGCCCTCGAGAGGGTCCCTCGCCCCCAGGAAGGCATCAGGAGCAGAGACCCTCTCGGGAAAGTCACGCCCCTGCCCCCCCCACAGGCCGTGCAGGCCGAACATCGCAGCATGAAGAGCCGGAAAGAAAGAATGCAGGAAAAGCGTGCCAAAAGGCAAATGAATGCCTCTAAGGTAAAGGAATGCACCGGGTGAACCAGCCACCCCCTCTGGAGTCCTGGGACTAAAACACGGCAGGCCGGGGCTGGCAGCAACAAGTACACTGCCTGTCACCAACAGGACTCACGTGTCCGTCTGAGCACTTTATTATTTTACCTTTTTTTTTTGATCAGAAACACAGTCCCCGCTCCTGCCAAGCCCCCTTCAGAGGAAACCTCTGGAATACTTCAACTGTGGGGGGAGGGTGACCGGCCCACCGGTAAGCTCTCCCCCTGGACACCCTGGGACTATCTAGCTCTGGGTATGTGGACTCAGGGCATTGCCCTGCCAAGCCTGCCCGGAATCCTGCCCCCTCGCTGCACGGGTAACGTGAAAGAAACGACTAACTTCTTTTTTTTTTTTTTTTTTTTTACAGATAGACCGAACAACTAGTTGACCTAATCAGGGTTACTCCAAAAAAACTGAAAAACCTGTACAACCCACGTAGAAATGTAGAAGGATCAGGACCGCAGGTTATGCCTCTCAATCTGCTGGAGTCAGAGAAAATACTGAGGGATTGCAGGTGGCACACCGGTATATCTAGGGGGTGCTTTTCAGCTTTTCTCTGACTCCATCTGCGGGAGGGGAGGCATAACCCAGCGGTCTGGACTGATCCTGGTACGTACAGGGAACGCAAATATCCACTTTAGTATGACAATCAGCCCTCGTCGAAACAATCCTCTGATATTTCTTCCACCAGCTTTCGTTTTTAGATCTAATGTTAATTAAGCAAGATGATAGGATAGTAACTACATTAAATCACAGAGATGTGGACAGAAACAACTTTCTGTGTTCTGTAAATGTTTATCCGAGGAAGGAAAAAGTAGGGCGTCTGATAAGTCAGTTTTTGCACTTGAGGAGAGCCTGTACCATATTATTAGAATTCAGGTTATAAGCCAGCAATTTACAGAAATGCTTTTTGGAATGGCATTATCCTTTAAATGTTGTATGCAAGGCTTATCTTAGAGCCTTGTCGTCCAAAAAAAAAGCATTATTTTTGGAATAGCATAAGCTTTTTTCAGAGGACAGTTTGGTATGTGTGTTGAGATTTACAGATAAAGCAGCAGCTATAGCGGCTGTAATGTATTGGGCATGGGCACATTTTGGTGTTGCATGAGGTTTTTAAAGATCTGCCTTGGACAGTGTATTCTAGTAGAATAAATATTAGAGAGCATTTGGTCCAGTCTATATTAGAGCTGATTGATACATTTACAGGCCATCAAAATCTGGGCATTGTGACATACATATATAAACTATGGAGCCAATGCATTAACGTGTGGATTAAAACAGTGTGCGCAGTTTCTTAACACACGTTAAAATTTCTTGTAACTCCTGACGCAGTAAGCTCCACAGTATACTAATGCATTGGGAGGTAAAAAAAAGAGCACCGACTAGAAATTGTCCTCACAAACCCGAGTTACAATGCACACTCAGCACAGACTGAATGCACATTTTAAACTCGGGGGAATGGGGGAATCTCTCAGCCATGATTTAAGTACACAAAACTCATATTTTGCGCACATAAAAGTCCACATAAAATATGATTATATGCACAAAAATACTTCAGCGCAGAAAGCATTTTCTTTGCCCAGAGAGCATATGTATGTACAGAAAACATGCTTTGCTTGCACAAAGCGTGTTTTCTGCATATAAATCCTGATTACAGGAGCCAGTTTCAGAATTTCAGCTTCTGCCCACAGACTGGAACCTTTACTCCACCTCTGACCAGAAGTAAAAATGCCAGCACCAAGAAACCCTGAGTTAAGCCAGGGCACCTCTCTGCATTGGGGGGGGGGGGGGGGGGGGGTTAATAGTTAATGCTTTCAATTGCATGGGATTTCCATGTGAGGGCACTAAGCAGCATGCACAGTTTTACACACACATTGTGCGCAAAACTGCTGGCTGCATGGGAGTAAAATTTGTGAACAAAAAATGTGCGCACAACTGAGGGTAAAACTGCGCACTGCTGAACTCACCTTTTAGTATTAGCCCTTCTAATTGGTCATGAATGGGTCTGCAGTAACTTGGGAGAGATGTGGCTTGGGGATGGCTGGAGGACAGGGGACACTGGACTCCAGCAGTCTTTTCACACAAAAACTCTATCGTGTACAGAAAAACCCAAAACCAAGCAAAACAGGGCTGCTTACTTCAGCAGACCTGCAAGTAATATTTACAGACTTGCAGGAAATTTACAAAACACATACATAGGTTGTCCTGGCATATCCTGAGCTTTACTCTTCTCTCCAGGGCCTCCCTGTTCCCTTTGAGGACTGTCTACTTAGCCTCCTACCAAGGGAAGAGCCCTGGGACCAGAATTCCCTTCCTGTCTCTGGCTTAAGGTGGACTAGGCCAGATACTTGGAGCTGATCACTTAATGTAGTCTGTGGCTTTTTATTGTACCCTCTGTCACACATCTTCCCACTCAGCTCAACCTTGTCAGGTTAGCTCCAGAGAAAGGAAGTCAGCGCTGATGTTTCTCTTCCCAGCTATGCTGAACATTAAAGCTGAAGAACCATCACATGACTCTTCCTTTGGTTTCTTTGTTTCCAGCAATCTAGATAAGGGGTTGGTGGTCTGTCACCAGGGTAAAATGGCGTTCTAGCAGATAGTAATGGAAAGCCTCCAAGGTACACTTAAATCAATAGTGCTTCCTTCTCAGTGGTGGAGTCAATCTTTAACTTTGGCCTTCTTTAAGTGAATGCTAATGCCACTGAGTGTTCCTGACCATCTTTTTTTCTAGGCTATGACTGTTTCTATGCCTACCTATGAGGCATCAGTTTGGACTGTGAAGGCATTATTGAAGTCTGGGCTCACTGACACTGGCTCTGAGCACAAGATTCTCTTTAGGCTCTGGAAGGTCTCTTCTGTTTCTGGGGACCATATAACCTTCTCTGGGGCCTTCTTCTGAAGAAGCCGTGTGAGAGGTTCAGCTTTCTCTGCAAAGTTCGATATGAATCTCCTGTAATATCCGATGAGGCTTAGTAAGGCTTTCACCTTGCTCTGTGTCTGCGGAACTGGCACTCAAGTGATGGCTTCTATTTTCCATGCTTGAGGATGGACTTTCCTTTTCCTATGGGAATATCCCAGGTATTGTACTTCTTCACCCCTAGCTTGCACTTTTTGCGATTGTCTGTCAATGTAGCTTCCTGTAAACTTATAAGTACTGCCTTTAGGGGGTCTAGGTGAGTCTTCCAGTCACCACTGTAAATGACAATGTTGTCCACATAGGCCATGGCATAGCCCTGGTGTAAGGGCAGTAGGCAGTTGAGCAAGCGCTGGAATGTAGCTGGAGCTCCATGAAGTCCAAACGGCAGAACTGTGAACTTGAAGTAATCCCCTGATGTAGAGAAGACTGTCTTCTCTTTTACGGCTAGCTAAGGGGGACTTACCAATATTCCTTTGTCATATTGGCCCTTTCTGTATCACTTTTCAATATTTACATAGCCCCTATTTGTTAGATTTTGGCAAATTTGGATGTCAACTATCAATATTATAAGAATGATAACCAATTTTTTATTCCTATTAAAAATTTGAATAGGGAAGTACGGAGAAAGCTCCATGGTGAGACCAAACCTTGAATACTGTGTACAATTCTGGTCGCCACATTTCAAAAAAAATATAGTTGCGATGGAGAAGGTATGGAGAAGGGCAACCAAAATGATAAAGGGGATGGAATAACTCCCCTATGAGGAAAGGCTGAAGAGGTTAGGGCTGCTCAGCTTGGAGAGGAGATGGCTGAGGTGGGGATATGATAGAGGTCTTTAAGATCATGAGAGGTCTTGAATGATTAGATGTGAATCGGTTATTTACATTTTTGGATAATAGAAGGACTAGGGGACACTCCATGAAGTTAGCAAGTAGCACATTTAAGACTAATCAGAGAAAATTCTTTTTCACTCAATGCACAATTAAGCTCTGGAATTTGTTGCCAGAGGATGTGGTTAGTGCAGTTAGTGTAGCTGGGTTCAAAAAAGGTTTGGATAAGTTCTTGGATGAGAAGTCCATTAACTGCTATTAATCAAGTTGACTTAGGGAATGGCCTCTGCTATTACTGGCATCAGTAGCATAGGATCTTCTTGGTGTTTGGGTACTAGCCAGGTTCTTGTGGTCTGGTTTGGCCTCTGTTGGAAACAGGATGCTGGCCTTGATGGACCCTTGGTGTGACCCAGCATGTCAAATTTTTATGTTCTTAATCTGTACAAAGTTCTCTCATGATTGAGGGAGTAAATATCCCAGTTTTGAGACAAGTTTGTAATTTGGGAGTCATCTTTGATATTTTCCTTTCCCTTCACACATCAGCAAAGTTGTTAAGGATGCTTTTTTTAAAACTGTGGTTGTTACGGAGACTATGCCCTTTTTTGGATAGTGAAAATTTAAAAACTGTAATGTATGCCCTTGTTATTTCTTCTCTCAACCATTGCAATTCTTTGTATCTTGGTTTTCCGCAATATACATTGTGTACTGCAGTATGTGCAGAATGCAGCAGATCATTTAGTTACTGGAAAATCAATTTGAGAGCACATTATGCCAGTACTCGCAGAGATGCACTAGTTGCCTGTTGCTTGGTGAATTAAATTTAAGATCTTATTATTTGTTTTGATGCAGCTCTTAAGCTGCATTAAAACATCAGCCTACACAGAGTCTAAGGTCAGCCTCTCAGGAACCGTTATGTGTACCATCTTTCAGATAAATCAGATTAGCTGAGTCCCGTGAACGTCTTTTTTTTAAGTACAAGGCCAACTTTATGGAATATGCTGCTGAGAGAAATTAAAGAGGATGGTTTATTGCTAAAATTCTGAAAGATGGTTAAAACTCATCTCTTCCAGCAAGCTTTTACTAAAGGCAATTTTTTTAGTTCTTGGCTAAAGCATTATGTAACGAGGTTATATATTTTTTGTTAATCCAGAACAGTTACGATAAAAGGCAATGATTTATGTTGGTACTTGTTGGTTATATTGTTTATATTATTTTGTTTTTATTTTTTGTTTTTGATTATAATATTTATATATCATGTTTTATGTTTGTGGTAGTTTATAGGAAAATTGGTTCTTACCTGCTAATTTTCGTTCCTGTAGTACCACGGATCAGTCCAGACAGTGGGTTGAACCTCCTGTCCAGCAGATGGAGTTAGAGAAAAACTAAAAGGATATCCTGTATCAGAACAGTGCTCACCCTGCATCCCTTCAGTATAAATGTTATCAAAGCAAGAAAAGGTAAAGTTAACCAGTAGAAGATCAATAGATCAAGCAAGTAACAACAAACATGTAATTTGAACTATCAACATGTGAAAGAATCGCTCTTACATAGACATCCAGTTGAGAAAGACTTGCTTGATCCAAAGAAGACAGAAAGAGGGAGAAAGAAGACTTTCCCAAACAATCTAGCTGACTAGAGGGGAGCCACAGGGTCTACCAACTGCATCTGCTGGAGATAGAGAAATACTGAAGGGATGCAGGGTAAGCACTGTCCTGATATAGGATATCCTTTTAGTTTTTCTCTAACTCCATCTGCTGGACAGGAGGTTCAACCCACTGTCTGGACTGATCCGGGTACGTACAGGGAAATGGTTCTTTCAGTTATTGCTTTTTATTGTTGATATCTGTATCATGACTGTGTATGTATTTTGTAAACAGTTTAGGATTGCATATAGGTGGTATATAAATCTGATAAATAAATAAGCAAGCATAGAAATGAACTGGGCCATTCCCAGGTGTTTGAGTTCATTCACACAGATCAGTGGATAGGCATCTAGCTTCAAAGCCTCATGGACTTTCCTGAAATCTATACAGAATCGGATGCTACTAACCAGATTAGGCACTAGAACAATAAGCGAGGACCAGTTGCTATTAGACTCCTATATAATGCCAAGACAGAGAATCTCTTTCACCGCTTCATGTATTATATGACATCTGGCCTCTGGGATCCAATATGGCCACTGTTGAACCATGACTTCTAAAGGGTAATAATATCATGACATGCGAGATGAGTTCGGACATGTGTATTGGAAAAGACAACTTGAGTCTGGTTAACTAGCCAATTCAGGTCCCTCTTCTGTTTTGTAGAGAGTTGGTCCCCAAATGGAACTTGCAATGGGCTAGAGGTTTGCGAAACTTTTGGGCAAAGTCTTCTTCCTGGGCAAGGCCACAAGTTGGTGCCACCTACTTCTTCAGAAGATTCATCTGAAAACTCTGGACATTCTTGTGATCTACGGAACCTATCTTTTCTAGTACCTCATACAGACCTTGTCAACAAGGAGGATACGGTCCCCAGGCTGGAAGATTTGTTGAACAACGAACCAGGTACACGCCTGGGCTTGAGTAGCTGGGCCTTCTCCAGGCATGGGCAGGCAGTTTCTCTTGCCTTTTAAAGTTGCTCCTGCATCTTGATTACATAATCAATGAGGTTCTGTCCAAAGTTGGGTTCCTCCTCCCAGGTCGCTCAGACTACATCCAGAATCCCTCATGGTTTCTCCCATATAAACAGTTCAAACAGGGAAAACCTGTTGAACTTTTGGGAACTTGTTGCACTGCAAATAATATATAAAGCAAGAGTAGATCCCAATTCTTGCTGTATTCGGTAAAGAAGTTTTGCAACATCTGTTTGAGGGTTTTGTTAAAGTATTCCACCAGGCCAGTTTGTGGGTGGCAGAGAAGTTCACAAGATCTTCACTTTCAAGAGGGCACAAACTTGTTTCATCACTTTAGAAACAAAAAGGGTCCCTTGTCAGTTAATATCTTCTTGGGTAACCCAACCCTGGAAAACACCTCCTTTTAAGGCCATGGCTGTCTCAGTCTTAATATTCCGCAAGGATACTGCTTCCGCATACCTGGTTACATAGTCAGTCAAGGATGACTAGAATATATTTGTTCCTTCAGCTGGAACCTTTCAAGGGACCTACTAAGTCCATAGCAATCCTCTCAAAGAGGGTCTCAATAATGGGCATGGGGGAATCTGCAGGTCTGGTGAGCTGACAGGTAGGGCAGGACTGATAAACAGTCCTGAACCACCCAGATCAATAGAACTCATAATCTTCTCTCGGGTTTTCTCTTCCCCAGATGGTCCCTAGGAGGTGACTGTGGGCTAACTATAACACTTGTTGGTGGCACTGCCTGGGTACTTAAAGTTGTTCAAACATCTCACTCTCTAAACTTCCCATGACTACTCAGTATACCAGGTTTCATTTCATTGAAAAAGACGGGGAAGTTAAGATTTCCCCTCCTCCCAGGAACTAATTCTCCTTCTATTATTTGTATGTGCTCTCGGGCAAACCTTAGAGTTGCATCTTCTCTTTGGATCCATCTGAATTTACTGAGGTTAGGTATCTTAAGTTTTTAACATACAAGTCCAGATCTTCTAACAGAAAGATCTCTGGGAACAAGGTCTCATCTTTGTTGAAGTTAGCTGGGACAGCCCTCAGCCAACAAAATATTTCCCATAATGCTGGGATGGGACTAATAAATAAGGTGGTTTCCAGGATCATCTTCGAGTGCTGACATATCCAGTTCCATAGAAGCTGATTCTAGGAGCACTCGTTTGACTACTTCCACACTTGTTTTGGCTTCCAGCTGTAGCCCTTCCAACAAATGACCTTGAGGTGACAGAAAAGGCTCTGTAGGCTCTCTCCAGGTTGTAAAACTCCCTGTTGGAACTGGTGCTGATAAACTTCTGGGGTGTACCTTGCACTCTTGAGGATAGCGGCCTTCACTTTGGCGTAGCTGGCCCTACTCATCTGGGATGGCAGCTTGACTGCTATCTATAAGCAGATTGCCCAGGTAGGTGGTCCATGAAGCTTCTGGCCAACCCACTAGCCAGGCAATTCTCTCAATCAGGATCTTCACCTCTCATTATTTTAAGGATTATCGGAAAAAGGGGCAGTGGCCAATTCATAGCCTCTTGCACAATTTGCACTGTTTGGATCAGCAACATCTATTGATGATTAAAATGTTTGTGCAGCGCCTGCTGCTGGGCATACTTGTTCTGCACTGCTTCATCACTTTAGAAACAAAAGGGGTCCCTTGGGTAGGTGTGGCGAGATGCCTCCATCTGGTCCTCCAGGGGGTGCTCTCTTAGGCCGGATTCTATACAGGAGACTTATGACAACAAGTGGGTCTGGGCAATGCAGAGGCATGAGAGCAGTCAGTCCATCATACCCTGAGCTATTTCCTTTTTTAAAGCCTGGGGATATACTTTTAGTAATGACTCCCTCCTCTGGTTACCTATCACCCCAGCAACCAATTTCTCTCCCCTAAAGCTTAAAAGTATGAAGCTTGAGATCCTATCATTCTAAACCCTTTATTAACCCCTGATTTTTCCCCAGTCATCACAGAGCCACTTAAATATACTAGAGCACAGCTTTATTTTCCTTCTCCTTCAGTTACACAGCAGGGTTAAGATTCCATTCCAAAATATCACAAAGTTTGGAAAACTTAAATTAGCTTCAGTGCATGACTTACTACTTGTTAGTGCTTGAGACCAGGTTAACAGCTGAAAGAATCATTTAAGCTTGTTATAGACAGCTTCCATTAATTATAATCACATTCACAGTTTAAGGTTTCAGGACATAATTCCTATGGGCTTATTCGTTAACCAAATCTGCAGTTTCTTTTAATGGCAATTTAGTTAACTATTCTGTGTAAACTACAAAACCCTCTAGGCACAGGACTCTTGAAACCAAAACACAGATCCCCTTATGACAATATTATTTTGAATCCCTCTTTAACAGTTCCTTTAACATGTTATATAGTTGCTCCTAGCAGATACTTAAGACAGACAGCCCCATTAGCTGCAGGCAGCCTAATTGATAAACTCCAACCCCCAAACATTCAGTTTCTCCTAACAGACTATCAATTAAGGAAGTTCTACTAACTGAAACTGTCTGTGGCAGTACTTTTGGACAGAACTTATAGTTTCTCTTGGTAAATCACTCAACAATTCTCAGTTTCAAAACACACTAAAGCAGTACTCTAGGACTAAACTCAGTTTTTCTAGCAGGAAATACCTCAACAATCCCCTGATTAGTTGTAACCAGTTTGCAGCTTTGCTTGTGAACCAAACCAAGCTTCTTTTAGGGACAATTACTCAAAAACAAACAAAGATAATCCAAGAGCAATGCCAGGCCTTTTCCCCACTATGTACTATTATCCTTTTAGGGGGATCAGTTCTACTTTTGAAAAATCTGCCATTACACTTTCTCTCTGGTTCAAGAAGGGATTTTTACAGCTAAAACATATTGCAATCAAGCCTCCTTGTAATCATTCTTTTCATTATTATAGAGTCAGAGTATAAATTGTTACCAAAGGAATCCACAACTCCTACATTCATAAGCTTCTCAATGTTGCTGAGCTAAGCTTAATCTCCTTATTCTTTTTCTCTTCAACATAACTAGTCAACAAACTTGTACATAGATCATGTTGTCTTTTCTCTAAAGTCAGTCTTCAGTAATTAAGATGAGACAATCTCTTCTTGGATATTAATAGCATTTAACAACTTTTAGTAGTAATTTCTCCAGTCAGTCTCAGGGTCCTCCTCTGTTGCCGCCTCTGTTGCCGCCTCCTCCATAGTTGGGGCTGGAGAGGAGCTGTTGTGTGTTTCCTGCTTCCTTTTGCTTCTGCTGCTATGGCTGTGAGTCTGTCTGTACAATGGGCTTAAAAAAGGGATCCCACTACTACCACCATCTGTGATAACTTGGGAGCTGTCCAGCTTGAGGATGATCAGGACAGGGGATGCTGGACTCCAATAGTCTTTTCACACAAAAGCTTTTTATAGTGTACAACAAAAAAGAAAACTAAGCAAAAAAAAAAGGACTACTTACTTCAGCAAACTGGCAAGTAATATTCTCAAACTCACAGGTAATTTCCAAAACTCACAGGTAGGTTCTCCTGGTGTATTCTGGATGTTTATCCTTTCCTCAGCCTCCCTGTTCCCTATGAAGCCTATCTACTTAACATCCTACCAAAGGAACAGCCATGGGACAAGAATTCCCTTCATCACTGGTGTTATGCTTACGTCCGCTGTGCAGCTTCATCATACCCTGATTTAGACTACTAAGAAGCCTCCCCACCTGCAGAGGCCTTCAGTGAGCTCTGACTAGAGATATTCAAGCCATCTCCTCAATGGCTTCCTGAATCAGACTGTCTTGCAGTTTCCACTCTACTAGAAGTCCTCAGCAAACGTGGCCTCCAGCCTTGCCAAGCTCCTCCTCACTGCTCGCATCACACCCAAGCTTCTGCCCTATGTAACCCAGCCTTGCCACTTCACCCTTGTCTCATCGTAAAGTCACCCTTGGCTCTTTAACCTGGCCACTGTTTCTCAACTTTCCTTGTGGCCTTCAGGTCTTCATGCTTCTTCTCTTTGGTGCACCGGAGGTGGACTCTTGGGCTGAGGTGGGATTGACACAACCCGTGGCAAGGGTCCACAGGTCCCCACTGTCAGCAGGTGGAGTGGGCTGAAGCTAGAGGCCTCTGGAGCTTCACCTATACCAGCCCACGTTCCCTTCGGGTTGAGCCTTTGGGTGCCGGGGCCGGCAGGACTTAGGTGGGCTTCGAGACAGAATAATGAAGATAGCTGTTTCAGCCCATAGGCAGCAGCCAGCAGGTGGCGTAAGTCTATCCAAGACGGGTTGCGGAACTAGAACCCAAGCACCAGGGAACAAGGAGCAACTGAGGGTGCTTGAGCAAAGAGAGGCCGAAGCCCTGAAAGTCCACGTCCAGAGGATAGAAGCTGAGGCGTCGCTGTAGAACTCAGATGGAGGCTGGCGGCCAATGGAAGCTGTGGTGACAAGAAAGAGTCTATAGCAAGGTTATCGGTAGCAATGGTCAGGGCGCGGAGACGGCAGGTGAGGTCGGACGTAGCAGAGGTCAGGCTTAGAGATAGTCACAAGGCAGAGTCAGGCAAAGCAGGGTCAAAAGTCCGTGAAGTCAATCCGAAGCAAGGAACAAGGCAGGAACGATGAGACAGGAACTAGGAACAACGAGAAATCAGGAACACAGGACAGAGACAAATCTCTAGTACCAACGAGCACTTGATCAACAGGGAACCGAGGAGACCTGTTGCAAAGGCAACACTTTGGAGCGCTGCCCGAGCTTAAGTATGCTGAGGGTGGTGACATCAAGTGGAGAGGCCTGCTTGGAGGAGGAATCCTGGCTGGAGGTCCCGGGCAGCACGACAGGACCAGGGACACTGGTAGGGGCCTGAGGTCGGCCGACTGCCGCCAACGACGGAGAACTGAGCGCTGAGGTCCGTCTGGGAAGGTGAGAGGGCCGCCCCACGGGCCTCTCGCAGGCGGCAATCGTAACACCCTTGTGGCCATCCAGACCTTGCCTTGTCTTGTGGTCTCCAGGCTTTGCCTTGCCTTGTAGTCTCCAAGCTTTCTTGTTTCTTGCCTTGCATGTGGCCTCCGGGCCTTCTTGCTCCTTGCCTTGTGGTCCTCGCACCTTCTGCTATATTGTCCCCTGCCCTGTGGTCTCCGGGCCTGCTCTCTCTTCTTACCTTGCTCTGTGGCGTTCAGGTTGACCTTACCTTTCTTCTAGCTCTTTGGCCTCTCCTTGCTTACTGACCTTTGGGCCTTTATGCTCTTTGTTCTGTGTTGTCTTGTCTTTGTCCAGTCTTGTCCCTGTCTGCCTTGTCTAGTCCTGTCCTGCCCACTCCTAGCCATAGTATCCTTTCCCTGTCTTGCCTCAGACTGTAGCTAGTTCTAGTCCTTGCCAGTTCAAGCTTGTCTGTATCTGTGTTCAGTCTCCGTTTCAGCTCTGTGTCCTGTTCCTGTACCCATTACTCAGGCTCCAGACTATCCAGCCTGTCCAGCCCTGTTACAGTCTGACTAGCCCTGCTCCTACCTGCATAGAATCACCATGTTATACTGCTGCAGCAAAGACCTACTGGCCCCCAGAATCCAAGGCCTCAACTTGCAGGGGAGGAGGCTGGCTAGATGGAATACTGGCCTTAATCCTGCCTAGCATCCAGCCGTGCAGTCCTGTACTGCTCCTGGGATGATATACCACGAGTTCAGAAATCCTGATATCTGGCTTAAAGTGACCGGGCCAGATACATGGAGCCAGGCTCTTAAGGTAGTCTGTGGTTTCCTATTGTACCCTCTGTCACAAGGTACATCCGGGGGACAGGGATGAAGAATACGTTTAAACTAAATACAGAGATAATTGTTTGTTATATAAGTGGTGATTTGTCCATGTTCATATTTATATTTGGGAAGAATAAAGAGAGCAGTTCAGACCAGACTTACTGAACACCAGATCTGCTTAAATACAAAAAAGATCTTAGCACTGATTGTGGATCATTGTTTTCTTACAATCATAAATTTTCAGATTTACAATGGACTATAATAGAACATGTTCCTTCCATTGAACAGTGGAGGTGATTGGCAAGACAGGCTGAACACCTGAGAACAATACTAGATTTATAGTTTGCAGAAGGTTAGTCCCAGGGGGATGAATCAAGAAGTGGAGTGGCTCACAGTTATATAGCATTTAACTTCTTTTGACGATTGGATTAGTTCATGTGTAAGTGGTGTAATTTTATATACAGAGTGAATTAGTTCAGCAATATTTATAAAAGAGGATATGAGAAAATATTATGTAGAGTGTGGTTAACTCCGGTCCAGGCCAGGTTTTTGGGACATTCATAATGAATAGGCATGAGATACATTTGCATGCACTCCCTCCATTGTATAAAAATCTACTGTATCTCATGCATATTTATTGTGGATATTCTGAAAATCAGGCCTGTTTGTGGCTCTCAAGGACCGGAGTTGGTCACCCTTGTATTATGTCATGGTTGGTCAGTGCATGTAAGGTGATAACCTTTAAATGATGCTATGTGTTTTGCCAGTAGATGCCACCGATTCACATACCAGCCCAGTGTCACAGCCATTTTGGACAGCTTACAGCATTTTCCCCTGAAGCAGGACATTATCAAAACAAAGCTCTGAATTGGGAAAGATGATGCTGAATAATTACTTATGAGCATGTCAGAATAATGGCTAAGTACAATATACTTTGAATATGGTAAGATATCACAGGGGTTTTTTTTTTGTTTGTTTTTGCTTTTTTTTACAATAACACAAAAAAATTAACTGCAAGACCAATGATTAAAAACTGTCAAGCACATGCATATCAAGTTTAGCCCCGTGTATGACTGTCCTTTTATTATTGAAGATTGTTCGAAAATGAGCTGATTGTTTATCATATTAGGGTGGATATTAGTGATGATACATAGTGTGTTTTAGTATCCTCTTAGACTAATCACATTGGGCTTCTGGTATAGTAATTTCTCTTCTAGCTGGGGACATTGCAAGTACCAACCTTCTCTGCAAGCATGTGCCTTTCTGGAGAAAAGGAAAACCCAAATTCTGAGATATAATCATAACTCTATTTATAGACCACTGAAAGAGAGAAAGGGAATATTTGATCTGTGACATCTGGTTACCACCTGGAGGATACAATTATATTTGAAGAACAGACAGATTGGCTAAATGCAGCAATTAAACTTCATGTTCTGCAACAAAATTTACGGTCAGCCAACAAAGGCCTATTAACAATTCCATCAGTTCGCTCAGCACAACTCGCGTTAGTTAGCAAACGTGCAATTTCACTGGCCAGTCCAAAATTATGGAATGCACTTCCCAATTGAATTACGACCACAATCGAGTCTAAAATCTCAAGACCTGGCTATTTAAACAGGCCTACTCCTGCTGATTGCAATTTCTCCCACTCCCAGGGCAGCAAACACGTCCGCTACTTAGTATATAGATTCTAAACACCCCCTTCCCCCATAAATGTGCACTCCTCCTTGCTCCAGATTTGTATATATCTTTTTTTGTCAACGTTGCCAGTTCTATTCTCTGAATATAAGTTTCTTTCAGGTTGACTTCAATTGTTTGTAAATTGTTGTTGGTTGAACCTCTTCTACCCCCTCCCCCCCCATTCCTCTCATTTGTACCTAGTTTGCTTGAAACTCAATTTCTCAAATTACTGTTTATTGTAAAGCCTGCTGCTAATTTAGGTTTCTATGTAAACCGATGGGATGTTCCCAATGACTGTATATAAATATGTTCAAATATGTTCGGTATATAAATATGTTCAAATAAATAAATAAATACGATAGATAGATAGATTTAAGGAGCTAAAAACCTGGCTTTTTAACAAGGCATATCAAGACTTATAATAACCTTCGCACCCCCTTACCCATCCTACACTAACAGTGGAAAACTTTATTCTTTTATATGTTTTTACTATTTATTTTTCTTTTAATATGTAATTGTATTTTAATTTATCTTAAATGTTATTGTACTTTATTTTTATCGCGCTCTGTTTTATTTGTACTATAATTTGTTAAACCGTTGTGATGGCTACACCGAATGACGGTATACAAAAACTGACAAATAAATACAATACAATACTATACACATTGTACAGTACTGTTATCTAGTGCAGAGCTAAGATACCAGACCCTTACACATTAGTTATGTTTCTTAGGTGAGAATCAGAAATAAATCCTCCCTCCTGTTCCCCTGTGCCAGCTTTTATTGTGGAGAAAAGACACACAGACTTTTGAAAAATTACTACTTACCTGATAATTTCCTTTCCTTACACCAGACAGATGAATTCATAACCAGTGGGATATGACCTCTACCAGCAGATGGAGACAGAGCAAAACTGATGTCACAGTATATATACTCATGCCCTGATAACAGCCTGCCAGTATTCTCTTCAAAAACCAACTGTGGATAGACTAGCAAAAAACTTGATTAATAACATATAACCATTTCAGAACTCAGTAAACAGGAAACACTGAACTTGGATAAGAAGGCATTAACTCTAGACTTGGGACTGGATTAACATTTACCAGTAATCCCTAGAACACGTAGCCACATAGGAGGACCATAACACAATGATT
Source organism: Rhinatrema bivittatum (assembly GCF_901001135.1). Lineage (NCBI taxonomy): Eukaryota > Metazoa > Chordata > Amphibia > Gymnophiona > Rhinatrematidae > Rhinatrema > Rhinatrema bivittatum. The sequence goes on along the minus strand of NC_042615.1, from coordinate 433,794,587 downwards.
CAGCAGCCAAGGGCAGAAAACTGAATTCATCTGTCTGGACTAAGGAAAAGGAAATTATCAGATAAATAGTGATTTCTCATTTCCTAGCACCCAAACAAATGAATTCAGAACCAGAAGGATGAACTCAAGCAACTCCCGAATAGGGCGGGAGGCTGCCCGTGGTCCTGTGAAAACCGCATGTGCAAAGACTGGGTCCTCCCGGCCCTGCACATCCAGATGATAATACCTGGAAAAGGTTTGTAAGGAGGACCACGTTGCAGCTCGGCAAATGTCAACGGAAGACAACAATCTAACTTACGCCCATGATACTGCCTGAGTCCTAGTGGAATGAGCCCTAACCTGACTAGGTAACTGCTGTTCAGCATCTATGTACATGGCCAGAACCACCTCCTTAATCCAGCAAGCAATTGCGGCCTGCGAAGCCGGTTCGCCCTGTTTACTACCATCATGGAGGACAAACAGGCAATCCGTCTTCCGGAAAGGTTTAGAAACCTCCAGATACCTTCCGACATGTCTCTTGACATACAAGGGTCACAGCAGGTGATATTCCTCCACATCTCTTTCCCTATCCAGAGATGGCAAGGAAATGGATTGATTAAAGTGAAAATCTGAGGCCACCTTTGGCAAAAAGGAAGGAACAGTATACAGCTATATTGCCCCTTGAGTTACTTGGATGAATGGCTCCCAGCAAGACAAGGCCTGCAGCTCATAAACTCTATGCACAGAACAAATTGCCTGAAGAAACACTGTTTTCAAGGTCAGTAATCACAAGGAAAGGTCCCACATCAGTCTAAACATAGGGCCTGCTAAGAAATCCAAAACCAGATTAAGCTCTACAAGGGTACCAATAACTGTAAAGGAGAACAAAGATGTTTCACTCCTTTCAAGAAACGGGCCAAATCTGGATGAGCTGCAAGGGACCACCATTCAAATGATCCCTGAAACAGGCAAGAGCCACTACCTGCACCTTTAAGGAATTAAGGGCCAATCCTTTATTCAATTCATCCTGCAAAAATTCCAAAATGAGCAGGATCTTAACCGAACGAGAGAGAACACCTCAATCTTCACACCAAGCCTCAAACACTTGCCAAACCCACACATAAGCTAAGGAAGTGGAGAACTAACTCGCTCGTAGCAAAGTCACCGCAGTAGAATATCCACGCTTCAGCAAGCGAGTCCTCTCAAGGACCACACTGTAAGACAAAATTGAGTTGGATTTTCATCAAGAACAGGTCCCTACTGCGACAGATTCCTGTGCGCTGTAAACCAGAGGTGAGAGTCCACTAGGAGCCTTCACAGATCTGCATACCATGGCCTCCTGGGCCAATCTGGTGCCACCAGAAGCACCATCCCTCTGTAACCCTTGGCCCGCCGAATATTCGGCCAACATGGGCCTCAGGGGAAAGGCATATAGCAGCTTGTCCTCCAGCCATTCCTGCACCAGAGCATCGATATCCAAAGACTTTGGATCTCTCCTGCGACTAAAGAATCGAGGAACCTTCGCATTGCAAGAAGTCATCATCGGGTCTAGGAACAGAAGGCCCCAGCGATCCACTATCAGCTAAAACGTCTTGTCTAACAATACCCATTCTCCTGGTTCCAGACTCTTCCTGCTGAAAAAGTCTGCTCTCACATTGTCTTTTCCTGCAGTGTGCAAGGCCGAGATTTCCTGAAGATGCACTTCTGCCCATACCATAAATTGGTCTATCTCCAGTGACACTTGCTGGCTCTTGGTTCCTCCCTGCCAACTGTTGTAAGCCACTGTCGCTGCATTGTACAACATTATTCAGACCGCTCACTCTGCAACCTGCCACTGAAATGCAAGCATGCCAACCGGATCACCCGGGCTTCCAGCCACTTGATGTTCCAAAGAAACTCTTCTGTACTCCAGCACCCTTGTGCTATCACTTCCTGACAATGACCTCCCCAACCATACGTCATGAGTACTAACTAGTCCGATGATTTTAGGGAGACTCCCTTTCTTAGATGATCCATTTGTAATCACCATTGTAGTTGAGAGCAGACCTCCATCGGCAGGTGGAACTGAATCGAATAGTCCTGAGACTGTGGGCTCCAACAAGACAGCAGGGAGCACTGAAGAGCACCCTTATCCACGGCACCACTACTAGGGTTGCCGCCATTAAACAGAGTACCTGCAGATAGGACCACATTGTCTGGCGTATTGTTTCATCAACAGACGCACCTGCACCATCAACTTCTGAACACAAGCTTCTGGCAGGAAAACCCCGCTCTGCTTTGTGTCGAATTGAACACTAGATACGCTAGCAACTGAGATGGCTTAAGACTGCTCTTTGCCAGGTTCACCACCCAGCCGAGCTCCTGCAACAGGGAGATCACCTTACGGATTGCCAGGCGGCTCTCTTGCAGAGTCCTGGCCCGAATCAGTCAGTTGCCCAAATATGGGTGTACCAGGATCCCATCCTCTCTCAACTCTGCTGCTGCCACCACCACCACCAAATCCTTGGAAAAAGTTCTGGGTGTGGTCGCCAGACTAAAAGGTAGCATTCGAAACGGACAACAACGACCCCAAACTACGAACTGCAGAAAACACTGGTGCTCTAGTCTAATGGGAATATGCAGGTATGCCTCAGAGAGGTCCAAGGAGGTCAGAAATTCCCCCAACTGCATGGCCATTATCACTGAGCACAATATTTCCATGTGAAAATGAGTCACCCGCAAACGACAGTTGACCAGGATGGGACAAAAGGAGCCCTCCTTCTTGGGCACAATGAAATAAATGGAATATCGACCCATATATTCTTGAGACGTGTGCACTGGAACCACAGCCCTCAGACTGAGGAGCCTTAATAACGTACACTCCACTGCCTGCCTTTTCTGCGGGGAGTGGCTGGGAGATACCATGAACACATCCCAAGAAACAATGCGAAACTCCGGAGCATATCCCTTTCGACTCACCTCCAGGACCCACTGATCCGATGTGATTTCGTCCCACCTCTGATGAAAGAGAGAGAGGCCCCCCATCTCCTGTAAGTTCCTGTCTCGGCTGAAAGGACTGAGACCTACCAAAAGGACGAGTCCTCTGAAAGGTTGCTCCTCAGTAGGGTCAAAACGCTTGGATCCCCTGGCACGACCTCCCATGCCAAAACAGCATGGCATCTGCTTCTTATACTCTAGCAACAGAGGAACCGGGGATTCACCCCTCTTACTGGCTAGTTTCTCCAACTCGCTCCCAAACAAGAGCAAACCTTTAAAGGGCAATTTCATAAAGGTTAGCCTTGGAGGTCACATTGACCAACCAATTTCTAAGCCATAATTGACGCCTGACCGTTATTACCAAAGCCACCCCTCTGGCTGAGGTGCGGACCAAATCGCAACAAGCATCTACCAAATAGATGGCTGCTGGCTCCATAACTACCCTGTAACTCAATCCAGATTCATCAACCTCCTGAGAGAGGAATTAAACAAGCATACACCACCAGGGAACAACTAGAAGCTATCAGCAAAGTCAACGCCACTGCTTCAAATGCTTGCTTAAGGATGGCCTCAGTCCTTCTATCGGGCACATCCTTCAAGGCCGCTCCTCCCTCCACAGGGATAGTCGTCCTCTTGGAGACGGCACAGACAAGCACATCTACTTTCGGAAACCGTAAATACTCTCTCACCACTGGATCCAGGGGTACAGGCCTTCCAAAACCCAACCCCCTTTGAAATTAGACTCCGGAGCTCCCCACTCAAGACCAATCAATTCTTGACTGGCCTTGTGCAAAGAAACCAAAATGGGATCTTTTTTTTTTGCTCAGGCGTAGAATCACCTCCAGGTACGTCCAGCATCTTTAATGTCTGGAAAATCAGAGCTGGTAACTCATCTCTATAAAAGAACTGCAACATAGTTCTGTACGGTTCCAGTCCTGGAGGAATTTCCCTATCCCCCAGTGAGTCAGGATCAGTATCAAAGGCCGTACCATCTGGATCCCTATCGGGAAGACCTGCTGCCGATCTAGGCATACTTCGGCACTTAAGCAGTACCAGGCAAGTGAGAGATCACCACCAGCGACTCTGGCCAGGCAAGATTGGTTAGGGCTGAGGACTGCGCCTGAAGAAAGAATTTAAATCTTTTGAAAAATTTCCACCCCAGAAAAGTCATAAGGATCAAAGCCAAGGCCCAGGGGCAGGTATCCTGAGCCCAGTGAACTACTTTCCCCTGCTGACGAAACAGTTAGGGGAGCCCCAAGATCAGGTGACCCTTCTGGCAGCTTTTTCTCCATTCCCACACCAGGCTGGGAAGAACCAAGCTTAGTAAAATCAGAGTGGAGTAATTTACCCTGAACTTCCAAACAGCGCCAGGCTGAGATGCCCAAATATGACACACCACACACAGGACAAGGCGCTTAGTTTTCTTCACTACAGGCGCCATTCATAACACTGTGTCGAAATAAGCGTCCAACTGAGCTCTGATAGAACCTCAGGGAATGCACATAAAAACAACAAGCACATTTGTGTGGATGAGCGTAAAAAAGGGTGCATAATTTGGTTATCCCGGTAGGCGCCCCTATGTGCGTGCATAATTTGGGTATCCTAGTAGGCGCCCCTATGTTCTCAACTAGGCATCGAACTAGGCGCCCAGCTAGGTGCACAATCGAAATGCACAACAGGGAGCACAAGACATGTTTCAACAGAACTGAAGAGGACGGTATATGGTGCATAAAAAGTGCTCCAAGGCATCGCTGCAGCCTACCACGTGGCAAACCGGCCGAGACACAAGGGCTGCTCAACCCGCCAGACTGCCCACCCACTTCCTGATTCCGAACAGCACCAGAGGTGGGAACAGCCGTCAGATCGCTAACCAAGCATGGAGACTAGAAGGGGGGCGGGGGAAGGCAGGAATCCTTAATCAACTCCCCTTCTCTTCTCAAACAATTTTAAAAACTTTACCTGAACTTAGTCCATCCCGGCTGAATACAAATACGGTCTCCGGCTGCGGGGGAAAGGGTAAACACCATCACCGCTGCGCTCGGCTTCCTGCACCCACTTACTGTTCAGCTTTTTTTTTTTTTTTTTTAAATAGTTTCCACGGCAGCTCAAAGGCCAGCTACCGGACCAAGCCATTAATCTGAGGGACCACGGAAATCACCTCAGGAATTCTTAACTAGGGAAGGAACCATTTGGTATCACCGCAGTAGAGTGGGGAACATTAATTTTCCTTTTATTTCTCCTTCTAAAATTTGAAACAATCCCCAGTAGGGAGATGCACATCCACCATCTGCTGGAGACGGAGAATACCGGCAGGCTGATGTCACGGCAGGAGTATATATACTGTGACATCAGTTTTGCTCCATCTCTATCTGCTGGTAGAGGTGCATAACCCACTGGTTCTGAATTCATCTGTCTGAGTGCTAGGAAAAGTTGGTATTGTATGAAGCTTCCAGTTTAACAAAGAATTTTATCCTATACAAAGAGCAAATTATTTTGCTGGTTGTCTCTCATTTGACCCTGGAAAGCCACAATAGCTCTTATTAGACTTTGATTAGTTTCAAAATTTTAGATGCCAATGGGAATTGACCCCAGCTATTTTTGCAGCCCTAACAAAATGGCAGTACCCGTCAGGGGCAGCGGGGGAGCCGGAGCAACCAAGCTCTGCCCCAACTCCATCCCAAGCTCTCCCCACTGCCAATTTTTTTTTACCTTTTCATTTATATTTTATCATTCTGTCTTACATACATTCTTCGCATACATCAAGTATAATTACTCATTGCAAGACAAAATAAATGCTTGATACTAAAAAAACAGAAATAGTGATAAAGGAGAAAAATAGCATTACAAATAGAAATGTCAGTACTAAGCAACTATTCCGTACTACATGGAGAAGATCATCAAGTACCAAGAGTGAGGGCTGTTACGTTAAATAACAGCTTCCAGAAGAAAAGCAACAAAGGCTCAGCAGTACCCACATAATATGGTATGTTGGAGCCGTGGAGCCTCTGACATTTTTTTTTTGGTGGGAGGTGGGTAGGAACAGGAGCAGGGAGTAGAGAGAGCAACGGGAGGAGGAATGGGAACAGGGAGAAGAGAGGAGGGAACCCAAAAGGACGGAAGGGGGGGGGGGGGGGGGGGAGATGAGACAAGGAGCAAGAGGAAGAGGGAGTGGAGATGGGGGAAGGATGAGGGTTGGGGGAGAGATTTTATTTTATTTATTTATTTTATTTGAGGTTTTTTCTAGACCAACATTCGTTGGGAACATCATATTGGTTTACATAAAACAGTAAATGCAGCGAAAGGCTTTACAAGGAATGTTATAACTTCAAAAATATAAGGAGGGAGGGATGCAATGGGAAAAGGGGGGGGAAGTAGATGATTAATATGCAAGTTAACTTCAATACACGAACATTTTAACTTCAACTAATATAGTGAGGGGTGTTTTGAAAAAAGGGGGTTAATAATAAATGAGATACTAAAATAAGGGGGTCATAAGGGGAAAATGGAGGAGAATTGAGAAAGGAGTAGAGGTAAAAGGCAGTTTAAGGAAAAGAGGGGTTAATAAAGGGGAAGGGGAGGGGAAAGTAGAGAAGGAGAGGAGAATGTATGGAGCTGAAGAGGGGAGAATAGGGAGATGGGAAGAGAGCAAGGAGTGAAGATAGGGAGAAAAGTGGGATGGGGATATAGGTGGGTGCTAAAGAGAAAGAGAAAGGGGCTGGAGGGGGGTTAGGAGAGATAGGGGAGATGTCTAGGGACCAGGGAGAGAGGCCTGCTTCCAAGAAAAACAACAAAGGCTCTGCAGCCCTAACATCATAATGCTACTATGTTGATCCTGCCATGCCTTTGCTGTTTTTCTTGGGTGTGGTTGGGGTAGGAGTAGGGAGGGGGTGGGAGCAGGAGGGAGAGGAAAGAGCAAAAGAAGGTGGGTGGGAGCAAGGGTAAGGAGGAGGAGGAGGCAGGGCTGAAAGGAGGCCAAACGGATCAAGGGTGAAGAGAGACTGGGGCTGAGGGGAGGTGGAATGTTGGTGGGGGGAGTGGAAAGGCCTGCCCCTCCACCACTCACTCCCCCACAAACCTTGGTTCCTTCCCTCCCCCAAAACACTTACTTTCTCCAGTTCACTCCTTCCCTCCCATCCACCCACCAAACTCTTCCCTCTCCCCCTGGCGATTCCAGTTCTTATCCTCCCTGACCCCTCTGTATCCTCTCACTCAGCGGCTCATATCAGTTTGAAACAGAGAAGAGGTCCTCTCCTCCGTGGTGTCCTCTCTCTTCCCTCCTCTCTTGCTGGGGCCTGAATCATGCACTTTGAACCCACAGCAAGAGAAGAGGACACCACAGAGGAGGAGCTCATCTCTGTTTCAAAATTATATGAGCCGCTGAGTGAGGATTGCACCATCCACTGTCACCAAGGTCTTCTTTTTCTGGAGCGGGCAGGAAAGAGAGAGAGGGGTCTTGCTGGCTGAAATTTTGGAGGGGGGGGGGAGGTTCATGTCCGTGGTGGCTCCCCATTCTGATGCCTATGGTCCCATCTTGAAATGGGTAATGACTGGTAGATGACAGAAAAGGAGATTTACCTTGTGACACGAGGATGCCGTGAATCTCCTTAATGACCTTCTTGTACAGCTCCTTCTGCCATTCTCCCAGAATGTCCCACTCCGTTTCCAAGAAATAAGCAGCGACGTCACCGAATGTGACCGATGCCTGGAACAGCAAACAGGACACCCTCAGCCCTTCTCCCTCCAGCTTCATTACAATCAGTGGTGCTCTTGTCTATGGGTCAACTTGGGTAATTCCCCAGGGCCCCATGTTGGGGGGGCGAGTCCAATACTTGGTGAGGGTGACATACTATATGACCTACCATAGAATCCATCAGTTACAGCTGGGTATCTGAACTCATGGTATGCATAATCCTGGAAGTATGAGAGTCACCGGAAGAGGATATGTAGTGCAGCATTCTCCTCCTTCATCCAGTGCACTCACTTCAGGTGCAGTGAAAAGTCCATTTCTGGTGGCAGGAAGAGGGATGCAGCTAAGGAAGCATAGGCCTGCTGCACAAGGGACGCGCAGCCCATCTCTTGCACATGGGAAATGTGTGCAGAAGATACTGTTCAATGCACCTCTGCTGCCTTGTGCTTGCAAGCTTTTACCGTCATTACCCCTCAGATCCCTGCTGCAGCCTCAAATACAGAAGCTTCCCCGCCCACTATCATGGTCTGTCTGCCCGGCAGCCATGTCCACCCTCATGGCCACTGAAGCCAGGTTCTGGCTGCCTTTGAGCCCCCAACTTTAATCTGGGGCCTGCCAGGGAGCCAACTCATCACCATCTCCACTGCGGGCACTGAAACTGGGGACTCTCTACCTGGGAGCCATCCCTACCACCGATGAAGCTTGAGGCGAGAGACTGTGAGGCAGCCATAGGTGGAAAACTATTTGTGTGCAGTGGGAGCAGGGCTTAATTTGTAGACAAAAAGAAAGTAGAACTGTGGAGCGGAGTGAGAGGAGGAGGCGAAGAGAGGGCCATGGCCAGATGTGACCTGTCAAGAGGGGTGGAGCCAAGAACTCTCTCCCAGATTCTTCCTCCTCCTTACCCCAGTGATTCTCCATCCCCAGCCCTCACCAGTGTTCAACCTTCAGCCATCCTTTGCCCTACAGAACCGATTTACACCACTAGCTCTGCTCCACTTCCATAGATACCAGAAAAAAAAAGGTGGCAGAATGATGCTCTAGATCACAGAGTTAAAGTAGCACAAGTTTGAAACTTGTGAGCAGTAATGCCAATCGTCAAATGCTTCAGTCCTGGCTAATTCAACCCTCTTTGTATGTCTGATCTATATGTTGCAATAATCAAACTCTCTGCTCCTTTTCCCTGAAAAACAAGAGGAGAGAGGGCAGAACAACAGGTGCATAGTGGCTGCTCTCTGCTCTGCCTGCTTCAGGCTCATCCTTCGCTTCCCTGCAGGCTGCTTACAGGGAAGACGAGGGGCTGAAGCAGAACACGCCTACTGCTCTTCCTCCTACGTCTGGAAAGAGAAGTGATGGAACTGTATTCCAGGCCATTCCCCCACAAATTAAGCCCTGAGTGGGAGGTGGTGTGTTTCATCATCCTACCCCCTAGAAAAACACCACCACCACCACCATCTATGGTGTTTTTGTGGATGGGGGAGAGCTGTTGTCCACTGAGACCCTGTTGTTTCTGTGAGGTGATGGGAGGTGTGTTGGGGCCTCCTAATGCAAACTCTAGTGTATTATTGAAGGGAAATGCATTGTAAAACTGGTCCATTTATTCCTGTTCAGAACAGACTGGATAGGAATAAATGGGGCATGGGGGCTACATCCAGAATTACTAAAGTTACTTATTATAATGTGTGTGTAAAAAGGAGAAATTACTACTTACCTGATAATTTCCTTTCCTTTAGTGAAGGGTAGGCCAATCCCAATGAGTGGGTTATGCATCTCTGCCAGCAGATGGAGACGGAGCAAAAGCTGACATCACGGCCATATAGTCCCACCCCAACATCAGCCCACCAGTATTCTGTGGAAAAGCCAAACTGTGGACAAAACTGATTATACTTGAACATTATTAACAACAGACAACCATTCATGTTTCTCAACCAACTGGAACACTGAGCTCAGCCAAAAGAAGGAACCTATCTAGCAAACTAAGGGCTAGAGAAGCCACTTACCAGTTATCAAGGAAAGCATAGCTTGCCCTAAGAAGGCTAACCACATATTCAAACTCCAGCAGCCAAGGGCGATTCTGGGCTTGACCTACCCTTCACTAAAGGAAAGGAAATTATCAGGCAAGCAGTAATTTCTCCTTCCTTAGCATTTGGAAAGATCAATCCCAATGAGTGGAATGTACCAAAGCTAAATCATGAAAAGGGCGGGAGGCTGCCAGCAGTCCAGTGAAAACCACCCACTTAAAAGCGGCTTCCTCCCTAGCCTTAACATCCAAGCGGTAATGCTTGGAGAAGTTGTGCAAAGATGACCATATCGCCACTCGGGAAATCTCAGCAGGCAACAACAATTTAAGTTCCGCCTACAATACCTCCTGACCCCACGTGGAATGCGATCTAATGTGTTTCAGTAAGGCAACCTCAGCAGCCATACAGGCTGCCATAATGATCTCCTTAACCTAAATGGCAATCGTCCGTGTCGCTAGTGCTCCCTGCTTACCTCCACCATGAAGCACAAACAAGTGATCAGACTTCTGAACAGTCTTAGTCATCTCCAAGTAGTGCAGCAAATGACACCTGTCATCCAAGGAACAGCTTCATCTCTGCCCCTGACCAAGGCAGGCAAAGAAATGGACTGATTCAAATGAAAGTCCAAAACCACTTTGGGCAAAAAAAAAGAGGGCACAGTCCAAAGTTGAACTGTACCCAGAGAGAAAAGGCTCATGGCAGGAAAGAGCCTGCAGCTCAGAGACCAGACGTGCCGAACAGATTGTTACCAGAAAAACTGTCTTCAAGGTAAGAGTATGCAGTGGTCGAAAGGTCGGACATGCCAAAAACTCAAGGATCAAATTAACGTCCTACAAAGACACCAGAAGCTGCAACAGGGGGCGAAGATTCTTAACCCCCTGCAGAAAATGGGACACATCCAGATGGGAAGACAAAGGTCCTCCAATGACTCTTCTTCTATAACAAGCCAGGGCTGCAACTTGAACCTTCAGGGTATTAAGGGCCAAATCCTTAAGCAAGCCATCTTGTAAAAATTCCAAAACGAGTACCTCGCTCAGAACACCAGGCCTCAAAGACCCTCCAAATTTTAACATAGGCTAGAGAAGTAGAAAATTTCCGGGCCCGAAGAAGAGTGGAAATTACCGCAGGCAAAAAACCCACTTCAACAACTGAGCCCTTTCAATGACCAAACTGTAAGACAGAATCGACCCGGATCCTTGTGCAGAATGGGCCCCTGATGTAATAGATCCATCTAAGATGGTACCCTAGGGGGACTGCCCACCAGAAGTCTAAAGATCAGCATACCACAGCCTTCTTGTCCAATCCAGAGCACTAAAAGGACAGTGTTGGTTGACTTTCAATCTTCTGGACCAACCTGCCTATCAGAGGCCAGGGTGGAACGTATACAGAAGGGCGCCACGTCGCCACTCCTAAACAAGAACGTCAATGCCCATCGCTTTTAAGTCCCACCTGCAACAGCCTCTCATGCCTCCAGTCTGTTGATGTTTCACTGCCGCTCTGCTGCATTCCAGTGACCTTGCACCACCAACTCCTGACAGTGAACCCCCCCCCCCCCCCCCAGCTCTGGAGGCTCGCATCTGTCATGAGTACCAATCTGGCATTGTCAGGAAAATTCCCTTCTGAGATGATCCATGTGTAACCACCAATTTAACTGGGATCTCACCTCTAATGAAAGGAGCAGCCTCATCGCATAGTTCTACAACTGTGGACTCCATCAGGAGAGCAAGACATGCTAAAGAGGCGGCAGGTGTGCTCTTACCCAGGGAACTACTTCTAATGCGGCAGCCATCAACCCCAGGACCTGTAGATGGTAATGATGATCCAGGATGGCACATTGGAGGAACTGCTGATGTTCCTGCTGGATAGGAATATGCAGATATGCCTCTGTCAGATCCAGAGACATTAGGTACTCCCCTGCTTAAACCGTCATTATGACATGCATGTCTCATAGATGTCAGTTGAAGACGGTTGACATCCCTGAGATCCAGTATGGGTCGAAACAACCCTTCCTTCTTGGGCACAACAAAATAAATGGAATATTGGCCAGTATTTTGCTGTGATTCGTGAACAGGAATCACCGCTTTCAGATTCAACAGCCATTATGTCACTTCCACTTCTATCTTCTTCTAAGGGGAGTTTCATGGAGAGAACATGATGGCATCCAGAGGAATGGGAAGAAATACTAGAGCATACCCATTCCGAATCACTTCAAGAACCCACTAATCCGAAGTAATCTGGACCCACCTGTGATAAAACCAGGATAGACAACTACCTATCTCCTGCACCTCCAGGTGAGCCCTCAAACCCTCATTGGGAAGACCAAGGGGCTCCACCTCCGGAGTCCACATCCTTTCAATGACCTCAGGGGCGAAAGGCCTGTGACCTGCACAAGGGATGGGATCTGTTGCACCCGGTCGCAGACGGCTGCGACTTCTCATGCTCACCTCTTTTTTCCCTGCACCGTCAATCACTGGGAGAATGGTGGCCTCCACCAACCAACGCAGACTTCCCGGCGTCCCCGGGACAGCGTGGGCGCTCCCGACCACCATCTTACTTCCGGCATCACCTAGGCGTGCGCGCGCGCAGGGCCTCCTTATGTGTACGTCATGGTGGGAACCTTGGGGGCATCCCCTCCCGATGACATCAGCACTGCTAGTGTACTTATACTGACTGGCCCATTGCTAAGACGAGTTAGCAAGGACTTCACTCGCTTGTTAAATCCGCTCTAACTTGGATCTTCTGTTCCAGACTCTCCTCCTGGCATTCGGACGCTCTGAGTACCCGCCCCTCGGGGGCTCTTCCGTGTCTTGGCTATCCGCTCCTTGGAGGACCCTCTCCTCGGGTATCTCTAATGGGACTTCCTTGTGTAAGTACATTCTCTAACTTCTATCAACGTTGCCTGCAGATTCCATGGTGTACCCCGTTCCTCGGGCCACTACCGTTCTTCAGTCTGCCTAAGCTACTCATCCTGCGTCCCAGGATATTGTTACATCTATACGGACCGCTACCTCCTTGGCACCTATAGAACAGTTTCCTCGGCATACCCCGCGCTGCGGGCCACTACCGAATCTGCACTCAGAGGTATTTCCACCAGCCTACAGGAATCTCCTGGTGTACCCCGTGCTGCAGGCCACTACTGGAGCTTCGTATCAATATCATTATCTTGACTACTGTATTTGCTCAAAGACTGTGTTTATTACATTTCCTGCTCTTCTGGTTATGTACTATCTTTTTCTCCCTAATAAAGTCTCTCACAGCTTTGTCCTACATTGCTGAGACCACGCCCACCGGTGAGGCCCACGGGGCTCCTCCCTGTGAGAGGAGACATCTCTCACCTCGGCCTGGGGTTCACAACTTCATCAAAACATAACAGGATCTCTGGGAAGAATCTCCCCTATAAAGCCGAAAACACCAGTAGTCTCGAGAGCGGCCACTCACCTAAAAAGTTTGAGAAATTGGCTTCTTATCCTCCAGCAAACAAGGGACCTAGGTCTCTCCCCATTTACTTGCCATTTTTTCCAATTCACGACCAAACAAAAGTGAGGATTTGAAGGGCAGCTTAGCCAGATTGGACTTTGAAGTAGTATCTGCAGACCAGTTGCGCAGCCAGAGCCGCCACCTGGCCGCAATAACTGAAGCAGTCCTCTGGCGGCTGTGCGTACCAAGTCACAGCCCGCATCAGCCAAGAAGGCAGCCCCCAGTTCTACCATAGATCCCAGATCGGACCCAACACCACCAGATTCTTGACAAATATGCAAGGTAGCCCTACCTACCAAGGCGCAACAAGAAGCAATTTGCAAGTTCATTGTCACTGCCTCAAAGGCTTGCTTTAGGATACCCTCAATCCTCCTATCCTGAACATCCTTCAATGTTGCACCTCCCTCTACTGGGATGGTGGTACGCTTTGTAATAGAACACACTAAAGCATCCACCCTATGGAAATGCAATTGCTCTCTGGCCTGCGAATCCAAGGGCTATAAACCCACCAAGACGCGTCCCCCTTTAAAAGATGCCGCTGGCGCACTCCATTCCAGATCGATCAACTCCTGGATGGTATCCAAGAGGGGAAAGAAACAAGAAGCCTTGCGCAGGGTGACCAAAATAGGATCCTTCTTTTGCATCCCCAAGGAGTCAGGCCCAGCCACTCCGAGGGTCTTCAGGGTCTGAGATATCAGACCTGGCAACTCTCTAAAAGAAATGTAGAAGAGTTCTATATGGCTCCATATCTCGGGGAATGTCCCCTTCCTCACCAGGAGAGCCACTGCCATCTTAATTAGTATCATCCTGATCCACCTGCATTTGAACTCTGTCAGACTGCACTGCACTGCACCATGGCACTTGACCCTGGAGACAGGCGGAGGAGTACTCAGAGTGCATGGACCTACCTTAGAAGGAGTTGCCACTTCAGCAGTCCGGCCCTGTACAAATGTCTGCAATCCCTGGAAGAATTCCACCCAGGAAAAGGAGGCTGGGTCCATTCCAGGCCCCATAGGCTCGAACCCGATTACCTGTGAGCCAGTGTCCCCTGAGGACTCGACCATGGACCAATTAGGGGAGGAGACACCCCTGCAGTGTCTCCCTCAATCCCACTCACCTCAGACCAAGGAGATGGACCATTGGCAGCAAAATTGAAAGGAGGCAAATCTCCCTGAGCATCCAGGCAGCACTGACATAGGCTTAAAGAAAGCTCCAGCTGAATGGCTCTGTGTAGACAGGAGCTTAGATTTCTTCGCCACAGACACCAAGAACCGACACCTAAACTGGACGCACAAGATGTACATCCAGAAGGAAGAACGTTCAAACTGAATGCACAGATGAGAACAGATGCACACACGGACGTGCAAGCACATGCCGAAGGCCTACGGCAAAAAAGCAAGTAAAAAAGCACCCCATGTTCTACTGTGCACCACAATGGAAGAAGCCTGGGAGCGGGGCTTAGCCAAACGGCTGCTCAACCCGCTGTGCCTGCACTCTCTCCTCACAGAATTCCCCAGATATGGGAACGAGACAGCCAAATGCGGAAAAAACAGACCCTTCTCCTGCTGTCTTCCTGACTCTTTTTTCTTTTTTTTAAGTTTAAACCTTTTTTGTGAGCTCAGCCCTACCTGGCTGAGAACAGGAATGGGTCCTGGCTATGGGGGGCGAGGGCTAAGGCCTTCACCACCGAGCCTCTCTCGGCTTACATCCGCTAATTGGAATTTAGGTCCACCCAGTCAAGGCTGCCGGACTGAAGGCACTCTACTGAGGGAGGGGCTGCATGGTATTATCTCAGGAGGCAAGCGGTGCTACACAAACATTTCCTTTCCAACTTCTTTCTTTGACTCACAGGCAATCCCTTGAAGGGAAATGAACGTCCATCAACTGCTGGAGATGGAGAATATTGGCGAGCTGATGTTGGGGCAGGACTATATGGCTGGGACGTCAGCTTTTGCTCTGTCTCCATCTGCTGGAAGAGGTATATAATCCACTTGTTGGGTCTGACTTACCTGAATGCGAAGGAAATCTTTATTATAATGGTCTCTGTCAGTGAAATTGGCTCTTCAGTAGATTCCAGAATGAAGAGAGCTCTGTTCTCTTAAATCTGCATTATTTTATATAGATTGCCTGGTTTCCTGAGAAACTCTGGAAATTCAGGTACTGCCTGATTCAGTACAAGGAAGGGGGGACGAGATGGGGGCCATCAGTAAATGTGGGCCAGAGGGAGGAGCCTATGTGGGCTGAAGCAGGAGGCAGCAACAGCAAAAACAGCTGTACAAGTGGGAGAGAGAGAGGATGGTAGGTTGTGTCTCAAGGTAGAAAAGTGAAGTGCTGGAGTCAGGTCTGGGCAGGGGGATTGAGAAAGTGGGTATGGGTGAAAGAAAGAGAGAATGAGAGGCTATGTGTGTATTTGAGAGAGTGAAAGAGAATGAGTTTATACATGAGAGAGAGAGAGTGTAAGAATTTCTGCATGTTTTTGTGAGAATAAGTTTGTGAAAGTGAAAATGTGTGCGTGTGAGAGTCTGCTGTGACAGAGAGACAATCCGTATACCACCCCGCTCATCTCAGGAGAATCAGAACCAAAATCTTCCCAGGGATGATCTTTGTACTGTGCTGCGAAAAGAAAAGGTTGGAAGAGCTGCACAGGGAAAAGTTTTCCATTAAGTGCTGCTGTCCTGTGCAGAAGAGGACAGAGAAAAATTTCTTACCCGATCAGAAGCCAGGGCAGACATTTTCTTCCTGTTTTCCTCTGAATTCTGCAACTCTGAGGATGGATTCAGGATGGAGATCTCCCTGTTACTGGTCAGCCACTGAGAAAGATGAAAAAAGACAGGAGAGGGCTGGGCTGATTCCTCAGCGTCGCAGATAAAGTCCTTCCTCACTCCCTTGACAGATCTGTGGCTGAGGCGTGCAGATATTTCCAGTCCTGGGGAGGCAGAAAGTTTCTGCTTTTATTAAGAGAGTCTTTTCTGATCGTTACAGTCTTGAATGCACTAGAAGAGAAAATAATACAAAAAGCAATGCAAAGCTCCGCAACAGAAGCCATTCTGCTTGCCCCATTGCATGCTGGGGAAATCCCGCCTCCTTAAGGTGGCTCTGCAGAGAAAGAAGGAAGCAGCAGGGTTTCTGATTACGCTGAAGCGATTCAGGCATACCAGCAGAAAGCTCACTGCTGAATATACCAGTCTATGAAATCACAATGTAATCCATAAAAAGAACAACATAATACAGCACAAAAGAAGATAAGAATATAAATGTAAGAGAAAAAAAAGCCCCCTCCCCCAATATAGAATTCCTAAGTTTAGAATTATGCAGCTTTTCTATGGATCAGGGCTGGACACGTAAGGATGTGTGTGTATGTGTGCCTGAGGTGGAGAGATGATACTCTTCATTTGCATAAATTTTAGATCCTGCCTATTCAGTGTATCTGTGTATGCATTAAAGGACAATAATGAGCTGGGAGACTGCATACAGGCTATTTCTTTCCAGATTCTCAAAGCAATGAAGGGGTTCTCCTGACATATTTAGCTGCTCCCATTTCTTATCATGGATTATTAGTTTGTGCCCACCATCACCCCCTTTCTCCTCTGTCTTTCTCTCATTCTCGTTCATTCTCTCTCACACTCACACATGCTCCCTCTCAAACATATCTCAGGTCAAAAGCCTGATGGGCAGGGAAGAGGGAAAGAGGGGCAACCAGGGCTAGCAAGTAGGGAAGACAGCTGCCCAGTGGGCTGGGCAGCAGTGCTGCATGTCACCATTGTAATGGAATAAGTGCTCCTTAGCTCCTATGGAGCTGCTGGCTCAGCTAGCCAGTCATGTCACCCAAGGACCCACTGCCCCCCTTCCCCCATGGCCAGCCATATTACCCACACTGGCTGGGGTACTGGGCAGCCCAACAATAGGCCTGAAGGGAGCAGGATAGAGGAAGACTGGGCTCAAGGCAGGGAAAAGGTCAGGAAAGGGGTAGAGGCATGGGCAGAGAGGGGAAGGGGAGGGGTCACTGCAGTACAGTATATGTTTTTGTATAACACCAGGTAAATAAGTTATAAAGGGGAAAGACATGGGTCCAGAGTGAGACCGAGAGAGGAAGGTACAGCCTACAGAGCAACTTCCCAGCCAGCTGCAGGTGTTGGCTGGACTGTGAGAGAACCCCTGAGACCCATTTCCTCCCTCCAATCTACCCCCTCTATTTCAATCCTCCCATGCTCCTCATGTCAATCTCTCCTTTCCTCCCCTTTTGTCACTGTCCCTTCTGTGTCTCTCTCCTCTACCCATCCTGCATCTCCGTCTGCTCACTGCAGCCCCTCTCTGGGTTCCTGACCCAGCAGGCTGTGAAGAAACGGGAGGGACCAAGAGGACCATAGCTACAGATATCTGTGGAGCCATGCTGTGCCCCACCTTCTTCTCCCTATGCTGGCCAATCACAACATGGGAAAGGAGGCAAGGCGTAGGGATACAACACAGCTCACCTCTGAGAGACTCCGACCCTGTCTTTCTGTCCCTTTTACTAAGAAACTGGGGGAGAAAGGAGCAGCCACGTTAAAAAAAACAGACTTTTAGTGTCCATTCGGTAGTTCTGACGACGTTGCACAGAAATGCTTCAAAATCTGGCTGTCTGGTCCAAAACCAAGCAGTTGGCAACCCTACCTAACCGAAGGATTTATCATTCCGCTATAAATTTAGCAGAATGATGAGCCGCGGGCAGAAAAGGGGTAGGGGGGGGGGGGGCGCGATAGTGTGCAACTGGCCACACACTATCATGAATTAGTGACTATAAAAAATTAATGCCGTGTTCCTGTTCAAGGTCTCTTTCTTGCCTGCTGCCTGACCAATTGGTTGAGGTGTAGGAGGCCCCTGCAGTATTGCTTGTATTTTCCAGTGTCTTATTCCTCTTCAAGAAAGGAAAATTGGTTCTTACCTGCTAATTTTTGTTCCTGTAGTACCATAGATTAGTCCAGACTCCTGGGTTTTGCCTCCCCTCCAGCAGATGGAGACAGAGAAGTTTTTGACTGACTCTGCCCTATATCCTGAGGTGCCACCTACAGTCCATCAGCATTACACTGTATCAAAGCAGCACAATTAAAATCCACATGACCCATTAACAAATTGACCCCTTGAAGGACAGGGGGAGAAGAAACCCTGCAACAGCAAAAAACATCCTGCTGAATCACAAAACCCCTAGGTGGGAACAGAATCCGTTATAACTTTGAGAACCAATCTGCAGATAAAAACAAAGACGTACTGAACGAGCAGACTCTCCATTATCCCAACAGTGAAATGGGCGGGACTCTGGACTGATCCGTGGTACTACAGGAACAAAAATTAGCAGGTAAGAACCAATTTTCCTTTCCCTGTACGTACCTGGATCAATCCAGACTCCTGGGATGTACCAGAGCTTCCCTACATGGGGTGGGACCTTTAGAGTCCTGCTCGAATCACACCTCCAAACCCCCCAGAGCCTGTGGCCTGGACATCCAACCAATTGTGCTGGGCAAAAGTGGGCAAAGACTTCCAAGTAGCCGCTCTACAAATCTCTTGCGGCGAGACTTGCTGACACTCAGCCCACGAAGCCGCCTGTGAACGGGTAGAATGCGCCCGAAGACCGACTGGAACCAGACATCCATGAATCAGATATGCTGAACCAATAGTTTCCTTCAACCAGCGGGCAATCATAACCCTAAATGCCTTATGCCCCCTTCTGGGGCCACTCCGCAGCACAAACAGATGGTCTGACAGGTGGAAATTATTTGTGATTTCTAAGTAACGCAAAAGAATCCGCCGCACGTCCAGCTTCTTCAAATCTCACGACTGAGAATCAGAACGGTTCAAGTCCGGAAAGGATGAGAGCTCCACCAATTGATTCAAATGAAAGGAGGTTACCACCTTTGGGAGAAAGGAGGGAACTATCCTCAGAGACTCCCGTATCCATAATCCTTAAGAGGAGCTCCCCGCAGGACAGACCGTGAAGCTCGGACACTCGCCGAGCTGAAGAAATAGCCGCAAGAAAGACCACTTTTAACTTAAGAACTTTTAGCGTAGCCCTCTTCAGAGGCTCAAAGGGCACTGCACACAGAGCTCTGAGAACCAAATTCAGACTCCATGAAGGACAAGGATTTCGTACCGGAGGATGCAAATGTTTTGCCCCTCGGGAAAAACGCACCACATCCGGATGTGCAATTAAGGCTACACCTCGTATCTTACCACAGAAACAACTGAGGGCCGCTACCTGCACCCTTAGAGAGCTGCAAGACAAGCCTTTAGCCAGGCCGGCATGTAAGAAGGACAAGATATCAGGCACCAAAGCCCGAGTAGGCTCCACCTTGTGCTCTACACACCAAGACTCAAAAATCCCTTACACCCTGACATAGGCCAGGGAGGTAGAGGTTTTCCTTGAATGCAAAAGGGTAGCCACCACCGTGTCTGAATAACCTTTGCTCTTCAATCGTTGCCTCTCAAAAGCCATGCCGCTAGACAAAAGCGATCTGCCTCTTCCAAACAAATGGGTCCCTGACGTAGAAGATTTGGGAGTCTGCAAAACCTCAGGGGACCTTCCACCGCTAGGTTTACTATATCCATGAACCACGGACATCTTGGCCACTCTGATGCCACCAGGATCACCTCTGCCGGATGAGATTCTATGCGCCACAGTATCCTGCAACCAGAGGCCAAGGCGGGAGCACATACAGTAGGAATCTCCTTGGCCAGGCGAGAACTAGGGCATCCACCACCTCCACTCCTGGCTCCTGGCGCCGACTGAAGAAGCGAGGGGCCTTGGCATTCCGAAACGTCGCCATCAAATCTATGCTCGGTCTGGACCACTTGTCGCATATGAGATGGAAGGCTTCGTCGGAGAGCTCCCACTCCCCGGGATCGAGCTGATGTTGACTGAGGAAATCAGCTTGAACGTTGTCGACCCCGATGATGTGGGAGGCTGCAATTCTGACTAAGTGCTGCTCTGCCAAGCTTATCAACTGCCGAGCCTAGATCGACACCGGCCGACTCTTGGTTCCTCCTTCGCGATTGATATAAGCCACTGCTGTCGCATTGTCTGACAGAACCCTGACCGATGTTCCCTGCAGCACCGGAAGAAGAACCTGTAGCGCTAACCACTGACCACTGACCACTGGCCTTGTTCCAGTTTTTCCTGACAAACCGCTCCCCAGCCGGAGAGACTGGCATCTGTGATGACCACCATCCAAGAGGGAAGGCCCAAGTCCACACCACGGTGTAAATTGTCCGAGAGGAGCCACCAATCGAGGCTGGAATGCGCAGACTCTGTAAGAGGAAGTAGAAGATGAAATTGCTCGGGCACCGGGTTCCAACGGGAAAGCAATGCTGACTGAAGAGATCTCATATGAGCAAAGGCCCATGGGACCAGTTCCAAGGTGGAAGCCATCGAGCTGAGGACCTGCAAGTAGTCCCAGGTCCTGGGGAGATCCTTGGCCAACAAGGCCTTAACATGCCCTTGCAGCCTGACGATCTGCTCCTCGGTGAGAAAAACCTTACCTAGACGCATGTCGAACAGGGCTCCCAGGAACTCCAGGGACTTGGAGGGGACCAGGTGGCTCTGGGCCAGATTGACTATCCAACCAAGCGACTTCAAGAGTTGAAGAGTTCGTTGCACCGCAGAGTGACAGAGAGACTCCGAATTTGCTCGAATCAGTCAGTTGTCCAGATAGGGATGAACCAAGAATCCCTCCTTCCGGAGTTTCGCTGCCACCACTCCCATTAACTTGGTACGTGGCAAGCCCAAAAGGCAAAGCGGAAAACTGAACGTGATCCCCCAGGATGGAAAACCCCAGGAATCTCTGGTGGTCGGCCCGGATCCCGATGTGCAAGTATGCCTCAGTCAGATCGAACGACGCTAGGAATTCTCCCTTGTGCACTGAAGCAATTACAGAACGGAGGGTCTCCATTTGGACCCGAGGAACTTGTAGACATCTGTTCACCCTCTTTAAATCGAGTATGGGCCGGAATGTGCCCTCTTCCTTGGGCACCATGAAGTACCAGAACGGGTTCTGTTCTCCACAGGGTGAGTGAACCGGGCTCCCCGGTATCACCCCGAGCGTTGACAGCAAGGAGGGCAGCAGGGTCACCAACCCCGGCTCCACCAGCCTCGAATACCAGGGGGGTGGTCCCACCAGGACCTGCAACCCCCTGGGAGGCTCAGGAAAACTCTTCTGTCCTTGAAAAGGCAATCTAACTTCTAAAACATTTTTCTTTTTTTTCTTTTTAAGTTAACTATCTAGAGACTGTAGGATTTTGCACCTCCACCATCTGCTGGAGACAGAGAAATACAGAGAAATACTGACGGACTGTAGGTGGCACCTCAGGATATAGGGCAGAGTCAGTCAAAAACTTCTCTGTCTCCATCTGCTGGAGGGGAGGCAAAACCCAGGAGTCTGGACTGATCCAGGTATGTACAGGGAAATTTATTTTTTCTTTCAGACTGATCTGCCTGGGTTGTTGACATTATTATTTTCTTCATCAGTATTTACATTGTTCTAATTATTTACAGCATCATTTGTACATCAGTGAGGGTCACTATTTATCATCTGTTAGTAGATTAATTGTAAAGATAATAACCATCAAAGCTGATGGGAAAAAACTGATCGATTACGAGAGCAGTGAAAGTGATATGTTCTATTTTGTCCCCTAACAGTCATACATGGAAAGTGTGTGCTCACACCGCAAGAAAATTATGATGAGTGGATTTTGCATATTTTATTTGCAGTTTGCAGATGTAAAACCAAAAAGTGATCAGGTGGCATCATTCTGTATGTGTATTTGTGGAATACATGGTGCCATGAAATATACCCCTGCCATGATTCTCTTCTGGACCCCTGACATATCTGGAAAATTTGGTGTGGATCAGATGTAAAACATATCAAAAACTAAAAAACCTATTAAGGAAGGATAATTTTGTATGCACGTTGAACTCTAAGGAATATTTAAAAAAAAAACTCTTCCTGTCAGAATCCTAATCTCCCTGCTGATGTGCCATTAATATTTGGTGTGGGTAGCACACCGAATAGGAATGTTATTAGTGGGGACACACACACAGAGGTCACAGAAGTCTTCATCACTTGGGGAAGTAAACTAAAAAAAATACACTAACAAGATGGACTCTACTATCAAGATGGACTAACAAGATGGACTAACTAGATGGACTAACTAACTAGATGGACTAACTAACAAGATGGACTAACAAGATGGACTAACTAAC
The DNA here is from genome assembly GCF_901001135.1 of Rhinatrema bivittatum. NCBI lineage: Eukaryota > Metazoa > Chordata > Amphibia > Gymnophiona > Rhinatrematidae > Rhinatrema > Rhinatrema bivittatum. The sequence goes on along the minus strand of NC_042615.1, from coordinate 433,772,221 downwards.
TATCAAGATGGACTAACACTAACAAGATGGACTCTACTACCAGGTTAAAGCACCATTAAGCTTTAACCCGTACGCCCTATGGCATCACTTCATATTTATTTCCTGCCTTATCTTCTTTCCAGCTTGTTGCAAGCTTCCAAGTTCTCTTCCCTGTTGATTGTAACTTTTGACTCATTCCTACCTACTGTTTATCTTTCGTTTACTTGAATAGTTACCCCAGTTTTTATTCTTGTTAATTGTAAACCGATCCGATATGGTTATTTACTATGAAGGTCGGTATATAAAACTGTTAAATAAATAAATAAATAATAAATAAATACTATCTCTCCAAAAATGCCTCATTTAAACCTTGGATGAACAAGAGGATAACTGTTGTAGGCTGGTTTAGAATCAGCAAATAATATTCTGTGATGATTGGCAAGAACGTAATCTTACCCAATGATGTGATGTCATCAAAGTGGCAACCAGTGCCGGTGCAAGGGTATTAGGCACCCTAGGCGACCCTTGCGCTCCCGCCACCTGTTTTGGCGCTGACTGTGTGTTTCTCAGGGTGCCGAGCCGTAGGGGGCACCGAAGAGCAGCCACGTGGTGCTGCAAGCGGGGCCTATCCCGCTTGCGACAAAGAGAAATAGAGACTGTGTGTTTCTCAGGGCCGCGAGCAGCACACAGTCTCTATTTCTCTTTGTCGCGAATTGGATAGGCCCCGCTTGCAGCACCACGTGGCTGCTCTTCGGCGCCCCCCTACGACTCGGCGCCCTAGGCGACTGCCGAAGTTCGCCTAATGGACGCGCTGGCCCTGGTGGCAACTGAATATTAAAGGGAAATACTAAAGGATCCACAAGTAACAGAGTGCCAATTGATTATCGACTAAGAATTTCTCAAACAGTAAAGCACAGTCAGTAAAACATTTAAGCTCAGGAGCTATTACAACATATAACAGCTCATAAGCATATGTGCTCAATATAACTATTTTTAAAGAAAAATTTAATAAAATTTACCAAAATAGATTTTCAATAAAATGAATCATTCTAAGAGGTTTTTTAAAGACCCATGATTGCACCGACTGGTTGAAAATCTGATAAAATTGTTCAGAAAAAACACCAGTGCTGAGGTCTTTTTTTCTCTAGAAATAAAAAGAAAATATATGAGAGAATATTATTCTATGCAGTCATTAAGTTAAAATATTTAATATGCACCAGCTATTTTGATTTTTTTGTTTTGACAACTGAATTAGTCAATAGCACAGCACTGGCTTTCAGCCAATAGAGTCATTTTGTTTTTCTTTGAGTTATTTGAAAGTACAAAGCTCAAATCTTTCCCTCTTCCACCCACCCAAAGGAATCTCAGTAGCCAGAAGAACAGTAATAATGTTAATGTTGCTATGGCAACCACAGCCATAAACAAGGGGGAAATCCTTGTTTCTTTAGGAACCTTCCTTCCCCCTTGCTGTGAAACATCCTTTCTGTCCAATATTGGGGGGGGGGGGGGGGGGGGGGGGGAGAAAGGTTACAAGAACTCTTGTGTTTCTTCCCTGTGTAACTAACATTAAACCTTAGTATATTCAGTTTAGCAAGCAGAGGGAGAGCATGTGCTGGTTGCTTAATAACCAGGTAGTCTTCTCTGGACTTTGCAGACATGCCAAGTGTCACACATTGGGGTAGATTTTAAAAAACTGCACCCGCGTGTACATTTATTCGCATGACCGGCGCAAACAAAAGTACGCCGGATTTTAATAGATACGCGTGGGCGTATCTATTAAAATCTGGCGTACTTTTAAAAAAATCTGGCGTACTTTAAAAAAAAATTTTTTTTTTAATAGATTTTAAAAGATCTATTAAAATCTTTTAAATTCCGGGGTCAGCGCACGCAAGGCTGCGCAACATCGGCAGCCTGTGTGCGCCGAGCCGCGCAGCCTGCCTCTGTTCCCTCCAAAATCGGAGCGGCCTCGGAGGGAACTTTCCTTCCACCCCCCTGTAACCGTATACGGTTACACCCCTGCACCTTCCCCTCCCTTCCCCTACCAGCCCACCCCCCCAGCCCTATCTAAATCCCCCTAACTTTGTTGGTAAAGTTACGCCTGCCTGAGGCAGGCGTAACTTGCGCACGCCAAGCCGGCCGCCGGCTCGCGATTCCCCAGCCCGGGAGCAGTTTTGGAGGCCTCGGCCACGTCCCTGAAATGCCCCCGGCCGGAACCACGCCCGCGGCCCCGCCCCGGATGACGCGCCGCCGCGACACATCCTCCCGACACATCCACCTCAGGAAAGCCCCGGGACTTACGCGCGTCCCGGGGCTTGCACGCTCCGCCGAGCCTATTCAACATAGGCTCGATGCGCACAGGGGGAGCTTGGGGCAGGTTTTCGGGGGGGGGTATGCACGTATCTTACGCATGTACCCCTTTGAAAATCTGCCCCAATATGTGTAAGGCTCATGCATTAGGAGGGGGAGTCTCATGTTTTCATGCTGCAAGACCTTTTTTTCAGGCATTTGAACTGCGGCAACAAGGTAATGACGAGCCTATAGGGTTAGAAAAACAAATAGAGGTAGGTGAACCATACCAATAAATATGAAAACAACAAGAGTGGTACACAAAAAACAAATAGATAATAAATAAAAAATATTTAAAAATATGAGATAAAATATTACATATTTAATATCAATAAAAGCATATTTACAATAAAATTAAACATATACAGGTAGGTTTTAAAAAGGCTTCGCGTGCACCCATAAACATGACATTTTATAAAGTATATGCATATGGCTGTAAGCATCATTGTAAGGGATGAAAAGGAATTGATTTGTACAATGCAGCTAGCAGAGACTGCAGTGTACAAATCAATTGTTAGAATTTTCATTGCTTGTAAGATAAAAAATTCTTTAATGATGTCAATTTTACAATGAATACCTCTGAATGTGTCTGTAACACCATCCCCCAAACCCTAATCCACCTCTCAAAACTCTCCCTGAATCAAAGTGCCCTCTTATAATGGTGCATATATGGAGTGTCAAGCTGAGCCCTATAAAGAGGCTTGAAAACAGTTTTTCTCAAGGCAATCTGTTCAGCATGTGAGGTTTCCAAGCTCTAGGCTCTTCTTGCCATGAACTATTTCTGTGCTTGATTCTGAGGGTGGTACAGTTTGGACTGTACCTTCATTTTTGCCGAAAGTGATTTCGGAGTTTCATTTGAATAAGTCTATTTCCCTGCCCATGATAATCACTCTCATCTCAATCCATGTCGATTGAGATGAGAGTGATTATCATTTTTGCATGCCTTGGATATCAAGTGGAATCTGAAGTCAGGAAGTCTCATCAACTGTTTGTGCTCCATGGTGGAGGTAAACAAAGTGTACTTGCAATGTGGGCAGCTATAGCCCATTGGGTTAAGGAAGTTATCATGGCTGTCTATGTGGATGCCAAGATTCCTTTGCCTAAGCAAATTAAAGTGCATTCCACTAGGGCTCAGGCAGTATCGAGGGTGGAGCTTTGCTTATTGTCTCCTGTCGAGATTTGCCGAGCAGTGATGTGGTCTTCCTGGCACACCTTTTCCAAGCATTACTGCTTGGACATTCAGGCTCAGGAGGATGCTGCCTTCAACATGCAGTGTTGGCTGAACCACGGGCAGCCTCCTGCCCTCTTTGAAAGTAGCTTTGATATGTCCCACTCATGTGGATTGGCCTGCCTAAATGCAGAGTTAGAAGAAATTACTACTTACCTGATAATTTCCTTCCTCTAAGGAAGGCAGGCCAATCCACAACCTGCCCTCAGCTGCCGATTTGCCTACTTTGTCCTTGTATGCAGAGGATGAGGAGTGTAGTTCCTGTTTATTCATTGAAGGACTGCAAAGTGTCATAAGCAGCCCCTCAGTTTAGTGCATGTTAATTCTTTTGTCTGAGCTCATTGTTTCCAATTGGTTGGAAGTATGAGTTGTTGACTTAATAAGTCAGGTTCAAGTAAAATCAGTTTGTCCTCATTTTGGCTTTTCCAGAGAATACTGGCAGGCTGATGTCAGGACAGGGCAATATGACCGTGACATCAGCTTTACTCTGTCTCACTCTGCTGGTAGAGGTGCAAAACCCACTCGTGTGGATTGGCCTGCCTTCCTTAGAAGAAAGGAAATGATCAGGTAACTAATAATTTCTCCTTGCTCAAGTAACCGCTTAAAATTAGGAGCACACATACTCGCAGTTATGTGTATTTTAAATCATATGCACACAATCATGTGCATGATTTAAAATTCCAGTGTATTTGTGCTTGCATGCCCTTATGCACATGTACAAGCATCCGCACATTTGTTTTAAAGTTACTGTCCCTCTGTATTACTCAAGGTGCTTCCACCTGCAAGCCAACTGGTCTATACCTTGGGAGCTTATCCAATATACACACAAATAGATGCACACTCTGTCTCAGTTCCAGGTCTTTATGATAGGTTTATTTAAGCAATAAGAGGACAGAACAGGATAATTAAAATGAGATAATACAGAAGAGTTAATTGCAAATGAAAACAATTACCAAAGAGAATACCTAAATATATATAAGAGAGTGTTGGAGGGTCTCCATGCACATCGACATCTACATGTGCCCCACTGCTGCTGCTGAATGAGACCTCGGGCAGCTGTGTTGAGCGAGATCCCCTCCTTGACGTCATCAATCAGTGCCTAGAAAAAGTGGCAGAGGTGGGAGAAAGTGTTGCAAGGTCTCCCTGCACATTGACATTTATGTATCTCCCCTGCCTCTGCTGACTGACATCTCAGCAGTTGTGCTGAGCGATTTCCCCTCCTTGACGTCATCAAATATCACCTAGAAAAAGCGGCATGCAGCTGTGCATCATTACCAGCACACTAAAGCTGCATGCACATTGGGCATTTTTGCAGTTTGACTTCCAGCATAATTTACCTTGAAAGTTTCTTCTGATGGGCAGTGGCGTAGCCAGAATTGATTTTTTGGGTGGGCACAAGGTTAACATAGGTGGGCACAAGGCATGCAGGTCTACTAGTTGTTTTCTTACTGATAAATATGCCATATACTGCACCCTAGAATGGCTTTCTAAGTAGTTTGCAACAGCCATTATGTGTCATGTATGAAACTTTAAAATAATTTACTTCAATTATTTCAAGTATAGAAAACAATCAAATCCAATCATATAATAAAACAAAAATTAATGTATTCTTTCATGAACCATCTTTGCAGAAACCCATAAATCTTCATAAATACAATAAAATATAATTAATCATCAGAACAGGTGCAGCGCAAAGCTAGGGCAATTCACATTACAAGTAACATGAAAAAAAAATTCAAATTCTGGTGTAATCTCAGCAAAAAATAACCCTCCACTGCTATTTTGTGAAGTAACAAACTCTTGCAAAGAAAGAGGCATCTGGAACCTTGCCAAACAATCACAGCACTGACTCTCAGGATTCAAACAGCAACCTTATGAAAAAGCAGCAATGCAAACACTACACCAGGCCCTAGAACATTAATACATCACCTACAGGAATAACAGAACAGGCTGGACTACTACTACAGAGAAACTATATGCTAGAAATACTCATTTCTGTCACAAACAGGCAAAACTGAGACCGACCCTTACCTAATATAGAAATAAGAGACTATAAATTAGAAACAGAAACATGCAGATAAAGCCAAAATAGAAAGCCTGAGAAACTAAAATGTCTGAACAGTGGAATACTTAAGAAAGAGCAAAATACAAAAATATAAGAATGCACATTCCCAAAGATGACATATTTAAATTGCTAACATCTCTCTCTCTCTCTATATATATATATATATATTTATTTTTTTTTAACCTTTGTTGTCTGATCTTTGTATTTTTCTAATCAGTTGGTCCTGGTCTCTCTTTCCCATTTTTTCCCTTGTCGCTCATTTCCTAATTCCTCTTCAGTGTCTTTTCTACTACTGTCTTCTTCCCTTCCACACACACACACACACACACATATATACATAAATGCTTTCTCTCACAGACTCCCTCACACACTCAGGCTCTCACTCTCATATGCTCTCCTCCCCCCCCCCCCCCCAGCTCACATTCTCTGCAGACACACATACAAGCTCTCACTTTCTCACCCCTCCCCAGGCTTATATTCTTATGCACACACAGACGCACATCCAGGCACCCATTCTCATCCACACACACAAACCCATTCTCCCCCACACATACACACATTTAAGATCCCATTCTCACCCACACATACACACTTTCAAGCACCCATTCTTACCCACATATTCAAGCTTCCATTCTCACCCACACACACAAACCCTGGCTCCCATTCTCACCCATATATATACACATTCAAGCTTCCATCCTCACCCACATATTCAAGCTTCCATTCTCACCCACACACACAAACCCAGGCTCCCATTCTCACCCATATATACACACATTCAAGCTTCCAACCTCACCCACATATTCAAGCTTCCAACCTCACCCACATATTCAAGCTTCCATCCTCACCCACATATTCAAGCTTCCATTATCACCCACACACATTCAAGACTCCATTCTCACTCCCATACACACCCAGGGTCCGATTTTCACCCACACACACACAAGGCTCCCATTCTCATCCTCACATACACATTCAAGCCTGTGCACAGTTTCCGCTTCCTCCCCCCAGAGCAGGAAGATCAGCTGGCCTCTCCTGCTGCCACTGGCCTCCTGCTATCTTCGGGCCGTATGGCCGACCGATCTTCCTGTTGGGGGGGGGGGGGGAGGAGAGCGGAAGCGCCGCGCACAGTTTCCGCTTCCTCCCCCCAGAGCAGGAAGATCAGCTGGCCTCTCCTGCTGCCACTGGCCTCTCCTGCTATCTTCGGGCCGTATGGCCGACCGATCTTCCTGCTGGGGGGGGGGAGCGGAAGCTGTGCGCGGCGCTTCCGCTCTCCTCCCCCCCCCCCCCAACAGGAAGATCGGTCGGCCATATGGTTGTAGGACCGCTTCGCCACGTGTGCCGTGATGGCGCGCCAGGCATGGGTTCTCCTCTTCACTGTCGCGGGGATGGGATCCCGCGACAGCCTTGCAGTTCTGGTGTCAGTTGGGTGGGCCTGGGTCTAAATTGGGTGGGCAGCTGCCCACCCAGGCCCACCCGTGGCTACGCCACTGCTGATGGGTAAGAAGAGAATAGGTAGCGTCAGAACTTACCCACTTGATCCCTTTACTGCCCCTCTTTCTTCTCAGCCGATGTTAGAGGCTTTCCATTTTACAAGCCATGTAATTTCAGATTTTGCTGAACTTGGTGCCATTGGTTCCATCCAAAAAGAGGCTTGACTTCCCTCAGTCCCAATGGATGGATCCCTTTAAAGGCTAGGAACCTCAGTCGCATAGGTTTGATAGACGGAGAGGAAGAAATTGTTGGTCTATTTCTCTTAGTCCCAAGTGGGGCAGCCCAGCCTGGTTCCTTGGGCTCCTCTACTTCTTTGGGTCATCTAGATAAACTGGCCACGATAATGCTGGATTCCTTATGGACAGCCATTACCAGGTTAGAAGCTAGCCTGTTTTCCAGAATTGACTCTATGCTGGGTTCCATGGGGAACATATCTGTTCAGCTAAATGAGCAGTCTCAGAAAATTCAAATCATGTGGAGAAATCAGTCTCCTTAGAAAATAAGATCTCTACCGTGACTCAGCATAATACCGTGTTATGAGAGACAATTTAAACTTCCAAAGAAGGTTGGAAAATTTGGGAAATTATGATAAAAGATGCAATTTAAGGCTGTTGACTTGTCCAAGATCTTCTATTGTTTCCCCTATGGAGATGATTGGCAGATTTTTTTGTGGATCTTCTAGGTTTTTCCAAAGAAACCATTACTTCGGTAGTTAAAGTTTATTATTTACCTTCTAGAAATCTGTAATCATTGGAAAGTGATCCTAAAGAGGATCCTTTTGATCTTACTGGTTTCTTAGAGAAATCTTATTTTCTTATTAAAGATAGGGCCACTCTCCTTTAGAATTTATTAAAGAATCTGATAAGCAATTTGTATTAAAACATTTCTTTCGCCTTAAAGAATATATCTATTATAATAAAAAAAAATCTAAATTTTTCCACATGTGGTGAGGGATACTCAATATCACTGTAAATTGTTTTTAGAAAGAAGGCAAAGAGTTTTAGATATAGGAGGAAGTTTTCAACTGAAATTTCCATGTAAGTGCATGCTTAAATTTCAAGGTAACAGATATGTTTTCTATGATGTAGCTCAACTGGAGAATTTTCTGGCTAATAGTTTGGTTACTCGAGGTATTAGTGCTACTCCTTAAGTTGAATTATTGAGTCCAATTAAATATCAGTGCCTTATTTCTTCTATTATTCCTCTCTTTTTTCTTTCCTCATTGTGGACTGAATTGCAGTTCTTTGATTTATGTTGGTTTTAATAACTTGTTTTTCTTTTATAAATGACCTCAGATGATGTCTGCTGCTATCTGTAAACCAAGGTTTCCTGGGTGTTTGTTAGAAAACTATTAAATAATTATATATATAAACAGCAAAGCTTACATTTCCAAAGGATCAGGTTGCTAGAAGTAAGACCTCTTCTTTTTTTTTTAATTTTTAATTTTCAAATTTCACATAATTACAAGTAATATTTTCTCAATAGAACACAGTACATATATCCAAGCAAATACATTCTCCATATATCAATTCAGTCTAACTATATACTTTAAGCCAATGAATATATATACCTAAATATAAGAAAAATGAAAGGAATAAAGAGTGAAATAAGGCAATATTTCTATAGTTAGTAATCCGGTAGGGGAACAACTTCACTTCATTTATGTCGATCCTTCTACAGGGATGCTATGTGAGTGGCCAATCAGAAAATCCCTGAGCTGCTCTGGTTTGAAAAAAAAAACATAATTATTATTCAAATACTTAACACAACATATACTAGGATACTTCAAAACATATCAAGCCCCTAGACTTAGGACCCTCTCTCTCATAGCAAGAAATTCCTTTCTACGAAGTTGTGTTGACTTCACAATATCTGGATATATCCAGATTTGTGCTCCATAAAAAGGGGCTAACCTGTTTCTTAGAAACATTTTCAATACATGATTTCGGTCTGTGATAAATTCAAATGATACCAGCATAGACTTTCTTTCTTTAATTTCTGAATCTATAGATAACTCCAATAGTTCAGAAATGTCCAAAGTGTTCCTCCTCTCTTCTTCTCCTTCATATCCCCTTTGAAGCAAATAATATACCTTTGTACAAACAGGTAGAAGGGATTCAGGTATCTTCAGAACCTGTTTCATATAGGTTTTAAACAATTTAGCTAGTGAAATCCTTCTGATGATCGGGAAGTTAATTATCCTTAAGTTTAATATTCTTAAGGCATTTTCCATTTTTTCCATTCTTCTCTCTAGAACCAAATCTAACTTGATAATATTTTGTTGTAAATTTTCAACTTTAGATATTCTTTCTTCATGGTTTTCAATCTTTATATTAAATGTACCAATCAGATTATTATTGATGATCGTTTTATTTTTTTGTCTCAGTAGTTGTTATTGCTAAGGATTTCAATGTTGTTTCGATTGCCTTCAAAGCAGACCAAACATTTCCAAAAGTAATTTTCTCAGGCTGGCCCAAGTTAATATTCATAGTAACCAGGTCTGTTTGGCCTTCTCTCACCTCCCCAGAGGTTCCCGATTGCAGTGAGCCTACCGCTGTTATTACAGGCTTCATCTGATTCCCTTCTCCAAGGGAATCCTGCTTCTGCACTGGTCGGCTGTCTCCACTTCCCGGGGTTCTCCCTTCTTCTGCCCCCATGCCGGTTACCAACCGGTCCGCTTCCAAAAGCTCTTGATGTTTTTCGCTCAGGGCTTCTGCTGTTTCAGGAGGCGCTTCGACCTGTGCAGGGTGCATCAGTCTAATCGGCTCACCCGGGCTCAGTGTAACATCTAGGGTCAAAGGGGATGGCATTTGCTCCTCTGTCGTCCCCCCAGCAACCAGCCCCTCCTGCGTTAAAGTTGCTCCTGCGAGGAAGCCTTCAATACATCTTTGGTAATGGTCCGTCTCGGGTAAGCTGGATAATTCTCCCCAGACTCTCCCCTTCCTCTTTGTATGGGGCATTTTTCTTTGATTGAATATTTAGTAGGTAAAAGACGGCGAGAGCCAACTTCCTCCGTGTCCTATCGGGTGGCCATCTTGCCCCCAGTCCCGAAGTAAGAACTCTTCTAGCACTGAAAGTGTAAACTGTGTGCAGTTTAGACTTCCAGTGCAGGTTTAACATGGCTTTGCTGAATATCAGCTAGTGGAAAGAAGGCAAAGAGTTTTAGATGTAGGAGGTGTTACACCTGTCAGTCACAGACGGCTGCGACCTCTCATGCTCACCTCTTTTTTCTCTGCTCCATCTAGTCTAGGAAGAATGGCGGTGTCTGCCAGTTCATGCCGACCTCTCCAGCATTCCCAGGACAGCGTGGGCGCTGCCGGCCACCATCTTGGACCTGGAGTCACCTAGGCACGGGCTCACAAGGGCCTTATTTGACTACGTCATGGCGGGAATCTCGGGGGCGTCCCCACCCAATAACATCAACCCACTAAGGGTATTTAATGGAGCCAGCTCTTGCCTTCCTCGAGTTAGCAAGAAGTTCCATCTTGCTGTACTCACTCATTCAAGGACTTCCTGTTCCTGTTACAGCTTTGGCAATTGGACGCTCTGAGTACCCGCTCCTTGGGGGCTCCCCTGCGTTCGCGGTTATCCACTCCTCAGAGGGCCTTCCTGCCTATCTACTACTGATCTGCTTCTCTGATCTACTTGCTCCAGGAACCACCTATTGTGAGTACTTCTACAGACATCATCATTTCTGGACAACACTGAGGAGCCTACGCGGCATACTCCAATCCTCGGGCCACTACTGCCCTTCTTCAGTGAAAGTCTATCTTCATTCCTACTCTGCAGTATTCCTGCTCATCTGCGTTTGAGTTTGGCATCGCTACCAACATCTACTCTACAGATTTCCTTAGCAATCCCTGGCTCCACGGGCCACTACCGGATCCGTATCCTGAGGTGCCTACTCTCACCAGAGGGGATCTCTGGCGTATCCCGCTCCACGGGCCACTACTGGATCCTCTCCACTGTGTCCCATTCTGGATAACTCCCATTGCCCAGGACTGTGCTTCCTTATTGCTGATACTGTGGACATTACTTTCCTTCCTATTTTAATAAAGGTTCTGTTTCTAGCTGTGTGCCACACCACTGAGACTGCACCTTCTGAAGGTGAGGCTCACAGGGTTCCTCCCTGTGGGTGAAGACATCGCTCATCTCAGCCCAGGGATTCACATCATTCCCTAAACATAACAGGAGGAAGTTTTCAACTGAAATTTCCATGTAAGTGCATGCTTAAATTTCAAGGTAACAGATATGTTTTCTATGATGTAGCTCAACTGGATAATTTTCTGGCTAATAGTTTGGCTACTCATTGTATTAGTGCTACTCCTTAAGTTGAAATATTGAGTCCAATTAGATATCAGTGCCTTATTTCTTCTATTATTCCTCTCTTTTTTTCTTTCCTCATTGTGCACTGTATTGCAGTTCTTTGTTTATGTTGGCTTTAATAACTTGTTTTTCTTTTATAAATGACCTCAGATGATGTCTGCTGCTATCTGTAAACCAAGGTTTCCTGGATGTTTGTTTGAAAACTAATAAAGAATTATAAAGCTTACATTTCCAAAGGATCAGGCTGCTAGACGTAAGAACTCTTCTAGCACTGAAAGTGTAAACTGTGTGTAGTTTAGACTTCCAGTGCAGGTTTATCATGGCTTTGCTAGTTGTTGGCTGGAGTGGGTAAGTTTGAACCCCGCTCCCAGTGCACTTTTTAGGGTTTGGGGGGATGGCGGAGGGTCAGGAGTGAGTGGGGATGCAGCAGCCACTTTATGTAGATGGTGGGGGTTGGGAGGGTCTGCAGTGGACAAGGGTTCATTTTATCAATGTAGGAGGTGATAATGGGTGGGGAGTGTAAGACCGCTATGGCCTTTTGAAATTTGATGATGGGGGATGGGAAGAAATCGAGCCATAGGGCCTTTTACTTCATATTTTTTAAAATTTCCCAGTGCTACTTGCCTGGATATCTTTTTAAAATATTCTGATAATTAGCAAGTTATCCGGTCACACAAGACCAAATAACTTTAGACCTGCTCAGAAGCAGATCTAAAGCTATCCATCTAACTTAGCTGGATATATAGGATATATAAGTTAGACACTGAGGACCAAGTCAAGGGAGGAACCAGCAGGACAAGGTATGAGTGGAGGGGAGGGTAAGGCAGGGATGATGAAGGCAAAGGCAAGGCAAGGATAATCATGAGCAGGGCAGGCATGAGAACAAGCAGGGTCGGATTTCCCATAAGGCCAACCTAGGCCATGGCCTAGGGCGCAGCAGTCAGGGGGGGCGTATATACAGCAGAAATAACAATCAAACATTTACAGATTTTTCAGTATTATTTTGAAAAGGCCATATAAAATGCAGGTTTTTTAATTTACATCCATAAACTTTAAATAAATTGAGCAGTACATTTACGTTGCCCATCTCTACAGTTTGCGCTGTCTTGCTCAGTCACAGGCAAAAAACATTTGCTATTTCTCTCTAACACGCTCAGCGTAAACCACGTGTTAAAGGAAAATTCCAGATTTGGCATTACAATAGTGATTCCAAGTGATTCATTACGCTCATATCGCTTGTCTTCTACATATCTACTGATAATAGATATGTAAAATATATCGTTACTACTTTTATATGCTGTTTTGTTAACTCAGGGCTGAAAGCCGTAAGCAGAAAAAGTTGACGGGGGTGTTCGCCAAATTATAAGGGGGCTGCGATTTTTATTACAAATCATGAAACATACACAACTTATGGCTTATTTATGCAGCATCATTTTATGTGGTGTAATGTAAGTTTGACACAAAATGCAAAACATTTCAATAAAATTCTATAATGTCAGATGAGAATCGATGTAAATCTTCTGCATTTTATGTCAATTTTATTCGCTCTTTTTTGTATCGAATATGCAATCTGGGTGAATAATTTGAACTAACCAAAAAAGTAATCGTCGTACCTTGTATGGGTTATATAGGCAGATGTCTGCATTTTGCGGGCTGGCCCGACCCAAACCCACGGGCCGGGTCGGGTTCAAAATATTTCAGCACGGGTCGGGTTGAACAGAAGAACTTCCGCAGGGCAATGCTGGTCCCGCGGGCTGAAATTTTTTTACTGGTTTTAGTCTGTTTTATTTTGCTTCTGGGTTCACTCGTTGCAAGTTTAAATACATTTCGAATAACTGGCAGGGACTACATATTAAATTGAAAATTATAAATCAACTTTTGAGGGGGAGGGGGCGCAGAACTGTGCTTTGGCCTAGGGTGTAGAAATGTGTAAATCCAGCCCTGAGAACAAGGCAAAACAGACAAAGCAAAGGAGATGAGGAAAAGCAACATGAACAGCTCCCCTATGAGGAAAGGCTGAAGAGGTTAGGGCTGTTCAGCTTGGAGAAGAGACAGCTGAGGGGGGATATGATAGAGGTCTTTAAGATCATGAGAGGTCTTGAACGAGTAGATGTGACTCGGTTATTTACACTTTCAGATAATAGAAGGACCAGGGGGCAGTCCATGAAGTTAGCAAGTAGCACATTTAAGACTAATCGGAGAAAATTCTTTTTCACTCAGTGGATAATTAAGCTCTGGAATTTGTTGCCAGGGGATGTGGTTAGTGCAGTTAGTGATACCGGAGGCATAGTCAAGAACAAGCTAGAGTCGGGGCAGGCAGCAGAGCTAGTCAAGGTGCGGAGTTCCAACAAACCAAGGGTCAAAGCCGGTAGTCAGTCCTGAGCATGGTCCAAACGTAGTGAGGGTCAAAGCCAGAGGTCAGTCCTGAGCATGGTCCAAACGTAGTGAGGGTCAAAGCCAGAGGTCAGTCCTGAGCATGGTCCAAACGTAGTGAGGGTCAAAGCCAGAGGTCAGTCCGAACAAGGCTAAGTAGGAACCAGGAACAGAGTCAGGAACTGGAACAAGCAACGAGTACACGACAAGCATGGAGACCTGTTGCCAAGGCAAGGAATGAGTGGCGGGCCCTGCCTTAAGTAGCAGGGCCCGATGATGTCATCATCCGTGGCCGCGGGTTAGTTTCCCTCCACGGCCCTTTTAAATGCCGGCAAGGTGTGCGCGCGCACGCCTAGGAGAGGTAGAGCACTGGACGGCGGCATCTCCCCGCGGCACACATGGGGAGACCCGCCAGGAGCCAGGGAGGTGTATTGGAGTTTTATAGCCTGGTGTAATATTTGCAGTGTTGTCTTTTCATAAGTTGGGCTCTTACATTTTGAGTGCTGGCAGTTGGCACTGTTTTGGTATTGCAGCTTTACTATATTTCAATTGAAATTATTTATTCATATCTTTCTGAAGGCCAAGCCCACATCCTACACATGTTACAGTAGGCTTACTGGCATATGGTTCAAGTGTCTTTTTTGCATTTTTGCCAGGTGTTCTGGTTTGCACCACAGGAGTGCATGTAAATATAATGTTATTTAAGTAATATTTCCACCTCAGAAAACCGTACTTTGAATGTTGTTTTTCATATAAAACCTGTTTTAAATGCATAATTTTTAATTGTGTGTGGAGAGGCTGTTGTAGAGAGAATACAAGACTTTAAGGTTCTCCTAAGACATCTAATACCCTTGCAACAGCCCTGGTCAAGAGCCATACGAAGGGGCTGATGCAATAATCTAAGCATTAAAAAAAATTGTGCGCTGGTTTCCAGTGTGCATTTTTAATACTCAAGTTAATTTTTTTTAAACTCCCGATGCAGTAAGCTAATGATATGCTAATGCATCGGGAGTTTAAAAATGCACAAGAACTTTAAAGTCCGAATGCACATTTTAACTCAGGAAGGCAGGGGGAGCCTTCTGTGACAACTGCTTCTGGCACTTAAGACTGATAAATTGGTATTTATCCAGATATCTTGCAGTGGGAAGCAGTTGCGAGATAGCTGGATAAGACAGTACTTATCCATCTATCTGGCACAGGTCACCACTACTTAGCTGCATAAGTACTTTATTCAGCTAAGTACCAGTTTCCTGCGCCAGATAAATGAATAAGTCGATACTTGTGCAGGTAAATGGCAGTAGTAACTTAACTGCATAAGTAAACTGCTGCCACTTACCCGGAGTCTGTATTTATCCATGGAGATTTTTAAATTGTTTTTAGAACTTTTTCTCCCATTTTTTAGGGTTTGTTTTTTTTTTGTCAGGGTATTTCTTGTAAACTTGTATACAATGTATCTGTGACTAAGGTTTGAAAAATTGAGTTAAATTCTGGAAATCTTGTATACATTGTATCCATGAATGAGGTTTGGTAAACTGCATACATTGCATCTATGGGTAGTTACAGTGTTTTTTATTCTTTGTATGTATGATTGAAGTGTGCTGAAGCTTAATGAGTGACTGGTGTGTGTGTGTGTGATGTGTTTGTAACATGACTTTTTATAATTTGTAAATGTAGGACTGGGAGGGCTCTTGAACACTTGTAGTCACACCTAGGCAAAGAGAGGAAACCAAGACAGCAGGAGACTGGGAGCTGGGAGGGAGGTCAGTTTATATTCACCAAATTGTTAAGCTTAACAGAATCTGACTGCGTTTACGCTCTGAGACAAGGAAAATGCCATCTGCCTCCCATGGTACAGAGGGCAGTCCACAGAGAGTCCAGATTTGTACCCTATTCACACCATCTGAAAAATCTCATGCCTTGACCTACAATCTCACTCTTTGGGACGGAGCACTTTTGGTGTCTCTGGTTACCTCATGTAGAAATGTTACAAAAAAAAGTTAATATGGGTTACTCTCTTTCTTCATTTCTATCCTTTAGCCACCAGGGATACTCTGTATTTATCCCCCTCCCCCTTTGAACTCCATTACTGCTCTCATCTACACCACCTCTTGCAGAGACCATTCCATGCCTCCTCTTCTCCTGTTCAGTTTTTGTCTGCAAATTTCTATTTCTAGTATGTGATCTCTTATTCGGTATTTGCTGAGAGTTTAGATGCAGAGCAGCCAAGGGGAAGCAATTTATAAGAGAACACTTTCTTTTATAAAATCTAATAAGTTATTCCAGCCATAATCACACACATAGCAACTGCACCCTTTTTCTCTGTTTTGTTATCACACATACAGTATGCGACATATCCAATCCACGCTTATTTGTTTACCCAGATTGTGAAGTTCAGTCCTTTTGGTTATCTGAATACAAATCCTCTTTTCCACATTTCCCCTTGCCATTGAAGCAGAGAGCAATGTTGGAGTTGCATTAACTGTGTGAAGGCTTATTGAGTAAGGGTAGTAATCACCAGGTAGTAGCCTCCATTCCAGTAAGCCACCCCATGGCTCTTCTCGTCATCCCCATCCTTTATGGATCCACAGTGTTTATCCCATGCCCCTTTGAAATCCTTCACAGTTTTAGTCTTCACCACTTCATCCGGAAGGGCATTCCAGGCATCCACCACCCTCTCCGTGAAGAAATACTTCCTGACATTGGTTCTGAGTCTTCCTCCTTGGAGTTTCAAATTATGACACTTAGTTCTACTGATTTTTTTCCAACATAAAACGTTTGTTGTTGATCATGGATCATTAAAACCTTTCAAATATCTGAAAGTCTGTATCATATCACCCCTGCTTCTCCTCTCCTCCAGGGTATACATATTTAGGATCTTCAATCTCTCCTCATAAGTCATTTTATGAAGACCATCCACATTTTTGGGCGCCCTTCTCTGAACCTCCTCCATCCTGTCTCTGTCCCTTTGGAGATATGTGTTGTGTTTTGGACCTTGAGTTGTGGACCCCTGGATACTACAAGATTTGACTCCTCCCACAGGGTTCCGCCCTGTGGGGACTTGTAGTGTTAGGTTGGTTTCTCACTAATAATACAGACAGTGGAGTGATAGACTTTATTATATAGCAATGTGGTTGGTGGCCTGGGGAACAGGCTGAGAACCCAGCCAGAGGAGAAAAGACTCTGATGGCATAATCCAGACTGTACTCTGCAGCACAGATAAAGAGTCTCATCAGGTATTGAGAGGATGATGGGACCGGTAGTGGTCCACAGAGCGGAGTAGGCCGAGAACCAGGGTATAGATGATAGGCCAGAGAGGGTAGATCCGGTAGTGGTCCATGATGCGGAGTAGGCCGAGAATCTACAATAGCGGAGATGAGACAAGGCAGAGATAGACCAAGAGTTGAGGTACTCACTCTGAGGCTGGAAACTGCTGTAGAAAGGAACACCCCAAGGGCGGAGGTCCGAGATGGAGCAAGGTCCACGAGGAGCAGGTACCTTAGGTGTCCTTGAAGAAGCTGGTAACCCCAGAGGGTAGGAAGGAGCAAGGCATGGCCCCCAAGGAGTGGGTACCTTGAGAGTCCTTATTGATAGCTGATATTCCCGAAGGGAAGGTAGGAGCGAGGCAAGGCCCTGAGGAGCAGGTACCTAAGTTGTTCCGGAGCGAAGGTACACAGAGCAAAGGCATCTGGTAGCAGGCAGAGATCAGCAGGGAGATTCCTTGCTAACTCATAGCTGGAATGGAGAGCGGAGGCTAAATACCCGGAGGTAGTGACATCACGCGGTGGGGATGCCCCCGAGGTTCCCGCCATGACATATTCAAAGGGAGGGCCCTAGGTGACCTCAGAGGGAAAATGGCGAATGCAATTGCCCATGCCAGACCGGGGACTCCAGAGAGGTTGTCGAGGAGAGGCGGAGACAGCCATCTTGCCCAATGGAGTGGAAAAAAAGGAAAGAGAGGTGAGGCAGAGAGGGCGCAGCCCTCTGCGACCAACGGACGCAACGATACGGTCTCCAGAACTGAACACAGTACTCCAGGTGAGGCCTCACCAAGGCCCTGTACAAGGGGATCATCACTTCCTTTCTCTTACTAGATATTCCTCTCTCTATGCAGCCCAGCATTCTTCTGGCTTTAGCTATCACTTTGTCTTATTGTTTCACCGACTTTAGATCGTTAGACACTATCACCCCAAGATCTCTCTCGTGCTCCGTGCACATCAGCCCTTCACCCCCCCCCCCCCCCCCCCCCATCAAATACAGTTCTTTCGGATTTCCACACACCATATGCATGACTGCACTTCTTGGCATTGAATCTCAGCTGCCATATCTTCGACCACTCTTCCAACTTCATTAAATCCCGTCTCATTCTCAGCACTCCTTCCGGCGTGTCCACTCTGATGCAGATCTTAGTATCATCTGCAAAAAGACAAACCTTACCTTCAATCCCGTCCGCAATGTCGCTCACAAAGATACTGAACAGGACCGGTCCCAACACCGATCCTTGCAGCACTCCGCTTAACACCGCTCTCTCTTCAGAGTAAGTTCCATTTACCATCACACATTGCTTCTGTCCGTCAACCAGTTTTCAATCCAGGCCACCACCTTGGCACTCACTCCTAAGCTTCTCATTTTATTCACAAGCCTCCTTTGTGGGACCATATCAAAAGCTTTGCTGAAATCCAAGTAGATGACAATCGAGCGTTTTTCCTTGATCTAATTCCCTAGTCACCCAATCAAAAAAGTCAATCAGATTTGTCTGATAGGATCTTCCCCTGGTGAATCCATGCTGCCTCTGGTCCAGCAATTCTTCTGACTGTAGATAGTTCACTATTCTTTCTTTCAGCAGCGACTCCATTACTTTTCCCACCACCGAGGTGAGGCTAACCGGCCTGTAGTTTCCAGCCTCCTCTCTGCTCCCACTTTTGTGAAGTGGGATCACCACTGCTCTTCCCAATCACTCGGCACCACTCCTGTTTCTAGGGATCTATTGAACAGGTCACGCAGTGGACCCGCCAGCACATCTCTGAGCTCCCTCAGTATCCTGGGATGAACCTCATCAGGCCCCATGGCTTTGTCCACTTTCAGTTTTCCTAGCTCTTCCCTTAAATTCTCTTCTGTAAACGGAGTTTCATCTACTCCCCTCCCCTCCAGTTTCTTCTTAACTAGCGACGGTCCTTCTCCAGGGTCTTTAGTGAACACCGAACTGAAGTATTCATTTAATATTTCTGCCATTTCTTCGTCTCTCTCCACACATTGATCCTTTTCACCTTTCAATTTCACTATACCACTTTGAACTTTTCTCCTTTCTCTGATGTATTTGAAAAATGTTTTGTCAACTCACTTTGCCTCTTTGGCAATCCTTTCTTCCGCTTGACATTTTGCTGTCTTGATTACTTTCTTTGTCTCCCTCAGTTCTACCAGATATTCTTCCTTGTGCTCCTCCCTTTGGGATCATTTATATTTCTTGATTTTTGGGTTAGTGCGCACTAATCTGAAATACAAATTTTTCCAAAATTTCAGAAAAATTCTTTGTAGTTTCGTTGCCCCCAAACCATGCCGAATTAGACAATTCGGCAAAAACGAATAGGGAACTGGACATAAGGAGAGAAAAGGGAGGGTGATTATGCCATGGTGCAGGCAGGAGAGGGAGGGGATCAAGATTATGCTGGGGTGGGGGAGGGGAGGGGGACAAGGAAGGGGTCAGAGGGAAGGCAATTATGTCAAGGGGTGGTTGGGAAGAGAAGATGATTGTAGCATGAGATGCAATTACTAAATCCTCTTCTATGAATGTCACTGTATGCCACTACATTTCTGCATCTAATTAAAGTGAGCTGAGTTCAGGGGAATCCAGTCATTGTGAGGTAACCTCTGAAGCACTGGAGGAATGAGTCATCACAGTGCCAGACATGGTTACTAGAGATTGAACACACACTGATACCGAGGAGCAATAGGTATGAAAGAGCTGAGACATCTGTACAGACTTTAACCCTGACCTCAGACCTCTATGGCAAAGAGAAGCTCCACAAACCATCAGAAATTCAGCAGTTGTCTGAACATGTGGACCTGGGCTCTATTCTGTCCACAGTAAAAGGTAAGACGTAGAGACAGCCTCAGCTGGGGTAAATGACTGGATTTGCCTCAGGTCCCTATGAATATTTATCATAATTTAAACTGTGCTCCCATCAACTCTATATCTTCCAATAATGATTATTATGATATATTATATGTCATTTTTTATGTTTTTCTTTAATTTGTGAGTTCCCACTAGTCTGGAGTGCCCAATCTTTACCCTGCTACATCTAGATAATAATTGCTTAGGCAGCAGGACTGTGGTCCTTACCCTATTGTCATTACTTAATCAATTAAGAGATAAATATTTTGTGACTGGTTTTGCCAACTTCTCTCTGAAGAGAGTCACTTGATCCACTGTGATAAGTTGCCAGATTAGTTAAAAACATGCTGCTAGCATAGCTGGGAAATCCTGAGTTCTGATCACCCTTAGGTCTAGATTTATCAAAATGCGGTAAGTATTGCATGTAGCAAATATTCAGTTTATTGCAATTTGTGCTAATTACCTAAGTGAAGAGAGAGGGAGAGAGTGAGAGAGAGAGAGACTGACTGGCCATAATGTCATCTCCCTAGATAGGTATTTGTATCCCTATGGTAGGCCCACCTAGTAACTCGAGGTGAGGTTTAGGTATTAGTGTAGGGGGTTAGGGGCCTCTTTGGCATTCAAAGTGAGACGTACGAAAAGAACAGTGGTCTCTTGTAATGACTTGATGTCCTTCGGAGTGAGGAAACTCACCCAAAAATGAGATTTGTACAATGTTCTCTCCACCTAGCTTGATGTGTAGAGAGTCCATCAAGCTAGGTGGAGAGAACATTGTACAAATCTCATTTTTGGGTGAGTTTCCTCACTCCGAAGGACATCAAATCATTACAAGAGACCACTGTTCTGTTCGTACGTCTCACTTTGAATGTCAAAGTGGCCCCTAACCCCCTACACTAATACCTACACCTCACCTTAAGTTACTAGGTGGGCTTCCCATAGAGATATAAATACCTATCTAGGGAGATGCCATTATGGCCAGGCTCGCTCTTGCTCTCTCGCTCTCCCTCTCCCCCCCCCCCCCCGGAGCATCAATTCACCTAAAATAGGCCTTGCAGGAGACATCGCAAACAGCAATAAAACCTTACCACCCAGTCACGGCAGCTATCGCACAGCTTAACACAATTCAAAAAGGTGTAGTTAAAATTGGCATTAAGTCTGTGCAATAGCTCTTTGCAGACAGGCAAACCCAGCCCACACCCCACTCCTAACTCCTCCTATTTTCCAAATTTGCATCACACCATACGATATGGTGCTATCTCATGTGTTAAACACGTTTTTGCATGCGGTAAGGGCCTATCACATGCATTAACAGGGCTTTTCATATGCGATAAGCCCTTAACGCATGCGAAAATGCCTTAGCGCATTTTGATAAATGACCCCCTTAGATTGGTATAAATTGACATGGAGATGGAGGTAACGCACACTTTCTCTTCTTCTGATAGATACACTCACACATTTTCACTTGCTTTTTCTGGAACCAGCATTCACAAATACACTCACGTGTTCTGTCACACATACAGATTTTCAGATTTAGGGAACTTTATTGGCACACAGACTCTGCATGCTAATATAACAGCTAGACACACACACATACACTCTAGCTCTCCTTCTGACCCAGCTAAAAAAACACTCGCTGATACAGAGCTACAAACACACACACATTTTTTTTTTCACTCTGACACAGACAATCTTGTGCTGCTGCTCATGTGCTTGAGTGGCTAATGTGTTTGCAGCCCATTATGCTCCAGTCTGCAGCAGCGACATCCTTCCTGAACACTCAATGGCTTGACTTGGCTTAGCTCCCTCTGTCTGTTTGGCCTGTGGCCTCCTCCCACAGGACATGTGCTGCTGTCAATCTGTCATAATAAAGTTGCAGCTCATGCCTCTTGTGTTTTTTTTTCTTCTCTGGCTGTGAGTGGTTCTGTCTCTTTCTGGCAGAGAGAGCTTGGCTGTGACATCATTTGATTCCCCAGGGAAGGGGTGGTGGCGAGTAAGAGACAGAGAATCTTGACCACCAGTACCTATTTTGAAGACTGAGAAGCAACGACGGGGAAACCAGGGATGGTGGGGTGGAAGGGGTTAGGACCAGCTAGCATGCACTAGCCAGAGAAGATGTCATTGTCCTGCACTTTCACTCTGCATGTCATACTCCTTAAGTAGGGAATCTGATGGAAATGTTAGAGCTGTGAGAAAGTCACTAGATTTTTAGCTATAGTATTCAAAACTAGCTACATTAGCTTCCTGTCACATTTACAGTTCTAAAATCTCCATTGGGTTCAAAAAGTCACCAGATCCACTGACAAAATTGCTGAAGAAGCACAACTGGAGATGCAGAAGTTAGAGCACCTGGGTGCAACTGCCAGGGAAGGGGAAGACAGAGTGAAAGCCACCCCTTCCCCCCCACACTTCCAGTCACAGCATGAGAGAGGAGGTGGGTGCAGGGCACAAGGAAGCTCAATGAAAGCTGTGCTAGGTGAGGTATGCCCCATTGCCTTCCCAGATTTGTTATTTTTAAGGATTCTACCCCTCCTCCCCCCAAAAAAATGAATAACAGTACAAATTTGTACAAAAGATGTAACAGGACTTACCAGATCCCTATTTTGTTCCTCCTGTCTCAGAAACCCTCTACAGATCCACCTTAAGTAGGTGGGATTTTCCCAGAATGCACTGGGGGAGCAGCATGGATTCTGCTCTGAAGAATTGCCTTCTCTGACTGCAGGGCTATAAAGAGTGGAAAAGACTAGTAAAAGCAGAAACTTTCTGCCTCTCCAGGGCTGGAAATCCCTGCAAGCCACAGTCCTAGACCAGCAGAGAGGAAGAGGAGGAACTTTATCTGAGACCCTCAGGAATCAGCCCTCACTTCCTCCTCACTTATTCATCTTTCTCAGCAGCTGACCAGGAATAGGGAAATCTTCAGCCTGAATCAATTCCTGCATCTGCAGAATTCAGATGTCTGCCCTGGTTTCTGAGCAGGTAAGATATTCTTCTCTGTTCTTTTGTATACAGGTAGGGACTTTCGTTTTCAGTTTTTATTTTATTTTTTTATGGGAATGTCAATGCTATAACTAAAAAAATCAGTGGAAAAATGACTTTTCCACTGATTTTTCACCTGTTTGTTATAATAAAGTCATTTTCCACTGATTTTTTTGTTATAAGATTGAAATTCCCAGGGAAAATAAAATAAAAACTGAAAATGAAGGTCCCTATATATATAGGGCACCATCACTTAAATGAAAAATATTTCCTGTGCAGCTCTTGCTTCCCTCCTCACAGCCCAGTGCAAAGATCTTTCCATTCCTGGAAGCTTTGCATTCTGGTCACTGTGAGATCAGCAGAGGTTAGTGGGGTGGAGGGGGACATTCAGAGTGTCTCGCTGTCCCAGCTTTCTGTTCCAGCAAACTTTCTCACATGTATACAAACATGCAGGGCTGTCTCTAGGGAGGAAAGGAAATCAGGGCAATTGCCCCAGGTGCTGTTCTGTGCTTTAGGGATCCAGGTACAACTGTGATAGCTCCCCTCCTATATATAATGCCATGAGGCTGTACCTCCTCTTTCTTGTAACTTGGAGCCATCACTGCTACTGCTGCTTACCCCCTTTGATGTAGCCCTACAGTATTAAGAAGAGCTGCTTGCCATGCCCAAGGAGGAGCGAGGCAAGCTCTTCTAACTCGTTCCTACTGCCATTGGTTCCTTTCCCTCCCCCTTTTGGTCAAACAACTGTTCCCTGTACGTACCCGGATCAGTCCAGACTCCTGGGTTTTGCCTCCCCTCCAGCAGATGGAGACAGAGGAGTTTTAACGGACTCCGTCCTATACCCCTGAGGTGCCACCTAGAATCTGTCAGTATTTCTCTGCCTCCAGCAGATGGTGGAAGGGCAAAACCTTAGTCTGGGTTTGGTGTTAGGTTTTTAGTTTGTTGGTATTCGTTCCTTCGGAAATCTTAAAAAGATAAGGATTTAGTAAAAAAAACAAACCAAAACAAATAAACAAAGAGAGAAGATATCTCTTTAAGCCTCCCAGGGGGTTGCTAGGTCCTGGTGGGACCATCGCCCCTGGCAGCAGAGGCTCTGGAGCAGAGGGTTGGGAGCCCTGTAACTGCTCGCAGCTGAGGTGATACCAGGGAGCCTGGTTCACTCACCCTCTGAAGATCTGCACACAGGAAAAGACAACGCTGAGGTGATTTACGGCAGGGGTCCCCAACCACCGGTCCGCGGACCGGGACCGGGCTGTGGGAGTTTTTTGCCGGTCCGCGGCGCCGCCAAGCACAGGCAGGTGTGTCGCGCGCTCCCGGTCTCTCCCGCTGCCGTTGCCGCTGGGCTGTCAGCACGTTCAAGCCCAGTGGGAACGGCAGCGGTGCTAGAAGAAGCTGTGGCACCCGCGGCTGGCCTTTTCTTCTTCCCGCGCCTGCCCGCCCCCACCTCCCGTGACCCGGAACAGGAAGTGATACACGGAGCGGTGCGCGGGAAGGAGAAAGAGCAGTGCCGCGTGATAAAGTAGCAGCGGTGGCTGCAGCGTCGGTCCCCGAGCAATAGAAGCAGCCGGTAATCGAGAAAGGAGACAGCAGCATGAGCCTCCCGCGGCCGATGGGATTCTTCTTTCTTGGCCTGCGGGGGCTGCTGCAGCTCCCATTTGTGCTCTGGGGGGGGGGGGGGGAGAGAGAGGAAGTGAGTGAGAGAAAGAGAGAGAAGCAGCCAGCCAGCCTGTGTGTGATTGACTGGTCAGAGAGCTGATGTGTGTGTGTATGTGAGAGACAATGAAAGTGACTACTCAAGGAGATGACTGATGTGTATGTGAGAGTGTGAGACATTAGTCAGGGAGGTGACTGATGTGTGTGTGTGTGTGAGAGAGAGATAAAAAGCATGGAAGTGAGACGTCTGGGTATGTGGGAAAGCATGGGCGTAAGAAGCCTGGTGTTGTGGGGGTGAAAGAAAGCATGGGAGTGAGAAACCTGGGTGAGTGTGCATGCATGAGAGAGAGAGAGACTGCTTGGTAAGGTGACCGTGTGTATGAGAGAAAAAGACTGGTGTGTGTGAATGTGAGAGAATGTGATTCAGGGAATGAGTAGCCTGTGCATGTGGAGAGTGAGCATGGAAATGAGAGAGACTGGTGTGTGTGTAACAGAGAGAAAGTGATTATGGGAATGAGAAGCCTGTGCATGTGAAGAGAGTGGGCATGAGAGTGAGAAACCTGGGTGTGTGTGAGACACAGCATGGGAGGGAGAAGCCTGTATATCTGAAAGAGAACATGGGAGTGGGAAGCCTGTGTGTGTGTGTATGCATGAGCGAGTGAGTGTGTGTGTGAGAGAGAGAGAAAGAAAGTGATTATGGGAATGAGAAGCCTGTGCATGTGGAGAGAACAAGCATGGGAGTGAGAGACTGGTGAGTGAGTGTGTGTGTGTGTGTGAGAGAGAGAGAGACAGAGAAAGTGATTATGAGAGTGAGAAGCCCATATATATAAGTAGAACACGGGAGTGGGAAGCCTGTGTGTGTGTGTGTATGGCATGAGAGAAACTGTTCAGGAAGGTGACTGGTGTGTGTGTGCCAAAGACTGTTTGGGAGATGATTGGTGTGTGAGAGACAGAAACTGGTCATGGGGGCATGACTGGTATGGTGTGTGTGTGAGAGACATGGGCACTAAGGAAGAGGACCATAAGTATAGAGCTTAGCTTCTACTGCTGCTTCTGGTGAGTGTCACGGCCTGCAGGGAAGGGGAGTAGGAGAGCTGCTGGAGGGGATAAGTAAAGGTGGCTTTTTAAGTTTATTTTTCTTGACTGCCATTTTAATTGTGTGATGTCTGCTTTTTTGAAATATTTTATTGGTGTTTGGAGAATGTTTAATAGTTTTTATGAGGTTTGGTTTTTTTTTTTTTAAATTTAAGTTTTATTAGAGAAATAAAATACCAAAAATACAAAACCATCAAGCATCTGCAAAGCATGTACAATAACAAAGTGGACAGTATAATAAATGCAATAAAGACTTGTAACAGACTCCCTGCTTTTCTCAGTTATTGCGCAGTCATGTCCCCCCCCCCCCCTTCTCCCCTCCCCCCCCCCCCCACCCCTCTCCCCTACAGCCCCTGGGATCTCATACAAAGGGAAAACACAAGCGAATAAAAGAAAACTAAACGCATTGAAAAAATCATAGCTTCTTCTGTTGTTGCTGCCATGTTAAATATAAAGTCCAAGTACGCTGGAATGCCCCAATTGTTTCCGTCTGTGTGCCGTGATCTTACTAAGGGTACAAACCTTGGCAACCCGAGACTGAACCTGTAGCAATTTAGGAACTCCCTGTGCTTTCCAATGTAAAGCAATCTCACAGCGAGCAGAGGTGACCACCAGTCTAATAAAGCGTTGTAAGGCTGTGTCGATCTGGGGATATTCTGAGTTAAGTAAGGCAACCATGGGGGTTAGGGTAATAGAAATATGCAATATGTCTGAAAGCCACGTATCCAGACCCTGCCAAAACTGAGAAACAACAGCACACTCCCACCACATATGATAGAAAGAGCCCCGTTCCCCACAACCTCTCCAGCACCTATCCGATGCCGTGGGATAAATTTTATGGAGTTTGGAGGGGGTATAGTGCCAACGATAGAGGAGTTTAAAACTATTTTCCAAGAATGAGGCGGATATGAGACCCTTACACCCCACAGTAAAGATAGTATCCCAAAAGTCGTCACCCTGCGGGGACCCGAAATCAGCCTCCCAGGCGGGGATGAATGTCGGCCGTGTTCCCAGACTCTGAATGAGCAACTTATAAATCTTGGACATTAAATGCTGTACTTTGTCAGCCGACCGGCAGAAATTCTCAAAGAGACCAATCGGCTGAAGCAAATCTTGGGAAATATTGGATGCTCTTGCGTAGCTAATTAGTTGAAGATATCGGTAAAAGTCACCCTGTGGTAAGTCATGTTGGGCTTGTAAAGTGGGGAACGTCACCCACGAAGAATTCTCCCATATGTGACTATAATTGTAAATACCCTTATCCAACCAATCTTTAAAGACCTGTTGAGCTTTACCCGCTAAGAACGTCCTGGAGTAGAAGGGGGAAAAAAGGACCGAACCTGTCTTTAACCCCACTACCTGAGGCTTCCATTTATACCAAAGTTGTAAGGTACATTGAATCGTATTGGGTAAGCCTTCCAATTTAGGCCCAGAACTATGAGGCTGTCAGAGTACATTAGTCAACAGGTACTGCCCAATAAGTTCCTGTTCCATGATCGCCCAAGGTTTGCGTGTGGTTACTCTGTGCCAATCGACAACAGCTCGTAATTGAGCTGCTATATAATATCGTAATAGGTTGGGCACCGCAAGACCCCCCCCGCGGACGGGGTTGGTACAGGACTCTTTGAGCTACCCTGGGGTGCTTCCCCTGCCACAAAAATTTCATAATCCTGCGTTGCCACTTGAGAAGCGTCGCTGCTGGGATCACGCAAGGAATGGTTTGGAAAAGGTAGCCAAGCCGGGGTAGGATATTCATTTTAAAGGTAGCGATACGCCCCAGCCACGAAATGTGGTATCTATTCCACTCCTCCATTTCCCTGTATAATTTGGTGAGAAGGGGTGGGTAGTTAAGACTAAAAACATCTTTATGGGCCCCTATGTATATACCAAGGTATTTAATTTTCTCCGCCCATTTGAAGGCAAAACGGGCTTTCAGATCACGTGCCCGCTCCTCTAGTAAAGTAATGTTAAGAATTTCAGTTTTGTCCCAATTGATGGAGTAGCCGGACACTTGACTGAAGGCTTTGATAATCTCTACCACTGCTGGCAGCGATTGCTGAGGATCCGTGAGTGTCAGAATGACATCGTCAGCAAACATAGCCAACTTGGAGGAGTAGGATCCCACACAAACTCCCATCACCTCCCTTGACAACCGAATCCTTTTGGCCAAAGGTTCTATAAATAGGGCAAAGAGTAACGGAGAGAGCGGGCAACCCTGGCGAGTACCCCGCTCAACTATAAAGAACGGGGAGTAACCCCCATTTACCTTAATACAGGCCCTCGGCTTGTCATATAATTTCTGAATCCAGGTAATAAAAAAAGTCCCAAAACCCATGGTGCGCAAAACTTGGAATAAAAAAGGCCAATGAACCAAATCAAAAGCTTTTTCCGCATCCATGGCCATAAAAAGAAAAGGGATATTATGGCGCTTAACCCACCAGAGGGAGTTCAATAGCTTCCGAACATTATCGGACGCCATGCGGCCCGGTATAAAACCGGCCTGATCCGGGTGAATGAGCTGTGCCACATAACCATTAAGCCTATTTGCCAGGACTTTAGCCAAAAGCTTAAGGTCTATGTTCAGCAAGGAGATGGGCCTGTAGGAGCCACACTTGGTGAAGTCCCTTCCCGGCTTGGCAATGACCGTTATGCCCGCCACATTGGAATTGGGATTCAAAACCCCCTCGTGCCGCAGGGTGTTAAACATGTCAGTAAGTGGAGTAAGTAAGTCACTGGCAAAGCATTGATAAAACCGGGCTGTAAAACCATCAAGCCCTGGGGACTTGTTAGCCTTAAGTTGCTTAATAGCATATAACACTTCAGCTTCTGAGATGTCTTTATCTAGCATATCCCTGGCTGAGTCGGGTAACTTGGATAAGGGAGTGTCCTGCAAAAAGGACTGGATGTCCCTGGGATCTATAGTGTGGTTATGCGAATATAGCTCAGAATAAAATTGCAGAAAGCAGTCACGAATCGCATCATTGGAGGTAAGTGGCGTGCCGTGAGCATCTATAATTTTAGTAATGGTATTTTGCAACCGTTTGGCTCTCAGCTTATGCGCAAGCAACTTCCCCGCTTTATTGCCCCCCTCAAAATATACTTGTTCTGTTTGCTCCAATTCATGCGCAATTTTTGCCGCATCCAGCGCCCCAATTTGCAATCTGCAATCAGCTAAAGCCAATCGGAGCACCTCAGTGGGAGCTTGCTTGTGTCGCTGTTCTAACTCCAACAATTTTGCAGTCAAGAGCGGGCGCTCCCGCATGGTCTCCTTTTTAACCCAGGAGGCCCGAGCAATAAAAGTCCCCCTAATCACTGCCTTCAGACAGTCCCAATAAGTGATAGGTGAGATATCAGGTTGAGTATTATGAGAGCTGTAATCAGCGAGCACCCGCCGACACTGAGCCACAAAGGGGTCACTGTCAAGTAAGCTATCATTTAAGCGCCAAAAGCGTTGGCCTTTATCATAGGTGGATAAAGTCAGCTCGGCCCACACCGGAGCGTGGTCCGACCACGTGATCGATTCAATAACTCCTTTACGCACATTTTGGAGCACTCCCTTATCCACAAAAACGTAGTCTATCCTAGAATATAGGTTATGGGGGTTCGAAAAGAATGTATAATCCCTCTGGGTAGGGTGTAAAAAGCGCCAAACATCCACCAGCTGAAAGTGGGTCAAGAAAGCAAGTAGGCTACTGCGGTCTTTTTTCAAAGTGGAACATCGCCCCCCGGAGGAATCAAGAACAGGGTCTAAGGGCAAATTGCAATCTCCCATCACCACCAGGTGACCCACTTTTTTCAAGAGAACCATCTTTGCCAGCGCATCAAAAAATTTGGCTTGTTGAACATGGGGGGCATATACGTTAAGCAGGGTATATGTTTCCCCAGCAACATTAAGGACCAACAATAAATATCTACCCAAAGGGTCGGCGACACAGTCAAGCAATTCAAAGGCAAAGTCCTTGTGAAATAAGATCCCCACACCTGCATATTTAGCTGATTTGGAGCTAGGCGCCCAGTACTGATGTGGGTAAAGGGCAGAGCTCATTAAGTGCTATTAGCGCCGCTTTAAATGAGTCTCCTGTATACAAGCAATAGCTATACCAGCTCGCTGCAGATCTTTATAAAGTAGTTTACGCTTGCGGTGCGTATTCAGTCCCTTAACATTAAAGGACTGAACCTTAAACGTGGCCATCCAGGCAAATGGTGGTGCAGCTCATGAGCCCCAGGGTGTGAGGACCAGACAGATACAGTATAAATATAGTTCCCCCCGCCAGACAACAGACAACTAGACATATTACCATGCAGAACATATCCCCTACGGGACCGGGCAACAAGAAACTTGGCAAATCGCCCTCTGATATGAGATCCCCGCCATATCCCATTCCCCCCCCTCTCCCCCCGCCCCCAGAGGAACCACAATCAGCTCTTGGGTCCCCCATCATGCATGGGTGAGTGAAGACAGCTACCCAGTCGCTGTCCCACCCGGTAGCATCAGCATAGTATTAAACACATAACCAGTAACCAAACCCTCCACTTCTACAGCGGTATCACAAGAAACAGCACCAAAGCCAACTGTAAAACAACAGCCAGTTCATGTAGGGGCTCTGTACGCAATATCTGGGTCAGGGGTGCGTCGCAGTCTCTTTCCCCCCTTTCCCATCCGTTGCCAGCGAGGTTCCTCCCTGCGATCTGCACGTGGCGAGGAAGATGGCGGCAAATCCGCCACACTATAGCCAAGGTCCTTCAAGATTCCAGCCGCTTCATGCACGGATTGTGCCTTATGCGTTGTACCTTGCACCGTAAAACTGAGGCCAAAAGGAAAAAGCCAGCGGTACCGGATGTTCTCTTTAATCAAAATAGCAGTAATAGGTCTCATATCTTGGCGTTTCTTGATAGTAGTCGGAGAAACATCAGCATAGACTTGCACATCATGTCCCTGCAGTTGCAGCTTCCCCCTCTGCCGCGCCAGTGCCAGGATCTTCTCTTTCACAGGAAAATCATGAAAGCAAGCGATCACATCTTTGGGTTTATTAAGAGCTCTTTGTCCCTGATCCCTGTGAGCCCGCTCAAGCGTGACCGGTAGGGACCCTCCAGAGCCTGCAGCACTTTTGCTCGCTTCTTGTTGTAACAAATCAGTGCAAAGCGTTGTGATAACTTGCACACAGTCAGCAAACTCGGGGGACTCAGGTATTCCCCGAAAGCGCAGATTAGCCCTCCTATTCCTGTTTTCTAAGTCTTCCAGCTTAGAGGAGAGTTGCAAGATTTCGCTAGCCATTTCTTTATGGTTATGCTGCAGGGAACTCATTTTATCCGCGTGGGATTCAGTGAGGGTTTCATACTCAAAAATTCTCCTCCCCATTTCACTTAGTTCCTCCTTCATTTCACCCACTGTTTCTCGGATTTCAGATTTAAAAGAGTTCAGATCGTGGCTGAGCTCGCCAAACCAAGCCTTAAACTCACCCCGGGTAGGTACCTCCGAATCGGGGAGCGCCGGTGCTGCAGCTGAGGCCTCCGATATTGCCTCTCCCGTCATGGCCGCCATTTTGTTTTTTTCGGGCGAATTTTCCCGGGCCGATTTTTTATAAGAAAACTGGTGAAAGTCGGGTTTTAGGGCCCGATTCGCCATCAGCTGCCGTCGGGGGTGAGTTTGATGCAGGAGCCACGTCAAAAAAAGGAGGGATGGCTACGATATAATCTAGATGCGATCCGGCATAGCCAAGAGCTCCGGGCTAGGCTGCCACTTGAGTCGCTGACATCATCAGCCTCTCGTTTTTATGAGTTTTTAATTGGATGTTATTCTGTTCATAGCTGTTTTGAAACATTTATTCTGCTTATTAGTATAGTTTTACAATTATTTCTGTGTGGGGATCTATAGCTGCTTGCTAGTTCTGTTTTCCTAAAAAGAGGTGTATTGGTTTTTAGGACCTGATTTAATATTTGTAGTGTTGCCTTTTCATAGATAGAGTTGCTCCTGTTTGAGTGTATTCCATAATACAGGTGTAACTGTGTGCGGATTAGTTTATGTGCATTACTACAGATCCTGGGAGTATGTTAGGTCGGTTCTGTGTCTGTTACCGAGATGAGATATTTTGCTAGCATGTAAGCGTTTGTATCGGTCTTATTTGTTGTATTTTCTCAGGAGGACATGCATTGGTGGTAAACTGCTGTCTTTTCATAAGTAGGGCTATTGAGCCTGGAAGTAGAAGGAGTTTGAGTTGCTGTTACTGAGATGTCACCAGAACCAGAATATCTTTTTTGTAGGGTGAGTTGTATGGGGAATGTCATAATTCTGCTTTACATCCATTATTGTGGGTCAGGGGGGTTCCCGTGGATAGAAACTGTACTTTTACATCTAGCCCCGTGACGATCATGGGTCAGTGTGCCATGCATGTGAGAACCTATGGTGAGTTGTCACATTCACATTATAAATGTCATAATTAAATGATGTGTGCACTAAAATCCAACCCCCTCCATAACCCCGCCCCATATGACCAAAGCCACACCCCTACCCCACCCCCACCCCGCCGGGCCATGGAAAAATGGTCTTGCTTGAAGCTGGTCCCTGGTGCAAAAAAGGTTGGGGACCACTGATTTACGGTATTTCATTTCTGAGCCGGCCTAGCGGTCTTTCAGCCCTCCTTCCTTCAGACGCCGTTTTCGCTGTCCTTTTCAGTTCCTACGAGCTCCCGGGGGTTTGTCTTGGTCGCGCTGGTTCTTTTTTCGGGCCCTGATCCTAATTTAGCTTGGGGATCATGGTCCGGCCTGCGGGCCGGAGTTTGTACCGGGTTTGTCAGGAGGGGAAGCCGATTCCGGCGAAATCACATTGCAGCAGCTCTAGAGCACACAGGGACCCTGGGAGGGCAGAATTGTTGCGGCAGCCTCAGGACCCTTTTCTCCTCAGTGCAGGTACTGAAGCCTTACTGCGAACGTTCAGGGAGCAGGAGAAGGCTGCCCTGGGGGAGGAGAGCTCTCCGCCACCTCTTTTGCTGCGTCCTGCTGCCCCTGGGGGGGGGGGGGGGGGGAAACTTGCAGGCAGCTCAGATCTCTTCCTCAGAGGAGGAACAGGGGAAAGACTCAGATGAGCCTTCTTCCTCGTTCTCCTCCGATGTACCCCGTGAGGTCCCGGCATCACTGGGGGCTGGGACAGGAGCCTCATCACTCCACAAGCGTACCAAGTCACACAGTGGCATAGAAGCCCCGAAGGCCAAATGCCCTCTCTGGTCCCTTTCCGGTCCGGTGGACAATTCAGATTCGGACGGTGCGGATGAAGGGGAGTCTCCTCCACAAGCCCCTGGTGAGGGACCGAATGTGGATCAGGATTACCAGCTCCAGACAACCAAGCCAGTGGGCGCACTTCTAGTGGAGGGCGATGATCCAAAAGTGGTCTGCCTGTTCAGAAGGAATGAACTAGGTCCACTTATCCTGGCCATTCTGGAGGAGCTGGGCATTGAGGTTCCTCCGGAGGACTCACGGTTTGGGGCTATGGATCCGGTGATGGTGGGGCTCAGGGGTCCAGCTCAATCCTTTCCGTTTCATAGGCCATTTCATAAGGCCATTAACTCTCGCCCTACCTCCGTGGGCCCCCGCTCCGGCCACGGGGAAGCTTCACACTTACCTCCTCCTGCTTCTTCTTCGAAAGCGCGGCGATCCGGCTTACTCTCCGCTCGCCGCCCACCGCCGCAGGAAGCCACAAGACAGGCCCTCCTCCTCCGAACTTCGAACGACGCAGCCCTAGTCGCGCTGGTGACCTCAGCACCACGCAACCGCGCTAAAATTTAAAAAACACCGGCTCGACCTCAGGCGCCCTCTTTGCCGCAGACCACCAGCGAAAGCAGGTCCCGGAGCAGAAAGCAGGTCCCCGGAGCAGATAGGCGCTGGGAGAGAGGCCCGCGCAGCCGGCACTTGAGCCCATCGGGGTAAGGCCATTAACTCTCGCCCTACCTCCGTGGGTCCCCGCTCCGGCCACGGGGAAGCTTCACACTTACCTCCTCCTGCTTCTTCTTCGAAAGCGCGGTGATCCGGCTTACTCTCCGCTCGCCGCCCACCGCCGCAGGAAGCCACAAGACAGGACCTCCTCCTCCAATCCTCTTCAACCAATCCCGGAGAAGGACGTGGGGATTTCAATCCCGGACATCCGAGGCGCCGCGTGCCGAGCGTCGCGCGCCGAAGGAGCGCAACAAAGGGGCCCGCCCCTTCGTGCAGCCCCTGAGAGCCCCTGAGCCCTAATACGCACTACTACTACCAACGATTACCCTAATCGGAAGCCGGCTGAAGTCCTTTTTAAAACAAACGAGACTCCCGAGCGTGCTAGCCAGGGCCGCTGACACCCTCCAAGTCAGCCACTAAAATTCCTCACCAACACCGCAATCGCCCTCTCTCAAACAACCATCCAGTACGACACATCCAGAGACAAACTGACTCACCTGGGCCTTCACTAGAAGGCGGAATATAGCTCACATCAAGCGCCAGCATCCACTCTTATACCAACACAGCAATCACTACCACAGTCTCCAGAAAGTACTCCAGAGTGCTCAGCAAGTACTCCACAGTCATTCAGAAACCAACCATCCATACTGCATCCAGCAACCACTCATCTAACTTCCATCCATCCAACCATCTATCCTTCTACCATCAATCCAACAGCCACTCAACTAATCGTCTTCCAAGAGCCAATCATCTATCATTCACCAAGCTCCCAGCTCCCGGTTATCTCAACTACAATTCTTGTTTTCAAGAAAGGTCACAATACAACCCACTAGCAACTCAACATGCACCCTATTCCTATACCTACAATCCCCTACACTCCCAAACTCTCATCCAACAAACCCAGGATGCTAGGCATCCGACACCAGAGATTGATTCCAATTATGATCTCTCCCATTTCACAAACGCTAGGATTAACACTATTTACACTCACACTATTCAACGCCCAATCGATCACAAAAAAACTCCACCTCCTCAACGACCACCTGACGGACAACAACCCCGATATCTGCGCCATTACTGAAACATGGCTGAAAACCACAGACACTGTACTTGTAAACCAGCTCCCTAACCACCTCTATGACATACACTCAATTCCCAGAATCAAAAAAAGGGGTGGAGGGATCATGCTAGCCACTAAAAAGGGCCTAGGGCTCTCACTACAAACATCCACCACAATAAACACCACTGAAATTGCCTTTTTCAATTCGGACCATTTACAAATAGCCTTAATCTACTCACCACCAGGAACCTTAGGTACAGACCCCTCACCTTTAATTGAATTCACAACAAAACATTTTAAACAGGACAAACCTGCAATCTTGATGGGAGACTTTAATCTACATGTAAACAGTGCTCCTCCAACCCATAACTGCGACATCCTTCTCACAGCACTCAATCATCTAGGCTTCAATCAGATTGTCAAAGATCCCACGCACAAAGCGGGACATACCCTAGACCTGATCTTTCTCAACAACGGATTAACTTCTACCAACAACCCTACCTGCGTTCCGGTCCCATGGTCCGACCATCACCTCATCTCTACAGAACTTCAAATTAAAGACCAGCCTCGTCCCATATTCCCGGCAACTACATTACGATACAGGAAACCCTGCTCCATAGACAATCTTAGCAATCTGCTTACCAAAGAACTCGACCGACTGGATCTCTCAGACGCTACCTCAGCTATCAACTCCTGGCTCAATATAACAAACGAGGTCGCTGATCGTTCCTGTCCCTCCATCACTAAATCCTTAAAACCACCCCAAGCCAACAGACATCCGTGGTACACCCCAACACTCAAAATCCTTAAACAAGAACTTCGGAAAAAAGAAAACAGCTGGCGTAAGTCTCCTTCCACCATCACAACGCTCAACTACAAATCCCACCTCAACACATACAGATTAGCCCTACTCAAGGCCAAAAAAGACTTCTTTGCAAAAAAAATCCACAACTTTGCACTCGACTCTAAAGCCTTATTCTCATTTGTATCTTCGCTAACAAACCCCTCTCCTTCTATCATCCCAGACGAACAAGCAGCCAGCAAAGCTGCGGAATTAGCGATTTACTTTGACAAAAAGATCACCAACCTCCTTAAGCCAATTTCCACCCAACAACCAATAGCATCACACCCTAGTATCGCATCACATTACAAAGAAAGTAGCCTATCAGCGTTCGAGACACCATCATCATTGGAGATCGAGATTATTCTCAAGAAGCTTAAACCCTCCTCTCATCCACTGGATACCATACCCTCCAATCTTCTCCTATCGACTCCCAACACCATTTCCAAAGCATTAGCAGACATCATCAACTGCTCTTTAACTCAAGGAAAGGTCCCAGATCAGCTCAAAATAGCCATTCTGAAACCCTTATTAAAAAAACCTAACCTTTCAACAGATGACCCTGCAAACTTCCGCCCTATCGCTAACCTTCCCCTGATCTCAAGAGTGATGGAAAGATTCGTCAACAAGCAACTGTCGGAGTACCTGGAGGAGAACAACATACTCTCCCCGTTCCAGTTCGGCTTCAGGAAATCGCAAAACACAGAAGCTTTACTTGCATCGCTATCTGACACCA
Source organism: Rhinatrema bivittatum (assembly GCF_901001135.1). Classification (NCBI taxonomy): domain Eukaryota; kingdom Metazoa; phylum Chordata; class Amphibia; order Gymnophiona; family Rhinatrematidae; genus Rhinatrema; species Rhinatrema bivittatum. Next base: position 433,736,017 of record NC_042615.1, on the reverse strand, counting down.
TCCTCCTCAATCTTGAAAAAAAACAACCATACCTCCTCGCTCTTCTTGACCTATCCGCCGCATTCGACACAGTTAACCACGCCATCCTTCTCGAGCGGCTATCCGATATAGGAATTCAAGGAGAAGCTCATTGCTGGTTTCAATCATTCCTGGAGAATAGATTCTATAAAGTTAAAATCAACAACGAAGAATCGCCTCCTATCAAATCAACACGAGGAGTACCACAAGGATCATCCCTCTCCCCTGCGCTATTTAATATTTATCTGCTTCCACTCTGCCACCTTCTCTCCAACCTCAAGCTAAAACATTATATTTTCGCTGATGACATTCAGGTACTCCTTCCCATCACAGAATCTCTGCAAAGAACTTGGGCACATTGGATTAATTGCCTACAATCCATCAACTCTCTGCTATCCAGCCTGAACCTCATACTCAATTCAAACAAAACAGAAATCCTAATCATCTCGCCAGACGAAAACCATACTCTCATCAACTCCCAAAGCGCAACACAATTCTCAAAATTATCTATCAACCACTCCCCTTCCGTCAGAGACCTAGGGGTGCGTCTCGACAACAAATTCAACCTCAAATCCTTCATTACCAACACAACTAAAGAATGTTATTTCAAACTGCAAGTGCTAAAAAATCTGAAACCACTCCTCCACTTTAGTGACTTCCGTCTAGTAGTCCAATCTATAATTCTGTCTAAGTTAGACTACTGCAACTCTTTACTGCTAGGTCTCCCGCTCTTATCTACAAAACCCTTACAGATGGTGCAGAACGCTGCAGCGAGGCTACTTACCAACACAAACAAAAGAGCCCACATCACACCTATTCTTCACAGCCTTCACTGGCTTCCTATAAAAGCCAGAATTACCTTCAAGACACTATCAATGATTCACAAGGATATTATGGGCATCGCACATCTAAATCTAAACTCGCAACTCCGCCCTCATACATCACAAAGACCCATCAGATACAACTACAAAGGTTCCTTATATGCTCCCCCGATGAAAACTTCACTTACAAAACGAGCACTCTCCACAGCCGGACCCACCCTCTGGAACTCATTACCGCCGGATCTACACCAAGAGACTTGCCATCTATCTTTTAAGAAAAACCTAAAAACATGGCTCTTCCGGCAAGCCTATCCAGAATCACAAGAACATTCTGACACCGGTCAAAGAACAAAATAGTCCACCACAAGCTCCTCGACCACCCATGATCTGGACAGTCCACCTGTATTGAATACACTCTTCTGTTGATGCATTAGTTCGTCGAGCTCTTGCACTAATCATGTTTGCGCCCATCTACACATTATTCTATTAACTGTATATCCCAAGTTACACTACCCCTATTTAGCTAGTACCCATATTTATCCACGTTACTTTGTCGAGTTACTGTTGCCTATGTAATATTTATTGATGTTCCTATGTTCCGAAACTCTGTTTATTGTAACGCCTTAACCGCGACAGTTTTGTTCTTTGGAAACCGACCTGATTTGATACTTGTATTAAGAAGGTCGGTATATAAAAATCCTAAATAAATAAATAAATAAATAAATAAATAAATATGTCAATTATGGATCTTTTGTTTAAGGAGTGGACCTTGGTTTAAAGGTAAGTCTGGCTATGGACAACTTATACCCGTTTCCGGAGGAAGCGCTGGACCTCCTTAAGGTCCCTAAGGTGGACGCTGCGGTTTCGGCAGTGACCAAGAAAACCACCATCCCGGTAACAGGAGCCACTGCCCTGAAGGATTTGCAGGATCGCAAATTGGAGTTGCAACTTAAAAAGATTTTTGAGGTTTGAGGGGTTTTGAGGGGTCCGGGCCGCTATGTGCAGCAGTTTCGCGCTATGAGCCAGTCTCCGCTGGGTGCAGGATTTGCAAGCAGCAGCATCCCTTTCTGCGAGTGAGGCGGTGCAAGCGGGGTGTCTGGTGCCTCATTTTCGGATGGAAACACTTCGCTCAGTGATAGCGTTTGTACACAAAGGGGAATTTCTAGCATCTCTGGATCTGACAGAAGCTTACTTGCACATTCCTATACCCCCGGATCATCAGAAATATTTGCAGTTTGCGATCCTGGGGCATCATTTTCAATTTTTCACTCTACCGTTCGGTCTGGCGACGGCGCCCAGAGTCTTCACCAAGGTGATGGTGGTTGTGGCAGCGGCCCTATGAAAGGAAGGGATTCTGGTACACCCCTACCTGGACGATTGGCTGATTCAAGTGAAGTCAGAACACCTTTGCAGAACAGCGGTGCAGAGGGTGCTACAGATGTTGAGCTCGTTGGGTTGGGTGGTCAACCCCGACAAGAGTCACCTGGTTCCCTCCCAGACCTTGGAGTTTTTGGATGCTTGGTTTGACACGATCTTGGGAAAGGTTTTTCTTACAGAAGAAAAATTGTCCAAGCTTCTCACTCAGGTGGAGTCCTTGCAATCCATGCCTCGTCCCAGGGTCTGGGATTATTTGCAGGTCCATGGTTCATTGGCTTCCACTCTCGAACTGGTGCCTTAGGCCTTTGCGCATATGCGTCCTCTTCAGTCAACCTTGTTCTCCTGGTGGAATCCACTCTCCGAACAGTTTCATCTTCTCTTCCCACTGACGGATTTGGCACGGTCCAGTCTTCTTTGGTGGCTGTGTCCAGACAATTTACGGCGGGGGGGGGGGGGGGGGGGTGGATTTGGAAATTCCCTCCTGGATAGTGGTAACCACCGATGCCAGCTTCTCCGGGTGGGGAGCAGTTTGTCAAGGAACAGCAGTGCAAGGCCAATGGACAAGAACGGAATACTCCCGGTCGATCAATCGGTTGGAAACCAGAGTGGTTCGGTTGGCGCTGCAGGCCCTCCTTCCTTTAGTAGAGGGACGATCAGTGAGGGTACTCTCCAGGAGTCATCTGTTGGCGGAAGAAGCTCAGCTTTTAATCAACTAGGCGGAGCAACACCTCTATAAGATTGCGGCCTCTCACATTGCTGGGGTGGACAATGTGCAAGCTGATTTTCTCAGCCGCCACCAGTTGGATCCAGGGGAGTGGGAACTCTCCAAAGAGGCCTTTTGTCTTCTGTGCGCACGCTGAACCATGCCCTCCATGGATCTTATGGTGATGTGCCGCAATGCCAAGGCTCCTCGATTTTTCAGTCAGCGACGGGAACCAGGAGCAGAGGGGGTAGATGTTGTTATACGTCTTTCCGCCATGGCCGTTGGTTGGAAAAGTTCTGCGCCGCATCGAAGCTCATCCGGGCAAGGTGATATTCATAGCTCCAGAGTGGCCGAGGCATCCGTGGTTTGCCAACCTTCTGAATCTAGCAGTGGACGGTCCGCTGAGATTTCGGCCATCAAATCTCCTGCAATAAGGCCCCGTTTGTTTCAGAGAAGTAGATCGTTTTTGTCTAGTTGCATGGCTTTTGAAAGGCAGCGATTAAGGAGTAAGGGTTACTTGAATGCGGTTATTGCCACGCTCTTACATTCCTGTAAAACATCTATCTCCATGGCGTATGTTAGAGTTTGAGGAGTGTTTGAATCCTGGTGTCTAGACCACGAAATGTAGCCATCCAGAGCTACAATTCCAAATGTTCTGGATTTTTTACAGGCTGGATTAGCCAAGGGGCTGGCGTTTAAATCCCTACGAGTTCAGGTGGCAGCCCTTGGTTATTTTCGTGGAAAGGTGCAGGGGGTTGCGCTAGCATCTCATCCAGATGTGGCTCATTTTCTGAGAGGGGCTAAGCATTTGTGTCCTCCTGTCCGGAACCCTTGTCCTTCGTGGAAGCTCAATCTGGTTCTCCGCACCCTTTGTAATGCTCCTTTTGAGCCATTGAAATGAGCAACCTTGAAGGTCGTTTTTCTTGTGGCTATCTCCTCAGCAAGGCGTGTTTCTGAGCTTCAGGCCTTATCTTGCAGGGAGAACGTCTTACGGATTTCTGAAGAGGAGTCTCCTTAAGAACAGTTCCCTCCTTTCTTCTGAAAGTAGTGTCCTCCTTTCATTTGAATCAGTCAGTGGAGCTCCCTTCTTTTGCAGGTCTGGATTCTTCTACTCCAGAAACTAGGGATTTAAGGAATTGGACGTACAGAGGGTGTTGTTGCATTACTTGGAGGTCACGAACAGTTTCCGTCTTTCGGACCATCTGTTCGTTCTGTGGAGTGGACCCAGGAGGGTTCATAAAGCTTTAAGGGCCACTATTGCACGCTGGCTAAAGGAAGCTATCGTTTCAGTTTACCTTGTTCAAGGCTGCCGATTCTGGTTTGTCTTAAAGCTCATTCTACTCTATCGCAAGCGGCCTCGTGGGCGGAATGTCAACAGGTGTCGCTGCAGGAAATTTGTAGGGCAGCTACTTGGAAATCTACACACACTTTTGCCAGGCATTATCGTCTAGATGTCCAAGCCCCTGAGCCCGGTTCCTTCAGAGCCAGTGAACTCTGAGCGGGACTCTCTCAGTCCCACCCTGGTTAGGGAAGCTTTGGTACATCCCAGGAGTCTGGACTGATCCGGGTACATATAGGGAAAGGAAAATTGGTTCTTACCTCTGCTCTTCGGGGGGGGGGGGGGGGGAGGTTGTTTATGTGGAAGTTATGCTTTAATCTTTCTGCTTGTGTACAATGTAATACTGACAGACTGTAGGTGGCACCTCAGGGGTATAGGACGGAGTCTGTTAAAACTTCTCTGTCTCCATCTGCTGGAGGGGAGGCAAAACCCAGGAGTTTGGACTGATCCGTGGTACTACAGGAATGAAAATTAGCAGGTAAGAACCAATTTTCCTATTTGATTGGATGGGAGGGAGCGGAACCAGCGGCAGCAGAAATATGTCAGAAGCGCTGAACCCATTGGTCCCATTCTCCTGCTGGCTCAGGCACAGAGGGGGAAAGGAGGTGAGAAACAGAAGGAATGAGAGAGAGGCTCTGAGTCAGGAAAAGCAGCTTTCAAATTGGGGATACAGGAATTAATTGATGGGCAGATACTTGGGATGCAGGGAGGAAAGGAGAGTGCAGACTGATGGATGAAACTGGGGAGAAGACTGTCCAGGGAAGGGAGGGGAAAATCAATATGGCTGCCTCTGACAAAACTTTTGACAGGCAAGGAGGTGACACAGGTATGAGGGAGTCCCCACCCCCCAAACTCTTCAACCTTGCATGGTGGTGCTCAGTCTGACCAATTTGCCTTGAGTCCCACACCCTTCTAAAGTCAGTCGTGCACACATGAACACACTCTCCTTCATGCGCAGACACTCTCTCACACACCGTGCCCACACATAACCACGCTCACTTTCTCTCTGACTCTCCCTTCCCAGGTCTGATTTGGCTCCCTCCACTTTCCTGCCTCCAGACACCACCCTCCTCGTCTTCCATCCAACCTGCCCAGGCCAATTCCTTTGACTTATATGTTCTGCTGCTTCCTCCTCCTCCATTCAGCTCAGCCAGCACCCAAGATTTCCAAGAGTTGCTCTGGATACAATCTATACAAAATACTGGAGATTTATGAGACCAGAGCTCCCTGCATGCTACAATTTACTGGAGAGCTGATCTCACCGACATCGGCCTCGGCAGAGACCTTCCATTTTGTAAGCTTAAGTACTGGACCCTTTGATCAAAGACCACAACTTCAAACCCCACAAAGCTGCACACCCAGGAGTCTTACCTCATCTGAACCAGATCCCTGCCCCACTGGAAATGCATCTTTACTCTTGCTTTCCTCCCTCCTAATATATCCTTGATTAGCTCCTATATGACTTCCAGTGCCCGGTGACTCCTCTCAATCTGCCTCACCTCTAACTCGTTCCACTGCTACAACTGAGAACTGCTCCCACTCTACTCATTTCTTATCTGCAGCTGTACAAATGCTCCACTCTCAGGTTCACATTTCTTTATTCTGACTGAAAATTGTAATGCTCTGTAACTGTAAAAATGATTTTATTTTAATTGCCTCTGAAAGTGTAGTTCAGTTTAATTGCAGTTGTAATCCATCTTGAGACCATTGTGGGAAAAGACAGAACATCAAATGTTAATAAATACATAAAATATAAAAAAGGTTCTAACACACATGTTATAATGAAGCATGAGGGAGAGGGGCTGAGAGTGTCCTGTTTGTGATCAATGCCTGGATCAACATTCAGTGAAGTCGCTGCTTATTTCATAGATGTGGAGTGGGACATTCTGGGAGAATGGCAGAAGGAGCTGTACAAGAAAATTATCAAGGAGATTCATGGCTTCCTCAAGTTACAGGGTAGATCTGCCTTTTCTATCATCCACCACCCATAAACACATTGCAGGAAGGGAGCTGCCATTTAATCAGGGCTAGAAAAGTCCCAGGTGCCAGGTTCCATGGCCATCAAAAATTTAGGGCCTGGCTCTTGATTCCATCCCAAGTACAAAAGGAGTTGCTTAGGCTCCCCAGGCCTAGTAAGAGACTCCACTGCTGCAGATCTGGAAAAAAAGATTTAACTGAATGCTTTTGCAAATAGCTACCCCTTACCATATCTGGGAACTCTCTGAATTTGACCCAGAGACCTAGGGTTTAGAGACCCAACTCCAGGCCTTCAGGAGAGCATCCAGGAACTCTGGGTCCTAGAAATCTCTATCTCTCCTTAGCTGCAGCCCCGTTCCTCTGCCTTTGCTGAGGAGATGGCAGGCACTAGGATGGAGTCTAAGACAGGAGGAAGCTCTGCAGTCATTTCTCTGCCTCTGATTGCTGATTGATTCTTGCTATTAAAATGAATGATACAGTAACCAGAGGCTGGTAAGCACTTTCTTGTTGCCAGCCCTGCATGCAATAGAAAGTCTGCATGTAATATGAGAGGTTAGAGGGAGAAAAACTGTGAGTGTGTATTTAGGTCTAGAGAGGAGAGAACCTGTGTGTGTGTGTGTTGGGGGGGGGGGAGAATCAGTGAGAAGAGAGAGCAAGAATAAGTGAGCAGGTAAGCTTGGGAGCTTGCTCAGTTGAGCAGTCTGGAGCAGTCAAGTGAGGTGGTAGCTTACTTTGCTTACTTGGCTTCAGTTGCTTCTCTGCTGTTCAGGCAGGCGCAGTCGGGTGAGTTCCCATCTCCTATTCTGGTCCCCCTTTGGACAGGCAGAGAACTGCTGAGGTCTCCGGGGCATGTCAACTCCGGGATGCTAGGGACTCAGCGCCAGGGTACCGCAATCAGTATGAGCTTCTCTGTTTTTTGCTCAAAGCTGTAACAAAATGCTTTATCTGTGTGCATTGGAGTCCTGGAAAGAAATAGGAACTATTGGGCAGACCCTGATTCATGGCAGAAGACACACTACCCAGGATCCAGTATTAAGGATTCTCATGGGTACTTCACCTTGTGAAGATTTTACTAACATATTTCCTACCAGGATTGCAGACAGCAAAGAAACTGACTCTTATTGTGTAACCACTATTGGCCCATGGTAGATTTGCTGCAATCATGCACAAATTCCTTGTATGATTGTTTTGGTGAGAGGTGGCAAAGTGAGGCTCTGGTTTCCAACCACATTCACAAATCCCATTCCACCTGGCGTTTGCTGTCGAATACTTGACCATATCTTATGAATTCCATTTTTCTTCGGTGAGTCAGTGGTCAAAGTACTCAACTCCTGGAACAGGCCCTTTAAATGTTGCAGAACATTCATTCCCAGGATTCCAGGAATATAATGACTTTCTATCTCTACTGGCCAATGGCTATATTCTATAATGAATACACAGTTTTGTGGCAATACTTGACCTAAGCAGGTGACATCTGCCTTGATGCACCCTAGTACATGCAAGTTCATTCCATTTATGACAGTTACATAAGAAAATAAGATGCCATACTGGGTCAGACCAAAGATTCCATCAAGCCCAGTATCCTGTTTCCAACAATGGCCAATCCAAGTCACAAGTACCTGGCAAGTACCTAAACAGATAAATCACAAGCTACTATTGCTTATTAATTACTGTAATAGCAGTTTATAGATTTTTCTTCTTGGAACTTATCCAAACCTTTTTTAAACCCAGTTATACTAACTGCTGTAACTACATCCTCTGGCAATGAATTCTAGAGCTTAACTATGTGCTGAGTGAAAAAGAATTTTCTTCGATTTGTTTTAAATGAGCTACTTGCTAACTTCATGGAATGCCCCCTGGTCCTTCTATTATCTGAGAGAGATAACAACTGATTTACTTTAACTTGTTGAAGTCCTTTCATGATTTTGTAGACTTCTATCATATCCTCCCTCAGTCGTCTCATCTCCAAACTGAACAGCCCTAACTTCTTTAGCCTTTCTTCATAGGGCAGCCGTTCTATGCCCCTTATCATTTTGGTCACTCTTCTATGCTCTTTCTCCAGTGCAGCTATATCCTTTTTGAGATGCTGTTAGAGAGGCCTTGCATTCTGTTAGGGAGTGCTAGCAGAGCGGTCCCATTTGAGGGGAATGTGTGCACTTGGATCACGGCATGACCCCAAAGACTCCAAGGCGGTACCGAGGCAGGCGAGACGTGCCCAAGCATGGGTGGAAACTGATAGTTTGAACTCTCCACCGGATCTGCACACTTCAGGAAGACCAACAATGCAATGGTGGTCTTTGAACGGTCCTCCGACCATTCCAAGCCCTTTTGGACCTGCTGCTGGGTAACGGCAATAAGCTGCAGGCCGGACAGAGGCCATGGACAGATGAAGGCCTTGGAACATGGAAGGCTCAGGCGAGGAACTTGGAACGTGGAAGTTCAGGATCAAGAACTAGGTTGAGGCTGCGATGCAGCGTGCCCTACACAGCCCACCACAGGGTGGACCCAAGGGACTGGTCACGGACCACGCTTGAGTGCGAGGCAATCTCTAGACTGATACGTGGAAGTGAAGCTGGAACATGGTGAAGACTCAGAAGAAGCCTGCACCGAGACGCGCCATACACAGCCGCCCATGGCTGGTCACGGACCACCCTGGAGCGGAGCAGGTTCAAACAGAGTCTTAGGCATGGACGGAGCAGCCACAAGAGGGCTGGAACGAGCCTCAGGGAACAGGACCAAGACGGGACTTGGCTACATGGTGCTGCAGACGAGGAGGCAGGCTTGTGCCAGGACATGGCACGCCAAGAAAAGTGATGACAAGGAACCAGGGGCTCAGGACATCAAGACAGGATCATCATGGAACATCAGGAACATGAAGACTGGATCACGGACATCAGGACAGGAAATGAAGATTCAGGAATCAAAGACCAAAGGACATGGAGCTCCAACGAAGAATGAAGACCTGATGGAGCGCTGGAGTGGAAGACGGGACTTCCAGGGACATGAAACTCCGATGCAAGGCAAAGCAGAACTGACCAGGAAGCCCTTTTATAAGGCTGAACCGGGAGACTCCCTAGGAGACATCATCAGGTGGGGCCCGAGGCATTTCCAGCCGTGGGCCTTTAAATGTTGTAAGGAGGCGCAGCCCCGCGCCTAGAGAGGCAGGCAAAAGCAGGGACAGCCCGGAGGTGGCGTCCATGCCGCGAGGGACAGACAGGAGCGGCACTAGGCCGTAGAGCAAGGCCTTAGTGATGGAGGCTCCTGCCACTGAAGACAGACTGACTCGCGGCTTCCTTCCACGAGTGAAGGCCCCAAACGCGGCGGTCTGGGCTGAGCGGGTGCGGCAGCCTGCTGGCTGCTTGGGTCATCGGCAGCATGGCGGTCCAGGCCGTGACTGCCGCGGGACGGCTCCAGCATCGGCGGCCTCCTGGCCGCATCGGGGATGCAGCTGCCAGCGGAACAGAGGTGAGAGGCTGCTTGCAGCTCGGCCCGCAAGCAGAATCACAACAGATGTGGTGACCAGAATTGCACACAGTATTCAAGGTGCAATCTCACCATCAAGGGATACAGAGACATTATGACATCTATTTTATATGAAATTCACTTTCTAATTCCTAACATTCTGTTTACTTTTTTGATCGCCACAGCACACTGAGCGATGATTTCAATGTATTATCCACTATGACGCCTAGATCTTTTTCCTGGGTGGTAACTCCTAAGAAGAACCTAACATTGTATAACTACAGCAAGGGTTATTTTTCCCTATATGCATCACTTTACACTTGTCCCCATTAAGAGGATCTGTAGACAAACCAGGTAGTAGGAACCAAGGACAGAAGACACCGACTCGGGGAACAGGAATCAGAAAGCAGGAATGCTGGCAAAGCACTTCTCTAGGAGGAGTCAACCTATTGCCGAGGCACTGGAGGGGAGCCTGAAGCAGTTTTATATAGGAGCCAGCCAGTGATGTCATCAGAGGGTGCCGCTTGGCTGTTCCCACCATTGACACTTCCTCCCTAGGAGGGACTAGGGAGGAAGTGTCCCAGAAGGCAGGTGGGCCCCGAAGTTTCAGCAGCATCCTGCTGCATAGGAGAGCAGCCAGCTGGAGCAGCATGGCTTCCTGCCATGTCCTGCAGGAGACGCCCGTCAGCACCTAGTGAGAGTCTGGAGGCTGATGTGTTGGACGGCTGTATCTTGCTGGGGAAGTACAGTGTCAGGAGGCTGCAAGAACAGGCACAGCCTGAAGATAAGGGTGGCGAGCCAAGGGATGGGCCCACGGTCTGCCAAACACAACAGTACTCCCTCCTCTAAACCCCTTCCCTGAGGGTTTAGGTCTCCTGGGGTGCGTGGCATGGAATTCCCTTAAAAGATTCTTATCTAGGATATTGGAAGCAGGCTCCCAAGTGTTCTCTTCTGGCCCGGAGCTCTCCCAAGAGATAAGGTACTCCCATTTCTTTCCTCCCCAATGGACGTTAAGAATTTCCTTTACCTGATAGGTAGCATCTTCATAGAAACATAGAAATGACGTCAGAAGAAGACCAAATGGCCCATCCAGTCTGCCCAACAAGCTTTGCACTTTTTTTTTTTCCTCATACTTATCTGTTACTCTTGGCTCTTAGTAACCTTTTGGTTCTATTTCCCTTCCACCCCCACCATTAATGTAGAGAGCAGTGTTGGAACTGCATCTAAGTGAAATATCTAGCTTAATTAGTTAGGGGTAGTAACCGCTGCAATAAGCAAGGTACACCCATGCTTATTTGTTTACCCAGACTATGTAATTCAATCCTTGTTGGTTGTTGTCTGTATATAGATCCACTTTTCTTCATTCCCCCTGCTGTTGAAGCAGAGAGTTATGCTGGTTATGCATTGAAAGTGAAGTATCATTCTTTCTCCCCTGCCGTTGAAGAGGAGGAAATTTCTTGTTGTTTGGATGGTTTCCTTGAGGTCCACGAGATAATTAGTCATTTCAGAAGGGCGACTTGGAAGACATTGTGGACTCCTAAGGAAATAAACAGACATAGTTGATAGGTCATGGGACCAATTTGCCTGAGGATGGGAGAAGGCCCAGAGTATCTGGAAATGAGATGCATAGAGGATAACCGGAGCCGAATATGGTGGGTGCTAAGCCAGACCTTATCTCCCGGCTTAAATTGTAGAGCAGCCTCCGGTGAGCATCAGATGTTTTCTTGGATCTATTGGCTGCTTTCTGAATCATCTCTGTGGTGCGTTCCTGGAGTTTAGATACAGACAAAGATTTGGTTTTTCCACCAATACTTTAAGTTTAAGGAGAGTAATTTTTGTGGACAGAAAATGCAGATTTTTCCAGATGTTTCTAAAGAAACTCAGTTAAGAAGGAAGCCGTTTCTCCAGTTGAAGACTTAGGGGCAGTTTTTCACTTGAAATTTCCATGTAAGTGTGTCATTTCCCTTAAAGGTAACAAGTTTATTTTTTTCAGATCTGGCAGATGTTGAGAGGTTTCTAATTGACAAGAGCAACCATGGCTGAAGATTTGGGTTTTGAGAGTTCCTGGAATACTAAATTAAATTTAGCTTTCTTATTTTCTTTATTATTCCTCCAATAATGTGGGCTTTTGCATAAATATTGCCTTATTGCTTTAATTTCTTATTGTTACTATGAGAAGATGCTTTACTTGTCATTCTGTGTAATGAATTAAAATATAATAAAGTGTAAATTTAAAAAAAAGAAACTGTAAATACTTTCCAAATTTTCTTTTACAATAGCAGTGCTATTGTTATATTAACAATTCTATTCTCTTCTTTCCAGGAACCTTCTGCTGGATTGAACGCCAAGTCAGATAAGTATTACTTTTATTGTTTTGTGTGTTCGTCTTCACTTTATTCTGTGTTTAACCTTCAGATCTGTATTACAAGAAATTAAGTCTTTGTGGGTACTTCTTCTCTTTTCCAGTCTCTTCTAAAAACCAAGAGTCCCTCTTATGGTGGGTATCCTCTTTTTTTTTTTTTCCTTTTTGTCTTTTGTGTCACTGTTGTGTTTCAGTGTCATCTCTCCCTTTGTGTTAAGAACATAAGAAATTGCCATGCTGGGTCAGACCAAGGGTCCATCGAGCCCAGCATCCTGTTTCCAACAGAGGCTAAACCAGGCCATAAGAACCTGGCAATTATCCAAACACTAAGAAGATCCCATGCTACTGATGCAATTAATAGCAGTGGCTATTCCCTAAGTAAACTTGATTAATAGCCGTTAATGGACTTCTCCAAGAACTTATCCAAACCTTTTTTGAACCCAGATACACTAACTGCACTAACCACATCCTCTGGCAACAAATTCCAGAGCTTTATTGTGCGTCTTAAATGTGCTACTTGCTAACTTCATGGAATGCCCCCTAGACTGGGGGGGGGGGGGGGGGGAGAGTAGATAAATATCCTCTGTCCCTGGTCTAGATCTCTTCTCTTCGAAATCCCTTTAAAAATTGCTGCCATCAATTTTTCTACTAGGGAAAATTACTTTTCAGTTGGTGTAAATAACCAGGATGCAAATTGTACTAAAGTTTCAGTAACATGGATTTGAAAACGTATATATATCCAGCTGTGCCTGAAATATATACTACCATACATATTGCTTGAGCAGGCTCATGCTCCAAAAGCACAGCAGCCTGATTCAAATCATCTATCATGGATGTTAAACATGCTTGTACTTCTAGGGTCCAATTAGTCATCCTCCTTTAGCATCAGTTAAAATTTTATAGAGACGTGCTATTTTCATTGAAAAATCCTGTTCAAAATTTCTACCAAAATTTAAAAACCCTAATATAGATTGTAATTGCTTCAGGGTGGTTGGAGGCTGCAGCTGAAGTAATTTTTCTTTAAAGCTAGTAGTCAGATCTCTGCCTTGTTTGATATTGTGAATCCCAAAAAATCCACCACATCTTTTCCTATAGAGGATATTTTGAGACAACATATCCAGCATCTCTTAAAGTTAACCAGACTTGTGATAACATTTCTAAATGCTCAATTTCAGTGTGATCAGTGATACAGATATCATCATCATTAGGAAAGTGTTTTAACATGTTTGTAACATCTGCTGAAATAATAGCTGGGGAGTTCAAGAAAACCTTGAAGGAGGTGCATCCACACAAACTGAGCACCACCCCAATTAAAGGCTGTTTACCATTGACTGTCAACTGTGATTGGTATAGCCCAAAACCTGTTAGACAAGTCCAACATAGTTTTATAGGCATACCTTGGGAGTTGCAGCAAAATACTGCTAGAATAATTTGGAGCCCACTATAGAAAACATTTGATCTCTTATTTGCGTTAGAAGGGTGTTCCATGGTGTAGGTACTGTTAATAGTCCTTTATTTTGTGATCTATGTGTTCGTTGTGGTGTGTACGGTTGGAGAGTCGTGCCTAATAAGCAGGAGTTACTTTCACTGATTACGTTGAAGATGAGTGTTGTACTTTACAGTCCATTTTTGCTTGTACTGGCAGCCAGTTTAGATCGATCATTGAAGGTGTGATATGTCAAATTTCTTTTTCCCTAACTGTAGTCTTGCAGTGGCATTTTGTAGTTGCTGTAATAGTTTTAATTGTCCTGAGGGTAGACCTAGTAATAATGAGTTGCAGTAATCTAAGTTTGAGAATATTAGTGTTTGTAAAAATGTTAGGATTAGTAGGTGTGTGGGCCCTGGGCCAAGGTGAGAGATGGAACAGCCCACAGGGAGGAGCCCTGTGAGCCCCACCGTCGGGAGGCGAGGTCTCAGCAGATGCCAGACACAGCTGTGGAATAGAGTCTTTATTAGAGAATAGAAAGGCACTGCCTGTGAAGCGGGAAGTGTAGGAGAAAGTTACAGAGTCTGTGCGATGGGGTATACCCAAGGGGAATACCTCTGTAGAAGATGCGGCAATGATCCGCAGAGCGGGGTACACCAGTGAAGCTCCTCTGTAGAGATGTCACGGTAGTGGTCCACAGTGCAGGGTACACCGATGAGCCTCCTCTGTAGAGATTTCACGGTAGTGGTCCGCAATGCGGGGTACACCGATGAGGGTTCCTCACTAGAGATGTCACGGTAGTGGTCCACAGCGCAGGGTACACCAATGAGGGTTCCTCACAAGAGATGCCACGGTAGTGGTCCGCAGCGCAGGGTACACCAATGAGGGTTCCTCACAAGAGATGTCACGGTAGTGGTCCGCAGCGCGGGGTACACCAATGAGGGTTCCACACAAGGATGGTACAGTAGTGGTCCGTAGAGCAGAGGTACTCACAGTGGTAGAGGTTCCAGGGGAGTCCTGGGAAATGAAGCAAAAGATAGTCCAAGGCAATAGGCCTTCCGAGAAGCAGATAGCCAGAGACGAGAAAGGTCCCCCGAGGAGCAGGTACCCAGAGCATTTCATGCCAAGGAGCAGGAACTGGAATGGGAGGTCCATAGCAGCGAAGCGGATTCAGCAATGAGGGTACTCGTTGCCAAGTCGTCAGTAGACAGGGCCAGCCGGATTAAATATCCTGGAAGACTGACGTCATCCGGAGGGGACGCCCCCAAGGTTCCCGCCATGACGTACTTAATACCTGCCTGTTTGCATGCACCTAGGGAATTCCAAGGACAAGATGGTGGTCAGCAGCGTCCGTGGCATGCAGGGAGACCCAGGAACAGTGGGCAGGCCGGTGGTAGCTGGTGGAGGCCACAAGTCTTCCCTACGGAGTCAAGGCTGCAAAAAAGGAGGTGAGCAACAGAGGTCACAGCCGTCTATGATCGGGCGTTGCAAAAAACAGTTCGGAAGTCCTGGAATGTTAGCAGAGGCTTTAGCCAATGTAAAATTTTGTAGCTTGGAGTATCCCGTTTTAATTAAATTGTTTATGTGTTTTTACATTGTGATGTTCTCATCGATCTGTATTCCTAGATCCCGTACTTGCCCAGAGGGTGTGATGTGAAAGTTACCCAGGTCTAGTGATGGCAGTTTAATTACAGATTGGTTTTTCCTTAGCCATATGATTTCAGATGTACTTTTGTTTAAGAACATAAGAACATGCCATACTGGGTCAGACCAAGGGTCCATCAAGCCCAGCAACCTGTTTCCAACAGTGGCCAATCCAGGCCACAAGAATCTGGCAAGTACCCAAAAACTAAGTCTATTCCATGTTACCGTTGCTAGTAATAGCAGTGGCTATTTTCTAAGTCAACTTAATTAATAGCAGGTAATGGACTTCTCCTCCAAGAACTTATCCAATCCTTTTTTAAACACAACTACACTAACTGCACTAACCACATCCCCTGGCAACAAATTCCAGAGTTTAATTGTGCGTTGAGTAAAAAAGAACTTTCTCCGATTAGTTTTAAATGTGCCACATGCTAACTTCATGGAGTACCCCCTAGTCTTTCTATTATCCGAAAGAGTAAATAAGCGATTCACATCTACCCGTTCTAGACCTCTCATGATTTTAAACACCTCTATCATATCCCCCCTCAGCCGTCTCTTCTCCAAGCTGAAAAGTCCTAACCTCTTTAGTCTTTCCTCATAGGGGAGCTGTTCCATTCCCCTTATCATTTTGGTAGCCCTTCTCTGTACCTTCTCCATCGCAATTATATCTTTTTTGAGATGCAGCGACCAGAATTGTACACAGTATTCAAGGTGCGGTCTCACCATGGAGCAATACAGAGGCATTATGACATTTTCCGTTTTATTCACCATTCCCTTTCTAATAATTCCCAACATTCTGTTTGCTTTCTTGACTGCCGCAGCACACTGATCCGACGATTTCAATGTGTTATTCACTATGACACCTAAATCTCTTTCTTGGGTTGTAGCACCTAATATGGAACCTAACATTGTGTAATTATAGCATGGGTTATTTTTCCCTATATGCATCACCTTGCACTTATCCACATTAAATTTCATCTGCCATTTTGATGCCCAATTTTCCAGTCTCACAAGGTCTTCCTGCAATTTATCACAATCTGCTTGTAATTTGACTACTCTGAACAATTTTGTATCATCTGCAAATTTGATTATCTCACTCGTAGTATTTCTTTCCATATCATTTATAAATATATTGAAAAGTAAGGGTCCCAATACAGATCCCTGAGGCACTCCACTGCCCACTCCCTTCCACTGAGAAAATTGCCCATTTAATCCTACTCTCTGTTTCCTGTCTTTTAGCCAGTTTGCAATCCACGAAAGGACATCGCCACCTATCCCATGACTTTTTACTTTTCCTAGAAGCCTCTCATGAGGAACTTTGTCAAACGCCTTCTGAAAATCCAAGTATACTACATCTACCGGTTCACCTTTATCCACATGTTTATTAACTCCTTCAAAAAAGTGAAGCAGATTTGTGAGGCAAGACTTGCCTTGGGTAAAGCCATGCTGACTTTGTTCCATTAAACTATGTCTTTCTATATGTTCTGTAATTTTGATGTTTAGAACACTTTCCACTATTTTTCCTGGCACTGAAGTCAGGCTAACCGGTCTGTATTGATGGACCCTTGGTCTGACCCAGCATGGAAATTTCTTATGTTCTTATTGTCGAGGTGGATGCTTCTGACGTCGGAATTGATGCTGTCCTTAGTTAACACTTAGTCCTTAGTTAACACTGTCCTTAGTTAACAATTGATGCTGTCCTTAGTTAAATGTAAACCGCGGTGATGTATTTCTTTACGTACTGCGGTATATAAAAACCCTTAAATAAATAAATAAATAAATAAACACAGTGACACCCACACTTTACATCCCTGCTTCTTCTCTCGGTGTTTCTCTCCTGCCGAGCGGAACTATGGGATAGGAGACAAGGAGCTACTTACCATCAAACTGGCATTCGAAGAATGGCGCCCATGGCTCGAGGGTGCAGATAACGGTTTACACTGTCCACAAAAATCTTGAATATCTACGTCATGTGCAACGCTTGAACCATAGACAAGCTCGCTGGTCCCTATTTTTTAATCGATTTGATTTCATATTGAAGTATTGTCCAGCGGACAAGAATACTCGGGCAGATACTCTCCCGTTCCTTCGTTCCAGAGGACGTCCTGGACACACCACAACATATCATTGACCCTACCAGGGTTCTTCTCTCAGCGACATACATGGTTCCAGCCGGAAAGACAGTGATGCCTCACTCTCTCCCACTTGAGCTACAGCTTGCTCGCAGGGGAAGTTAACATCTTAAAGATGCAACATCCACTGCCAGCAAGTTTTAAAAAGGTCCTGGAGCCCGTGCTGGGCCTTTTTGCTTCTGGTGTGCACGTTGCTGACCTGCCGATCCCGGCCTACAGCTGGGACTTGGGAGGGACTGCCACTGCTGCCAGGCCCGGAACTGCTCGGCACCTCGGATCGCAGCCCTAAAAAGAGTTCAAAGTTGCACGAAGTTCTGAGGGACATAAAGAGGGGGCAAACCCAGAAGCCCCTGCTAGCTGCCTGGAGCTCTTGTTGCTACCCTCTCTGTCCCTCGTGGCTCCTTGCCTGCATGGGACAGCTGCCTGCAGCACCACTCTTCCCTTCCAGGGGCCTTATTTTCTAAATGGATCGCGCGCGATACCAAAATGGGGGCGGAGTCGGCCCCGGAAGAGGAGGAGTCGGGGCGTCACCGGGGCCGACTCCGCGAAGACGCCGCGGACGACGAAAAGGTAAGGGCCTTTTCGCGTCCGAGATCACGCCCAATAGCTACACCTCCTATGGTGGCGCTATTGGGTGCGAAACCGGCAGCGATCGCACCGCGACGGTGCGATCGCTGCCGGCTAGCGCAGGCCCGCCCCTCGCCCCTCATTCCCTAAAGTATTGCAGGCCTGCCATACTTTAGGGAATGAGACCCCAGGTTTGCTAGCTCTTCAGGGACTTCTCCAACGGCAGGGGGAGCCCATCGGGAGTGTTCTTACTGCTTGTCTGTCCCTCGCAGGTGGGAAGCTGAGTCTCTTTTATCTGCTGGTCTGTTTCCCTTGCCAGGGGGCTGAAAGAGAAAAAAAAAACCAAATCAACAAAACATCAAGATGACACAAGCCTCTGCCCGCTCAGGCAGGGCTCAATGGGATGCCCACCATAAAAAGGGCATTACCTTGCTCTAACAAGTGAGTAAATAGAATAAAACTATCATTTTTTAAATGTAGGTCTTGGACTGAAGCCCATCTGTCAGCCATGAGAGTTTGAAAGAGGAGGCCAGGGCAAGATTTTAAAAAAGCAGCGTGGGGGGGTGGGGAGGGGAGAAGCAGGGGAGTTTGAGAAGCTGCTGAAAGAAGGAAAGACAGAGAGGCTAGGCACAGTGGCGTACCTACAGCATTGGGCATCTGGGGTGGATACTTCCTTTGGCACCCCACCTATATATAATTTTAAAATTTCCTAAACATCGATAAAATATTTCAAAACAGCAGACATATCAAACAACACCCAATAATTAGAACTAATAAGGATAAAAAAATTTCCCCCACATCATACCTGGGAACTTTTGATTTCCAAGAACACTGAGATTGTCATGAATTAGTGGAGGGCACACACAAACTTCCTACACTCTATATATATATCCTGGCTGCCTGGTCCAAAACTGGGAAGTTGGCAAACCTACCCCGCAGCCAGCGATCAAAGGCCCTGTGCGGCGCTACTGTGACATGCTGGTGGGGTTCCCACCCCTTGCCAGTGATTAGAGACCCTCAGCGTGGCAGCACTGAATGCCCAGTGGTGTCCTGCCAGCAGGCTTCTTGCACCTGGCCGGCAGGAAGGAGGACCACCTCTGGCAGAGGTGAGTCACGTGGCATTGTGACTGAGAGGGAAGGGGAGGGGTGAGACTGAGAGATGGGAAGGGGAGAAGGTGGTGACTGATTGATAGAGGAAAGGGGAGGGAGTGGGAGTGAGATTGAGGGGGTTAGTGACTGAGAGGGAAGGGGGAGAGGGAGGGAAGACTGTGAGTGGGAGAGAAGGGAGGTGAGAGGGGGGAAGGGAGGTGAGGGACTGAGAGTGAGTGAGGGGAAGTGGGAGTGAGGGAGAAGAAGAGTGTAGAAAAGTGACAGCCTTGCATCACATATATACATGTATATCATGTATATATGTGATGCAAGGCTGTCACTTTTCTACACTCTTCTTCTCCCTCACTCCCACTTCCCTTCACTCACTCTCAGTCCCTCACCTCCCTTCCCCCCTCTCACCTCCCTTCTCTCCCACTCACAGTCTTCCCTCCCTCTCCCCCTTCCCTCTCAGTCACTAACCCCCTCAATCTCACTCCCACTCCCTCCCCTTTCCTCTATCAATCAGTCACCACCTTCTCCCCTTCCCATCTCTCAGTCTCACCCCTCCCCTTCCCTCTCAGTCACAATGCCACGTGACTCACCTCTGCCCGAGGTGGTCCTCCTTCCTGCCGGCCAGGTGCAAGAAGCCTGCTGGCAGGACACCACTGGGCATTCAGTGCTGCCACGCTGAGGGTCTCTAATCACTGGCAAGGGGTGGGAACCCCACCAGCATGTCACAGTAGCGCCGCACAGGGCCTTTGATCGCTGGCTGCGGGGTAGGGTTGCCAACTTCCCAGTTTTGGACCAGGCAGCCAGGATTTCAGCTGTGCTGCACAGTGTCCAGTCAGAAGTACTGACCAGTCACTGAAAATCCATCTTTTGCAAGAGGCTCCTCTTTCCGTCAGCTTCCTGGTTATAGGGAAAGACAGAGCCGAGAGCTGAGCTGTGTTCCTGCCCATTTGCTTCCTTTCCTGTGTTGTGGCTGGATGGGATGGGGAGAGGAAGCGGGGCACAGCACAGCCCTCAGTTCCCATTGGCTCCACAGATCACTGCGGCAATGTCCTCTGGGTCCCTCCCCCTCCGTGAGTACTGGGCCAAGATCCAAGAGACAGGGCTGCAGCGAACCAGCTGAGGGATAAAGGAAGGTGGAAAAAGAGACAGAGTCACAGGGTGAGAAAAGGGGAGCGACAGAGGAGGACACAGAAAAGGGGAGGGAATGAAAGATAGACACATGGGGGCCAATGCAATACAGTGCGCTCAGCCTGCACTCCGACGCTAATCCACCCCCTAATGCAATAGGGGGATTAGTGCCTATTTAACGCACGTCCGACGCGGAGTGAATGCAATAGCGATCATCACATGCTTGCGCGACCTTTGTGCCTCCTTGCTAACGTGACCCCCTAATTTGGGTATAGCAAGGTGCCCCCCTTGCGGGTGCCATGCACGCATTAAGAAAGTGGGCGCTGACTTTTCAGCGCCCACTTTCCGCGCTTTTTATTGCATCAGCCCCATGGGGAGCAAGGGAGGAAAGACACAGAGGGGGTATGGAAGGAAGGTCACAGGGAAGGGGAGAGGCACAACAGGAGCATGAGGGAAGGAAAGAGACAGAGGGGGAAGGGAAGGAAGAGGCACAACGGAGACAGGGACACAGGAGGAAAGGAGATAAGAGAAAGAGGAAGGCATTGGTGAGGAGAGAGAAATAGGAGGGAAGAATGAGGGGAGAAAGACAAGAGCATTGGGAGGGAGGAGACTAGAAACAGGAAGGCAACACAAAAGGAGAGAGAGAGCATATTGAGAGACAGGTGGCACAAGAGAGACAGAAATGAAAGGCTGGGAAGATTTTAAGGAAAGGGAGAGCGAACCACCTGGGTCTGAGACAGGAGACTGTGTGTGTGTGTGTGTGTGTGTGTTTGACAGAGGAGGCTGTGTATATGAGAGAGGAGGTTGTGAATTTCGGAATGTGCGAGATTGGATGAGAGGAGGCTGTGTATGAGAGAGGAGGCCATGTGTTTGGGAGTGTGCATAAGATAGGAGGCTGTGTGTTTATGGGAAAGTATGGAGGCAGATGTTTATTAGAAAGGCTTTAGTTGTGATAGAGAGCAGAACTGCATGAGAGAGGCTGCGGTTGATGTCTTTATGAGGATAGTTGAAATAACATTTTATAAAAGAAAGTATATCGAAGGAAGTGCTTGAAAGCCAAGTAATGAGTGGATGGACAACTGACAGTAGTCTGTAACCTTCCCCCCCCCCCCTTGCCTCCCCTCCCAAAGCATTAAGTTTATTGGGGTGTCCAGTTATGGTCCATGGAAAAATTGGCCACCCTACTGGGGGGTGGGAACACCCTCCAGTGCATCACAAATTGGCACCACCCGGGCCTCTAGTAGCTGGCTAGGGGGTGGGAACTCCCACCAGCGCGTCACAAATCGGCACTGCGCAGGACCTCTAATCACCACAGCAAGGGAGGAGCCAGGAGAGGGACAGGATGGAAGCCAGAGAACCAGAACAGAGCCAGCATGAGAAGCATGTGCTCAGGGCAGACAAAGCATGTTTTTTTTCCCTTTTCTGCATCTTGGCCACCACACCCCACTTACTGTTGTCACCTGGGGAGGACCGCCCTCTCCCTCCCCCCCCCCCCCCGCCCTCTCCCTCCCCCTTAGTAGGCCCCTGGCTAGGCAGACTGTGGAGAGACTGTGACAGACTGAGCAGAGTGTGAGGAAGGTGAGAGAAAGAGGCTGGGCTACGGGGGGGGGGGGGGGGCGGGGGAGAAAGAAAGCCTAGGTAGCCTTTGGCTTTGAGGGTGAAAAGGCTGGGCAGCATGTGGAGATTCAGAGTGAAAGTGTGGGGGGGGGCAGGAAAAAGAGACAGAGGTTTTGCGGAGTGTAGAGAGACAATGAGAGAGGCTGGGAAAAGGGTGGGGGAAAGACTGAGGGGCTGGTGGGAATGTGGAGCGAGTGAGAGAGATAGAATGTATGGGCAGGGGAGAAACACTGGGCAGAGGTGGTGGTGGGGCAGAGCATAAGATAGGCTGTGCAGAGTATGAAGATGGGAAGAGAGGCTGGGCCGAATGTGGAGAGACAAAGAGTGAGAGAGAGAGAGAGAGAGAGAGAGACAAAATGAGAGAGTGGGGAGGAGAGAGAATCTGGGAAGACCATAGAAAGACAGAATGTGGAGGTAGGGAAGAAACATAGAAACAGGACAGCAGGAAAAAAAGACCATGTGGCCCATCTACCCAGAGAGAGAGGCTGGAAAGCAAGTAGGAAGTGGTGGGAATGGAGAGAGACTGGGCAGAGAATAGAGAGGCAGAGTGAAAGAAGTTGGGCAGACTGTGGGTGTTGGGGAGATAGAGGGACAGAAACTGAGCAATGTGTTGAGAGAGACGCTGGGCAGAGTGTGGGACGGGGAGATAGAGACTGTGGGGCAAGGGAGGGAATGAGGTTGGGCAGAGTGTGGGGCAGGGGGAGAGAGAGGCTGGGCAGAGTGTGAATAATGGTTTTCAACTTTTCCCTAGTAATTTTTTTCTTTTGTAAAAGCTTATTGCTGTTACATTATACTAGTTATATCACTGTCGTATGGAATGTATGATAAACCACATTGTTTACAACTAAAACAAACTCGAAAAGTGTGTGTGTGTGTGTGTGGGAGGGAGTGGGGAGGCGTAATTCTGAATATCTGCCCCGGGTGCAGAAAAAGCTGACCCGGGCTTTGCCATAGAGGCTTGATACATGGGGCAGGTGCTCCTCTCTCCTCCCCTGCTTTATTTTCATTCTGACAATTATTGGGCCAATGAGGTGGCACAGCATTATAGTGCCCTTAGGGCAGTGGCACCTGTAGTAATGACCATATTGACCATAGGCTAGCTACGACTCTGGGTATATTTGTTATTTATTCGTAGCTTTTGATATTTATTTTAGAAGTCCTTGGTAAATTGCCTCCTCAGGATTTTTTTGACGTTGTCTCTTGGAAATATTGCAGAAAGCCTCTAAAGTATAGCAGGAGTTCCAGCTGGTCTCACACTAGTGTTGTTGGTTTTTTTTTTTAATTTCTTGGTTTCAGTGTATTTCTTGAATTATAGGATAAAATCTCCACAGATCCACCTTAAAGAGGTGGGATCTTCCCAGCATGCATTGGGGGAAGCAGCCCCAGGGTAACTGGGAAGATTTGTTCTGATTTATTTCTACTGTCTGCAGGACTGGAAGGAACATAACAGAATAAAAGCAGAAACTTTCTGCTTCCCCAGGACTGGAAATCCCTGCAAACTTAGACCCATATCTGCAGAGGGAGAGAGGAGGGACTTTATCTGAGACCCTCAGGAATCAGCCCCGCCTCCTCCTCTCCTATTCATCTTTCTCAGCATCTGAGCAGGATCAGGGAAATCTCCATCCTGATTCCATCCCAGCAGCTGCAGATTTCAGAGGAAAACAGGAATAGAATGTCTGCCCAGCTTTCTGATCCGGTAAGAAATTCTTCTTTGTCCTCTCTAGGTGTACAGGACACCGGCACTTAAAGGAAAACTTTTCCCTGGGCAGCTCTTCCAGCTTTCCTTCCTCACAGCACAGTGCAAAGATCTTTTCATACCTGGGAAGCTTTGCATTCTGCTCACTGTGAGATCGGCAGAGATTAGCAGGGGGGGGGGGGGGGGGAGTGGGGCATGCAGATTGGGGCCGATGCAATAATATTTAGAAAACGAGCGCTCGTATTGAGCTCCCGTTTTCCCAATGCGCATCCCTTCACCTCTCCTGGGCATGCAGTGCCATATATTAACTCTTGAGCTAAAACGGATGCACTAGGGATCAATTGTGCATCCCTAGGGCATCCTTGGATTTGGGTACCCAGGAGACGTGGCTGCGTGCGGGTTAGGAAAACAGATGTCCAGTTTACGAGTGTCTGTTTTCCTAACCCGCGCACAGCAACAGGTTGGGAAAACAAACGCTCGTAAATTAAGCATCCATTTTCCTAATCTGACCCCATCAAGACTCTTTTTTCATGATGGTGCTTTCTATGGTTCCTCCTACTTAATATCGCGACGATATTAAGTAGGAGGACCCACAGAAAAGCAGTATTTTTTTGCTTTTTTTCTGGAGGCTTGGGGCCTATTAAGACTTAATGCCAGCTCCATGGCTGGTGTTAATTTTTGCATGTTAAAACGTGCACATTAGGTGCATGGTGATTTTTTGCATCCGGGGTAATAGCTAATAGCCTCATCTACATGGCATATTCATGTGATGAGCGCTATAAGCTACGCACTGGGTTGGATGATTGTTTTGGAAGCACTAATCCCATTGTGGCATCAGGAGTTATTCTAGCATGTCCAAAACATGTGTCCAACCACACTATATTGTATCGGCCCCCTTGTCTCTGTCACATGCTTCACAGATGAATATGCTGTCAAACATGCATACATACACATGAACACAATATCACTCTGATACATGTAGACTCACATGCAAGCATGTAGACACTCTCATACATGCACACACACATTTCCAGGCACATGAGCACATGCTCCCTTTCACACACATCTACATGGAATCATAAACATGTACACTCTCTCACATATACACATGAACCCAATATTATTTTCGCACTTGCACACACACACATGAATACAAAGACTCCCTTACATACTGTCAAACATGCACATTCACTCAAACATGTATACATACCCTCACACACATCCACCACCTCCCCCCCCTCTCTCTCTCCTTACGCCTCAGGCCTGACCTCATCACTATCCACTTTCCTGCCTTCAGACAAGCCATCAGCCTCTGTCTCTCACATCTGCAGGGACTGTTGTTGGCACCACCTTACAGCTGCTGAATCAGCCAGCACCCAAAATTTTCAGTGTTTCTCTGGAGTCCAAGCAATTTATACCAAATACTAGAGTCATAAGAGAACTGAGCTCTCTTCATGGTAAAGGGTGGCCCATGGGAAAAGTAGCCCGCCACCAATACCAGTGCTTTGGAGGCAGGCTACTTTTCCATGGGCCACCCTGAATAATGTACTGAAAGCTGATCTCACTGACAGAAGTCATATAAGCATAGTTTATTAAACACACATTATCATGGATCTGGAAGGAGAGGGGCTGAGGGTGTCCTGTTTGCTGTTCCAGGCATCGGTCACAATCAGTGACGTCGCTGCTTATTTCTTGGAAGTGGAGTGGGGCATTCTGGGAGAAAGCCAGAAGGAGCTGTACAAGAAGGTCATCAAGGAGATTCATGGAGTCCTCATGTCTCGGGGTAAATCTGCCTTTTCTATCAACTTCCACCTATAAACACATTACAGAATGGGTGCTGCAATTTTGTTTTGGGCTCAAAAAAATTCAAGGTTCCAGGTCCCATGAGGGCCTAAAATTTAGAGCCTGACTTTACATGCAATCCCAAATCCAACAGAAGCCGCTGTGGCTCCTGAGGCCTCCATGAAAACCAGATGTGCTGCGGACCCAGCAAGATGCTGATCTGTGCTGTAGCATAGATCTTTTGTATGTTAAACTAGCAGCTTCATAGTCTCTTTTCTCTGCAACAACAGCTGGCACAGGAAACGGGGAGGATTTACTTCCCTGATTTCCATCCGCAGACCACAGCTTCTGTGTAAGGGCCTGTACAATATGTAAGCCCCTACTAGTGGTAACCAGAAGTCACAACTCAAATATCTGTCTTTTCCCTCTCACTGGTCTCTAGAAAGAATTATGTTTATATCCCAGGACTTGGGTTTTCCTTCTTGGGTGCTCCCAGTAAGAAGCTGAGACTCCACCTCTCCAGGAGGGCAAATGTTAGCAGAGAAGATAGGCAGCTGCAATGCTTCCACCTGGGAGGCTCATGAATAGAACTGATTACCAGAAATCCTCTAAGGCTTAATCTTAATCAAGTGGCAGCCTGCAACTGTCTCTTCTCAGCAAGCTTTCTAAAACAAAATATACACCCAAAGATTTACTCATACACACTGCTTAAAACACAGATGAAATCTCCAAGGGGCTGTACAAGCACAATTTACATAGAGGTTTCCTGTTTTTTATTGACAGGTTATTCAATTCTTAATCCTGATGTTATATTCAAGATTAAAAAGGAAGATGAGAATTATTTCACTCATCACTGTGAGTGGGAGGGAAAAGAAAACCTGAAGGACCCCTCCATTAGTAAGTAAATGTTCTGGATTAGGGAGGGTGATATTAAACAGCCCAGATAGCGGTAATGTCTACATATTCCTTGTACTCGACATCTTTACTGAGAAATTACAAAGTAAATTTATGTACTTGAGTAATGTTTCTGAAGGTTGATTTATTTATTTGAACTGCTGTTTTCTGTGTAATATCACTGAGGCGGGATCTATTTATTGGGAGAATAGTTGTGCACTTGAATAAGATTTTGCTGAATTGTTCTGCTACATGTTGTACATAACTTAGAAAGATTTTTTTTTATCAGACGATTAACAATTATTTTAAACAAATAAATACATAAGTTCCCTGTATGTACCCGGATCAGTCCAGACAGTGGGTTGAGCCTCCTTTCCAGCAGATGGAGACAGAGGAAAAACTCGAAAGGTAGCCTATATCAGGACAGTGCTCTCCCTGTGTCCCTTCAGTATTTCTCTGTCTCCAGCAGATGCAGATAGCAGAACCTGTGGTTCCCTTTCTTTGTAGCAGTTTTTGGTTTGCGGAAGTTCTTCTTCCTCCTTCTCTAGTTATAAAGGATCAAGCAAGTATTGGTTTAATTCCCAGTGTTTAAAAAGTAAAAAAAAAAAAAAAGTTTAGTCATCAGGAGCAGTTTTGTTCTGACTCCTCGCTCTTGCTTGGGCCTAGGGGGGTCCTGTCCCCTTGATTTATTCAGCCTAGGACCCTTTTCCCGGTGGCCTCTTGCCTGGCTCTGGGGTGATACTAGTGGTCCAGTCCCTCCCCCGTTGAGACCCCTGAGAATTTTCATGCTTCAGGCTGAGACCCCTGAGAGGTTTCATGCCTTGGGTCTGTTGTCAGAGAAGTAAAATTCCTCTGTCACTTTAAGCTGTCTGAAAAAAGAAAAAAAAAAGGAGGAAAGGTTTTTATTTTTTATTAATCAGTACCTTGCAGGAGGACCAGCAGCTTAGGGGTGGGGTGGGGGAAGGAGTGGAGAGCAGTTTTCTCTCTCTCAGATTCGCAGCAGCCAGGCAGAAGGATTTTTCCGTTCCCACGGCAACTCCTCACCCCCCCCTCCTGATGCCTCGATTGCCATTTTATATTGCATGTGGAGAGCTGGCCTCCTGCTGCACATACTGAGCCTGTTTCTTTGCTGGACGGGGGAAGGGATTCTGAAGTTCCTCAATCCTCTCCGGATTTAAGCCCCGTGGACTCTCCAGATTTGATCCTGGACCCTCAGGACAATATCCCCCCCCTCTTCCAATTCCAGGGAAAGCCCCTTCTCATTTTACTGCTGATTTTGTACTATTATTACACAGAGCTTATGTCGCTAGCTTACTGCAGCAGGAGGATTCCCCCAAAGACCCCCCACCTGTGAAGGTTCCTATAGACCCTCCACCTGCAAAGGTGCCTAAGGTATCTACAGACCAGGGACCCAAGCTCCCAGATTCCCAGGGGACTAATCGGGTTCGGACCATACCAAGGGCACAAAACCCGCCGGATCCTTCTACCTCAGCTCCCGGATCCTGATCCGGATGCAGATCCTTTAACTCAGAATCCACCGGTCGAAGGGGACGACCCGTGGATCTTACACTTGTTCCAATGGGAGGAGCTGGATCTGCTCATCCCTTTTGTTCTAGCCGAGTTGGGCATAGATGCCCCTCTGGAGGAAGCTGCTAGTATCCCGGTTTCCAGTAACGTGGACCCTGTCCTGGCAGGACTGAGAGCCCCTCCACGTACTTTCCCTTTTCATCCTATGCTAATGCAGTTACTTCTCCGGGAATGGGAAGCTCCGGAATCCAGCTTACGAGTGGGCAAAGCAATAGACAAGCTCTATCCCCTCCCCGACCATTGCCTAGAGATGCTGAAGGTCCCTAAGGTGGATGCTTCGGTTTCCGCTGTCACAAAGAGAACCACCATCCCGGTGGTTGGAGCGACGGCTTTGAAGGACCTTCAGGATCGGAAGTTGGAGGTACATCTTAAAAGGATCTTTGAAGTTCTAGTGTTCAGTGTTCGGGCGACAGTCTGTGGTAGTCTCATGCAACAGGCAAGTCTCAGGTGGGTTTAACAACTACTCAGCACCAGGACCTCCCGTCTGCAAAGGCGGAACAGGTGGAGTGGCTGGAGGCCACGATTTGCATATGGAGATGATGCCCTCTATGATCTCCTCAGGGTGCAGGCCAGAGCCATGGTTTCAGCAGTGTCTGCCAGACGCCTCCTCTGGCTGCGAAATTGGGCGGCAGACTCCTTTTCTAAATCGTAGTTGGGCACTCTCCCATTCAAGGGTAAGTTGCTTTTTGGGGAGGACCTGGAACAGCTTATCAAATCTTTGGGCGACAACAAGATTCATAAGCTGCCTGAGGACCACCCTAAAAAGTCCATGTCCTTTTTTTTCCTTCGCGCTCTCTTTTCAGGGGGCAGTGCAGGTACAGCAAGCTGCGGGGGGCTTCTCAAACAAATCCCTCCACTAGATCTCAATCATGGTCTCATTCCTTTCGTGGACGACGGCCATTCTGGGATGGTAACCCTCAAGGATCCGCCCCAAAGTCCTCGCAATGAGATGCGGCCGGCCCATTCCTCCGTTCCCAGTTTAGGTGGTCTGTCCCTATTTTACGAGGAATGGGTCAAAATTACTTTGGATTGGTAGATCCTCAAAGTAATCGATCGAGGCTACGCTTTAGAATTTGCTCGGTATCTTCCGGACTACTATTTAATTTCTCCCTGCGGACTTCAGAAGCGTCCAGCTGTGTGCCAGACTCTCGACGGGCTTCAACAGCTCAGAGCCATAGTCCCTGTCCCCCTGGAGGAACAGGGATCAGGCCAGTATTCCATCTACTTCGTGGTTCCCAAAAAGGACAGCTCTTTTTGACCAATCCTGGACCTCAAGAGCGTCAACAAGGCGCTCAAAGTCCCCCATTTTCGAATGGAGACCCTGAGGGTGGTCATCGCAGCGGTTTGCACAGGCGAATTCCTTGCTTCTCTCGATTTGATGGAGGCCTACCTTCATATCCCAATCCGCCAGGAACATCAGATGTATCTCCGGTTCAACATCCTGAGACAGTATTACCAGTTTCAAGCGCTCCCGTTCAGTCTCGCCACCACGCCACACACATTTACCAAGGTCATGGTGGTAGTGGCAGCCTTCCTCCGCTGAGAGGGTATACTGGTCCATCCTTACCTGGGCAACTGGCTCATTCGGGCAAAATCGAAGAAACACTGCGCGATTGCAGTCAACAGAGTCTTGTCATTTCTCACCTCCCTCGGTTGGATAGTCAATTTCCCCAAGAGCAACCTCAAGCCCTCTCCAGTCCTGGAATTTTTAGGGGCACGCTTCGACACACGCATGGGCAAAGTCTTGCTTCCCGAGGCCCGGGCGCTCAAGCTCATGAATCAAGTACGACATATGTTATCTCTCTCTCTGTGCCCACGGCCTGGCACTATCTCCAGGTCCTAGGCTCTATGGCTTCAAACTATAGATTTGGTTCCATGGGCCTTCGCACATATACGGCCTTTATAGAAAGCTTTGCTGTCCTGCTGGAAGCCGGTCTAGGAGGAGTTTCAGACACCTCTACCGCTCTCCAACTTTACCATTGCCAGCATCCAGTGGTGGCTCTCACTCGATCACCTGTTGAAAGGGATGCACACATCAGTGGGGAGCGGTGTGCCAGAATCAGTCCACCCAAGGGCAATGGTCCGCAGTCCAATCTTAATGGCATATTAATCATCTGGAGGCCCGAGCGGTTCGCCTGGCATTCAAGACGTTCCTGCCTTTGCTCCGTCGCAAAGCGGTGCGAGTTCTCTCCGACAATGCCACCACAGTAGCTTACATCAATCGCCAGGGTGGCATTATGAGTCGGCTGGTAGCCCTGGAAGCCAGCAAGCTGTACTCCTGGACAGAGTGCCATCTGGCTTGATTGGCAGCCTCCCACATTGTGGGGAAGGAGAATATTCAGGCCAACTTCCTAAGTCGTCAACACCTAGACCCCGGAGAGTGGGAGATGTCTGAAGAAGTGATGGATCTTGTCGTGTGCAAGTGGGGAGCCCCCCCACTTAGACCTGATGGCCACTCTGAAAAATACGAAGGCTCCAGATTCTTCAGCCATAGACGGGAGCACTGCTCAGAAGGGGTGGATGCCCTGGGGCTACCCTGGCCTTGCAACATCCTCCTCTACATGTTCCCACTCTGGCCTCTGGTGGGAAAAGTGCTCAGAAATATAGAGCTTCACAAGGGGCCGGTCATTCTCGTAACACCAGAATGGCTCCGGAGACCATGGTGCGCGGATCTGGTGAACCTCGTGACAGGCGGACCTCTTCGCCTGGGTCACCTTCCAAACCTACTGCTGCAGGATCCCGTATTTTTCGATCAGGCGGCTCGCTTTTGTCTAGCGGCCTGGCTTTTGAGAGGCGCAGACTGAGGAAGAAGGGTTATAAGGAGGAGGTTATTTCCACCTTGCTGCGTGTGCGTAAGACTTCAACCTCTCTTGCTTACATTCGGGTATGGAGCGTGTTTGAGATGATGTGTGCTGACTTAGGAATACCGGCGCGCAGAGTCCCTGTGTACCAGGTCCTATCTTTCTTACAGGATGGCTTCTCCAAAGGTTTGTCTTTCAATTCCCTGCGGGTTCAAATTTCGGCTCTCGATTCCCTCTTAGGGCGGGTTGATAGTTACGCAGTGGTGGCCTACCCAGATGTCGTGCGGTTCCTCAAGGGGGCTAAGCATTTGAACCCGCCTGTCCGGGCTCCTTGTCCGTCGTGGAGCCTTAATCTGGTACTTCGAGTTCTCTGCGGGGTGCCTTTCGAACCCCTCAGGTGGGCCACGCTCAAAGACCTGACTCTTAAGACAGTATTTCTCATCTCTATCTGCTCGGCCAGATAGAAACAAAATCTTGCCTTGTAGGGAACCATTTCTTCACTTTTCTGATTCAGGTGTTTCCCTGAAGACAGTACCATCCTTTTTACCAAAGGTCGTGTCCTCTTTTCACATAAATTAGTCAGTGGAGCTACCTGCCTTTTCTCCAGAGGACATTGCGAGCACACCTGGCGGAGACCTACGGTGCCTTGATGTGAAAAGAGTGCTACTGCAATACTTAGAAGTCACAAATGAGTTTAGGGTCTTTGATCATCTCTTTGTCTTGTGGAGCGGACCCAATAAGGAGAACAAAGCTTCTAAGGCTACCATCGCTCACTGGCTAAAGGAGGCGATTGTGTCGGCGTATATCTGTCGGGGCCGGCCGGTTCCAGAGGGCGTAAAGGCCCATTCATTGCGTTCACAGGCTACCTCTTGGGCGGAGAGCCAGTTGGTCTCCCCGCAAGAAATATGCAGAGCAGCTACTTGGAAATCTCTTCATACCTTTGCTCATCATTATCGCCTCGATGTACAAGCGCCAGTTTTTGGTTCCTTCGGCAGTCAGGTGCTTCACGTGGGACTATCTCGGTCCCACCCTACTTAGGGAAGCTTTGGTACATCCCACTGTATGGACTGATCCAGGAACATACAGGGAAAGGAAAATTGGTTCTTACCTGCTAATTTTCATTCCTGTAGTACCACGGATCAGTCCAGATACCCGCCCTTCTTGCATTCTGACTTTTCTTAGAAATGACCGCTTGAAGTTTCTTTCATTTACAGATTTTGAGAGTATCTCCTAAGCTTATCAGAGCAACACATATCTGAGCTATAAGGCACCGGAAGTATCTGACCAGTATATATATAAGAGCGCTTTTATGCATTGTTTCAAATTTCCAGTTCCAATTTGGAGGTTACAGGTTTTACTTGCTTGATCTTTCTCTGGTTAAGATTATAGTTCATAATTTTTTCCTGCTTTGATAACGTTTATACTGAAGGGACACAGGGGGAGATAGGATACCTTTTGAGTTTCTCTCTGTCTCCATCTGCTGGAAAGGAAGCTCAATCCACTGTCTGGACTGATCGTTGGTACTACAGGAAGGAAAATTAGCAGGTAAGAATCAATGTTTCTTTTTTTTGAAGATATTGAAGTAATTAGCTGAGTACGTTCACACATTACAACACATAAAGTCCATGCAAAAATTCCAATTCCACCCCCTGGAATTCCTGTCTGCATTTGAAAGAAAAGTGTGCATGTACTCGGTTTACCCATGGACCTTTATGAGACGGTCTCATTTTTAATAGGGCCATTTGCATCCACAAAACATGGCTTTATTCAAGTAAATAGCTTTGAAATTTCAACCCTAAAGTGCTTGCTATCTTTAGATCACAGGAGATGGGTCAATAACATCAAACATCCATCTTTTGATCTACTATTAGCTGGTCCTTGCTGAATCCTTCTAGACATTTTGTTTCTCTTAACAGGCCTTCCAACTATAACGTCTGTGTTTTCACTGAGCGTTAAAGAAGAGGAGAATCTGCCCTTCGTGGATCCTCCTGAATCAGAGACAACTGACAAGATTCACCCTCCTGTAACAAGCAAGTATCAGATTCTTCTTGGACTTCTTTACCAAGGCCAGCTGGCATTATTTAGGAATTCAGCACTGGGAGGGTCAAAATTACTTCGGATGGGTAGGTGTGTATTTTGGAGGGGTTAGGCTGGCTGGGGAGGGGGGTGGAAATTGGGGAGGGGGGTGTCAGGTGATACCAAGTAGAGCATGTCCCGACGGGGTACTACTGCTTGATTTATCCATTGAAGCATAATGCAATCTGTGTTATGAAGGAGTGGCCCTAATCCTCTCCCTAACCTGTGCGGGACCAGGCATCTAGCCTAGTCTACCTTAACAGCCCAAGAGCCAGAGAGCTCTGAGGGAGGGGCCCCTCAGAGTAAGAATAAGGGCTGGAGCCCAGGTGGGAGAAGGCAGCTCCTGAAACATCACTGTCCTGATGGCGAATCCTGTATGTGAATGCTGACTGTTAACTGCGACTGTTGCTGAAGGTAAGCAGTTATGCTGTGTTTCATGTGCACTGTAAATAAAAGCACTTAAAGAAAGCCTTGGTCACTCATTTACTGTGCCACATGTGCATTGCCATGCAGTTTTTAGTAGTCTGTTTTACTATTAATGAGTTGATGCATGATTTTGCAAACAGCACAGTGCATTAACTCCTGTTTGTGTTAGTCTTCATTAAGAACATAAGAATATATGAAGTTGCCATACTGGATCAGACCGAGGGTCCATCAAGCCCAGCAACCTGTTTCCAACACTGGCCAATCCAGATTACAAGTACCTGGCAAGTACCCAAATGTTAAATAGATCCCATGCTACTAAAGCCGGTAGTAAGCAGTGGCTATTCCCCAAGCCAACTTAATTAATAGGTTTATGGACATCTTCTTCCAGGAACTTATCCAAAACATTTTTAAACCCAGCTACACTAACTGCCTTAACCACATCCTCTGGCAATGAATTCCAGAGCTTAATTGTAACGCTGAGTGAAAAATATTTTTCTCCAATTTATTTTAATTGTGCTACTTGCTATCTTCATGGAGTGCTCCCTAGTTCTTGTATTATCCAAAAGAGTAAATAACCAATTCACATTTACCCATTCAAGTCCTATCATGATCTTTTAGATTTCTATCACATCCCCCCTCAGCTGTCTCTTCTCCAAGCTGAACAGCCCTAACCTCTTCAGCCTTTCCTCATAGGGGAGCCGTTCCATCTCCTTTATCATTTTGGTTGCCCTTCTCTGTATCTTCTCCAGTGCAACTGTATTGTTTTTGAAATGCGGTGACCTGAATTCATACAGTACTCAAGGTACAGTCTCACCATGGAATGATACAGGGGCAATATGACATTCTCCACTTTATTCACCATTCCCTTCCTAAGAATTCCTAACATTCTGTTTGCTTTTTTGACCTCCAAGGCACACTGAGGCGAAGATTTTAATTATTATCCACTATCAGGCCGATGCAATATCGGCACGTGTAAAACGGGTGCTCATGATTGAGCACCCACTCTCCAAACGCATGCCGATTCACCTCTCCTGGGCACGCAATTTAATATTAAAATGAGCTGCTGCAGTAAAAGGGAGGGGCTAAGGGAAATTGTGCATCCCTTGCGCCTCCTCGGCATCAGGCGCCCAGAAAAGATGGCCTGTCAGTAGCGGGTTAGGAGACGGAAGCTCTCTATGAGCGTCTGTTTTCTCCTGCTACCGGTACAATATACACCCACAATATACATGGCCTGGACTGTGTATATTTGGCATCCGGAAAAAAAAAAATTTTTTTTGTGACTTTTTTTTTTTTTTACATGATTCTGCTTTCTGTGGTTCCTCCTACTTAGTATTGTGACGATACTAAATAGGAGGAATCACAGAAAGCATGAATTTTTATTTTTTTTCCAATCAGCCCTTGAGCGCATCAGACCTTTTTGCTGCATTGCAATGGGCGCATAGGCCACGTGGGAAATCTTTTTAATTGTGGGGATTAGCTAATAGCCTCATCTATGTGTACTTTACATGTGATGAGCGCTATTGGTTACATGCTCAATTGGACGTGTGTTTTGGACACGCTAATCCCTTATTGCATCGGGCCTTATGGATGTTCGTCCAATCGTGTTTTGAGCCAGCGCGCGGTATTGCATTGGCCTTATGAGGCCTAGATCTTTTTCCTGGGTGGTAGCTCCTAATATGGAACCTAACATCGTGTAACTACAGCAATGGTTATTTTTCCCTATTAAGCATCACCTTGCACTTGTCCATATGGATGCCCAATCTTCCAGCCTTGTGAAGTCCTTCTGCAATTTATCACAATCCACTTGTGATTTAACTACTCTGAATAATTTTGTGTCATCTGCAAATTTGATTACCTCATGCATTGTATCCCTTTCCAGATCATTTATAAATATATTAAAAAGCACCGGTCCAAGTACAGATCCCTGAGGCATTCCACTGTTTACCTTTTTCCATTGAGAAAACTGACCATTTAATCCTACTCTCTGTTTTCTGTCTTTTAACCAGTTTGCGATCGAGTACTAACATGGACTAATGTCTTAAAGTGCATTAATGGTAACATACAGTAATACATGTGTAATGTGCATTAATGCTTGCGTTGTGACGAGGAGTATGAGTAGGCCAAAAGACTAATTGAGAAGGATTAGGATATTCCTTTCTGTCTTCTTCTTTTTGGGTTCTTAAATCCCATACTTCATTTAACTTTCCTCCTCTATTTTACCAGCAGTTTTTGTATTAATACAAGCAGGCATCAAAACTAGTGAGGCTGTTGTCCGAAACATTTGGTCTCATGCTAATTGATATTAAGGTTAAAACTATGTCTGCTCCATGCTGGTATCTCCCAGCTCTCTTGGAAGTCTGATTCAGTCATGCTGCTGCTGTTAGTGTTGTAACTATAGCTGCTCTATGAAGGTTACCCCAGGTTTCTTGGAAACTTGATATAGTCCTGTCTCTGTTAGGACTATGACCATGGAAGGGGAGAGCCTATTCCAACAGGCCCTTTAAATATAGGCATGTACTGCGAGCGCGCCTAAGGGAAGAGCCTGGAGGAGCTGGAAGACAGTGGCATCCAGCTGCAGTGTTGATGTATGAACTGTGCGACATAGCCCCAGTAACAGGAGGCAGCATCCTGGCCTTGGAGGAGGTGATGCTGCATTGGGGGTGAGTGGGGTGGCTCATGAGGCCATCCCGCGAGCCACTGACTCTGTCAAGCTTGAGCTGGTGAAGGGATAAGAGGCAGAAAAAAGTAGATGAGGACTGGGGATGGGGTAAAAGAGGTGGTAACAGAAGACTAGGGAAGGAGTGAGAACAGGAACAATGGGGAGGAAGTAAAAGAGAAAGGGGGGCAAGGATAAAGAAGGGGGTGAGATTGGGAGACAGGAAAGCTGGTAGTTAGCAACAGAGGAGAATAGGGAGATTGTGACGATTAGAAAGAATAGTGAAGGTAAGACGAGAGAGGTAGGATGAGAAGTGAGGGAAAGTGAAAAATAAAAGATTTGGAGAAAGAGCAAGGAGAGAGAGGTAAAGAGATGGAGAAAGGAGAGCTTGAAGGGGATGGTGGAGAGTGAGAGTATCAGAAAGTAGGCAGTAATGGGGGGGGGGGTAGAAAATGGAGCCAGATATCTGGAGAATGGTGAGGGGTAGATGGAGGACTGAGAGGGGACAATGAGAACTGGAAGGGGTGAAATCTTGCTAAGAGTGGCTGAGACATGATAGGAAAGAAAAAGTTATAAGGGAGGAAGTGAAATAAACAGGAGGAGAGAGATGAAACAAAAAATGGAAAGGAGACCTGGAGAAGGAAAATGGAGAAAAGGAAAGGTAATGGGAACAGAAAAAAAGACCAGGAACTTCTTCAGGTTGGCTGTCAGCCCTACTGCCTGTAGGCTTGTAAGAAATGCCTCTAGCCATCTTAGGTGGGTTCTCCTGTCTGTGCTGTAGCTTATGATATTGTTGAGGTATGCCATGGCATCACATTTTTCGGGGCTCAGAAGCTGTTGACCATTCTCTGGAACATTGCAATTTGGTGCAACCTACTTCTTCAAGAGGTTCATTTGGAAGATCTGTACCTTCTGCCTATCTGCCTTTTCTGTTACCTCATAAGGGCTTTACCAGCACACTACCAACTTACTGCTGTAAGATGATAACAGTACTAGGATGTGATCTCCTAGTTGGAAGACCCATTGGATCACAGACTGGTTATACTGTCAGGACGGGGTAGCTTGAGCCTTCTCTAGAAAGAGCCAGAAGACCTCTCTGACTTTCTTTCATTGCTCTTGCATTTAGATTATATAATTTACCAGGTTCTATCCGGGGCTACTTTCTGCCTTCAAGATTTTCTGGGCTATATCCAGGGCTCCCCAGGGTCTTTTCTCATACAGCAATTCAAATGAGGAGAAGCTGGTCAAGCTTTGGGGAACTTCTCATATAGAAAATAACATGTATGGCAGTAATGAGTCCTAATCTTTGACATCCTTAGCAACAACCTTTCTCAATATCTGCTTGAGGATTTTATTGAAGCATTTAATGAGCCCATCTATTTGGAGTTGGTGCACCAAGATCCATGAGGTTTTCACTTCTAGCCAACCATAAACTTGCTGCATTATTCAGGACACAAATGGAGGTCCCCTGGTTGGTCAATATTTCTTTGGACAACCTGACTTGTGAGAAGATATCTATCAGGGCCATCACCACCATCAAAGTCTACATATTCCTGATACTGAGTGGCATCAATGAGGACACCTAGAATGTATCAGTTTCCATGGGGGGACCATTATGAGGGTCCCACCAGAGCCATAGCCGTTCTTTTGAAAGGGTGCCTATGATAGACATAGATACCAGGGAAGACACTTGGACTGCAGCAGGCTTACAGGCCGATACAGTAAAGCGCAGCCGCGCTAGCACGCATTTTAAGTGCGTAAGCTGGATACGCGATTCAGTATCGTCTTTTACGCGTCCTTACCGCGTGCCGAAAAAAACACGCTGCCATTAGCTCCTGCCGCATGTATATGGTATGTTAATGATCGGATTAGCTATTCCCCTCAATACAGTAACGCGCGCCCAAAGTAGCGTGTCTTTAACCAGTATTTTTACCGCCTCTTTAACCTCTATATTTACTGCCTACCCTGACCCTGGCGTTAGTTTGGTGTTGTGCTCTGTGACAGTCAGAATCAGACCGGACAGCATCATGGACAATATTTATATATTGGCTTAGGCGATCTTTTTCATTCTGATGAGAACCAGAATAAGAAATGCTTGGCGAGGGAATTGTAGATGGCCGATTAGAGACAATAGCCAACAGGAGAACCCAGCTGCAAGACCAGAGGAGGTATGTTTGTGTTCTATTTTGTGAGTATCCAACGGTACTCTGGGCATCTCTGAGGCTCCGCGAGTCCAGTGGAGACATGGACGCCTCTACGGACGCCGGAGAGAAGGAAGCTGTGGAAGGTACACTGCCTTGAGCGTCCGGAAAGGTTGGTAGCTGTACGGACATGTCTGTATAGCTACCAACCTTTCCGGACGCTCAAGAGGCCAAGGAGGCATGCTGCCTTGAGCGTCCGGTAAGGTTGGTAGCTGTACGGACATGTCGGTTTCAAAATGACAACCCCTGTTCAAATGAAACCTTACGGACGTTCAAGAGACCATGGAGGTTGGAAGCTGGGCCGCTGCCTTGAGTGTCTAGAAAATGAAGAACTAGGCAGAAAAAGGCGGGAACGTCCATGTTCACAGGCCATGCTACCTTACAACGTCCATGGCCTGCAGCGGAGTGGCCGCTGCCTTGAGCGTCCAGAAAAGTTGGTAGCAGAACAGACATGTCAGTACAGCTACAAAACCTTCCGGGTGCTCAAGAGCCCATGGAGGTTGGAAGTTAGCCAGGCCTGCGACCATGGACGTCCACGCCATGGATGGTGGGCAGAAAAAGGCGCTGCCTTGAGCGTCCAGAAAAGTTGGTAGCTGTACGGCAGAGCGGCTGGGAAGGCTGGATAGCTATTTATTATGCTACACTTGACAAATAACTTTTGGTATACATTTTTGGAATCTGAATGCATCGCGAGTATGCGTTTTTAGAAGAAAAGGTCTATCGTGCTCCCTTCTTCATGCAATGTCAAGAGGGGTCTTTATTGATTTCTTGCAAACAATTTTTAATTTTGGCATTGCAAGTGAGTATTGGAATTCATTTTCGAAATGTAATGACAACTCCTCTTCAAATGTCAATTGAAATGGCATGTAGGGAAGAGCAATTTGGGCAGCGCGCCCTGGATACTGTATAGGCATTTGATAACGCCTATACAGTAAAATCGATAGCGAACTCTAACCACGCTTTAGGCGCGCATTTGACGCGGCTTAGCCGCCACTTGGATTTGCCTACGATTTGAATACTGAATAGAGCGGACTGTGAACCAAAATGTGCGCGCACCAAATGAGCGGGCGATATACACTGCCGCACTTTTTTTTACGCGTCGGTACTGTATCGGCCTGTTAGTTAGCTGGCACGTGGGATAGAACTGACAGTAATTCTGAACCTGTCTATATAGGCCTGGCCAATAGAATTGGGCTAGTATTCACACGACATTTCTTCCCAAAAGTGATCCTCTAAGAGGTGGCTATGATCCAGATGAAGCATTTGTTGATGATAGAGCTGGGATACAGACAATTTCCCTTTTACGTTACTCTGAGCTACTGCTCAAAGTGTCATATTCCTCATACCTCCTTCCTCTAAAGTAACTTCGGGATGCCTCCCCTGTAAAATTCCAGTCTCTCTTCAATAGCCATTTTAACTTGTTAATAGTCCAATGCTCTCTAGGTGACTTATGCTTCTCCAGTCATTATGGGCTAACCAGACACCCCAGTATTTGCGGGGCAAAACTGCAGCTTTAGCCACTCACTCAGTCATGGTTAGCAAAGCTTCTGGATCACCATCTAGCCCCAACTTGGTCAATGGCAACTCCATCCAGCAGGGTGGGCATGTGTCCCTCACTCAGTCTTTCAGCCCCATCCGGTCTCTTTTTGTAGTTGCCTTTCTCAAAGACAGTTAATGAAGGCCTGGATTTCTCTGACCTGCTTCTTTAGCAGCTTTAACAAGGGCTCCTGCTGTTGGAGCTGATGATGCAAGGTCTGTTGCAGTAGTTGCTGTATTGATTTCTGTTGTTGTTGCATATGTTTGATGATGCATCTGATGCATTCCTCTGTCACTGTCTTAGTTTAGTTCGTTGTTATACCACCTTTCAAAGACAATCAAAGCAGTTTATAATAAAATACTGTATCTTTCTTTCTTCCTTCTTATTACCTGGATATACCTTGTTCTTCAGGCACCTTTCTGGCCTCAGAGCACATTGAAGTTTCCTCATATACACCATACATGGAGGAAAGAGAGAAAAAAAATATCTCTCTCCTTTTCTGGTCCCCCAAAACAACACCTAGCCTGTCTAGCTCTAACTATCCTTTTTGTATGGGTAGGGCTAGGCCCCTTAGCCAGAAGAAT
Source organism: Rhinatrema bivittatum (assembly GCF_901001135.1). NCBI lineage: Eukaryota > Metazoa > Chordata > Amphibia > Gymnophiona > Rhinatrematidae > Rhinatrema > Rhinatrema bivittatum. The sequence continues at coordinate 433,696,103 of NC_042615.1, read as the reverse complement.
CCAGCTGTAGGGTACTGCTGCTATAGCCAAGCCCAGAAGCCCACACATGGTAGTCTTTGTTAAGGCAAACATCCCACTGCTGTCATCATATTTAACAGCACGACATGAAGCCTTGGGCTTCAGTGAATGGGAAGGGTCGGAGGGCAGAAAACAGCCTGGACTCTGGCTTCTAGTAAAACAACTTCTATTGATTTATAGAACAAAAATACACAGTCATCTTTCTTCAGCTACTTAATCAACAAAAAGTCAGATTTACTCACACACCCAGGGTCTTAGCATATTTCCTGGGGCTTCCTTGTCCCAAGCCTGAGCCTAAAACGCTTTCATGGGCCTGGGAATTAATTTCTTTCCCAGGCAACAGTCCTCTGACCTGATCTTCCTGCTGCTGATGGCATGGATCTCATTTCTTTCTTCATGTCCTTGGTTCCCTATGCACAGCCCTGGATTTGTCAACCGGCACCCATGATGCCTGGGCCTAGGGCAGCAAACATTTAGGGGCAGCAGGCTGGCTAAGATTTGTTGCTTTCCAGCTCTGCTAAATCTCAATCAGCAGAGAACAGCGCCTTACTGGAGGTGGGGGAGGGGATGAAAGCACAAAAAGTGCTTAGGAGTGGCAAAATCATAAATCCATTCCTACCTACGCATTGTTTTGGGCTACTGATTTTTTCCCAATTCTAGGCTGTGTTTGGGATTGGGTGAGCACTCTTGGTAGGGCACATCTTACCTCATAACTTCCATTCAGGCCCAGATTTAGGTATAGGCAGCTGTCTAAGCTGCCGAAATTTGAAGACAAGCCTACTTGAGCTGAAGAGGAGCCTACTCCTGCTTGCTTTTTAAGGTCATGCACCAGCCCCTCTAAGGCGCTCTGGCCCCCCTCTTCCTACTCTCTGAACTCCAAGGTAACATGCATCCCCCAGTGTCCAGTCCTGCTACTGGCACCGGAATCTTAAATCTAATCCCAGTTCCATGACTGGAAGTCATCCTTTCTTCCAACAAAATTGAACCGTGGAGATTGGGTCAATTCATGCAGTTTACACCAGCTTTCTTGGAAGCTTGAAGCAGTCACAGTGCTGATATGTGGGTGCTAACCATGGCCATTCCAGAAGTTCTGTATGACTGAGCAAATACTCAAGTCTTCATTCTCATTTCCTATAGTTCACCAGATATGCTTCTGGCTCTTGAGGAATGAAGTTGCTCTCTTGGTATTAATATGATCAGGATATTGCCAGAAGGGATTTCTGATGATGATCAGCACAGAAGCACCATTTTCTTAGCTTTGTACAGGTTACAGAGTCTATGAAAATAGTATAATTCTGTGATTACTTGTACTGATACCAGTCTCTGGAGGAACTTTTCTAAACATATCCATATTTATATTGGATAAATATAAATATGGATAAATAACATATCCATATTTGTCTCTGGAGGAACTTTTCTAAACATATCCATATTTATATTGGATAAATATAAATATGGATAAATAACATATCCATATTTATACTTTTCTAAACATATCCATATTTATATTGAACTTTTGTATATAATTATTCTCCTCTATCTCTTTCTATTTCTTACATTCCCAGTTCATTAGCCCTTGTTAATTGTAACTGCTTCTCTTCATCACGTTATTTATGTTTTTTGGTTGTATTATCCGCACCCCTGTTTTCTGTAAACCGACATGATGTGAACGAGTTCATGAATGCCGGTATAAAAAAACCTTAAATAAATAAATAAAATAAATAAATATGGTAAACATCTTTTTCCTATAACAGGCTCTCCCAAAATTAAACCAGATATTTTAATCCAATTTAAGCAAGAAGGTCTCAGGATTGAGCCCCAGGGATCTGAGGACATAGGAAAGCTGACCATCACAGGCACATATGAGGAACTTAATGAAGCAGGTGATATACATTGGATTAAAGCTAATGATGGGCTGAGCCAAACATTGCTTAGACAAAAGATGCCTCCTCTAGACTAGGCACAGCCTTAATGAGGCACTAAAATTGATGCTTTTGAGTTCTAACTTTTGTTTGGATAATTTGTTTGTTTTATTTACATTGAGTTCCGTATTCAGACACAGTATGGATAGCATAGTTAGCTGGATAAATGTATTTGGCTAACTTTGGATATACATTCAATAGTGCAGCTAGCTTAACTCAACTCCTCCCAGTTATGCCCCCAAACAATAGGATCATTCATCAAAATGCGTTATGGCGATAACGCCATAATGCATGCGTTAGTCGTATTATCACACAGAACAAATGCAAATTTTTAGTAGGGGCAGGATTGGGGAGGGATGCTATTGCACAGTTTTAATGGCCATTTCTGGGGAGAGAGAGGGAGAGAGAGAGAGAGAGCGCCTCTGGGGAAGCCTTCACAGTATTCAACTATTTATATGACTATAGGAGGGCCAGCTAATAGCTCGAGGTGAGGTGTTGGTAGTGGTTCAGGGGCCAGTTTTCCCTCTCTCTGTAATAGCCTATCTGGGCACTTCATGATCTGTTGGTGCAAAAAGTTAACTGCACCACGTGATACTACCTATGAGAAGTGCTATGTTACTGCACGGTAGTGGTCAGCTATTCATCTTCTGAGTTAGCCAGTTAAATGCTTTAGAATTTGGACCTCTCATTTATGCCTCTCTCTTTCATTTTTAGGTTTCTCTTTATTTTTTCTTTTCATTTCTTTCTTCTCCCTTTGCATCTCTCATCCTCTCATCCTCCCTTTGCATCCTCCCTTTGCATCTCTCATCCTCTCATCCTCTCCCTCACTACAGCTTCTCTCTTTTCCCAGTGGCACCTCTTTCCGGTCTTTTATTCTCCTTCTATCTGCAATCTCTCCTCTCTTTCTCCTCTGTTTTCTCCTTCTCTTCCCATGTATCTCTGCCCCTTTACCTGTCTTTTCATTAGCTCCTGTCTCACATTCCATATGAGTTTTTCATCCTTCCTTCTATCCCTTATTATTTCTGACCTTTTTCACTGCTGCCCCACCATATTTCCCTTTCTCCCTCCCAGCAGCATGTTGTTGGTGTTTGTTTTTTTTGGGAGCCCTGTAGGGCTGGCAGCTGGAAGAAGGAAGCGGGGTGGGTCCTATTAGAATCAGATGGAGGAAAGGAGCCAGAATTTCCCATATAGGCAGCAGCAGGAGGGCAAGGGAGGAAGGTGGAATTGTACAGCAGTTTTTATTGCCTTGGTACTGTGAGAAACTGAGTGACCTGTTTACCATGGTTCCTGCCTTAGTGGTTCTTCCATCAGGACACTTACATTTTTAGAGCTCACACAATTTCCTTTCATCTCATTTTTAACTAAATGTTACATTTTCTTGAATCAATTTCCAACACTGTTTAAAAGATGAAGATACTTTCCCATTTTCCTAAAGGCACCCAAGGTTGCAGTCTTGACCCCACAGTAGAGATCCCCAAACTGGAAGAGCTTCATATTAGCGACCAGCTGCAGGGAGGAGAAGAAGATACTGATAATAAGAGTGGTAAGGAAAAAATGTCTTTGTAGCAAAATACTCGCTGTGTGCTGTATTTTAAACTTTACACATAGAGAATGAATATTAGTACTGACTTTCTGTTAAACTTTTATTAGTAAGTAATCAGGATTCAGTTACTTTAAGCTGACAGGTCTGAAATTCAGGGACCCAAGCTCAGAAAGTTTCCCAGTTCATCAGCAGGGTTTTCCAGAGTTTTTGATTAGTGACTGTAATCAGAGAACATAATTATTGCAGAGACTGGAGATGAGGATGAGAACAGACATCCATCTGTTCATATGTCATTGCCCAACTGTTACTGTCTACAAGCAACATCACTTCCTGTTATACATAGCCAAGCCAATGCTTTTAAATAATCATATGGAGATTTTTCTTATATATGAATGTTTAACTGCATGAAGCAGGTGATCTCCTTTGAATTAAATATAGTGACAGAACAATCCAAACCTTGAAACATGACATCTCCTTCCAGTGAGAGATATAATCCATGATTGGACTAGTTTAGTTTATTGTAGTCTTAACTTCTTCTGCCAGGACACTCAGGCTCTCATGTTTCTCAGAAGCACATGTCCCTTTGCCAAAGCTGTAAAGATTATTGATCATATTGTTGATTTTATCCAATAGGTAATGAATTCAGGAACAATAGTAAGAGCCAGAGAATGTGCGATGGACAGCAGAGGGAAGAATGGAAACAGAGAGACCCCTCTAGTGTCAGCCCAGATCCTTCAAGTGACTGTGAAGGAGTTATCAGTAGACTAACACCACCCAGGGTGGAAGATAAGACTAAAAAAGGAGAGATATTAAATACATGTACTGAAGAAGGAAGAGATTCCAACCACTGCCCAAATCTTGTACAAACTCAGAGACTTGTTGAAAGAGAGAGACAATCTAAAAGTGCTGATGCTTGGGAAAACATCACTGCAAACTCAAAAGATATTGAACACCAAGAAAAGAATGAATGTAGGAACAAGTTCACAGAGAAGTCAACTCATTCATGTACTCAACAATATAGAAGGGAAAAAAAATATTTAAGTAGTGAAAGTGAGAAAACATTTACTAGAAATTCAAGCCTGACAACATATAAAAAAGTACATAGACAAGACCAATCTTTTAAGAGCACTGACTGTAAAAAAAGTTTTACTTCTAGAGCAAAGCTCACATGTAATAAAAAAATTCACAAAGGAGAGAAACTATTTAAATGTTTAGAATGTGATAAAAGCTTCAGTTACAAATATCTTCTTATAAAACATCAAATGATCCACACGGGAGAAAAGCCATTTAAATGCTCTAAATGCTCTAAATGTTTTAACCGAAAAGACAGCCTGCAACAACATGAAATGATCCACACAAAAGATAAACCATTTAAATGTTCAGAATGTGATAAAAGCTTCTGTCTCAAAAATGTCCTCATAAAACATCAAATGATCCACACTCGAGAAAAACCTTTTAAATGTTCTGAATGTGACAAAAGTTTCAGTTATAAAGGCAAACTGCAGCAGCATGAAAGGCATCACATGGGTGAGAAGCCATTTAAATGTTCTGAATGTGCTAAATCTTTCAGTAGCAAAGGCAGCCTAAGACTGCATGAAATGACCCATACAGGAGAGAAACCATTTCAGTGTTCTGAATGTGCTAAAAGGTTCAGTTGTAAAGGCAACCTAAGACTGCATGAAATGACACACACAGGAGAGAAGCCATTTAAATGTTCTGAATGTTATAAAAGTTTCAGTCAAAGATCTGGTCTAAAAAAACATATAAAGATCCATACTGGTGATAAACCATTTCAGTGTTCTAAATGTGATAAATGTTACAGTCGGAAAGACCATCTGCAACAGCATGAAGAGGCACACATGGGACAGAAACGATTTAAATGTACAGAATGTGATAAAAGCTTCAGTTACAAATATCTTCTATTAAAACATCAAATGATCCACACTGGAGAGAAACCGTTTAAATGTTCTCAATGTGATAAATATTTTAGTATGAAAGGCAATTTGTATCAGCATGAAAGTACTCACGCAACAGGGAAACCATTTAAATGTTCTTACTGTGATAAAAGCTTCCGTCGAAAAGTTGACCTTAGACAACATGAAATGAATCACACTGGAAAGAAACAGTTTAAATGTTCTAAATGTGATAAATGTTTCAGTTGCAGAAGTAACTTGCGAAGGCATGAAACGACCCATATGGAAGAGAAACCATTCAAATGTTCTGAGTGTTTTAAAAGCTTCTTTCAAAATTTAACTTAAAAATCCATGAAAGAATCCACACTGGAGAGAAACCATTCCAGTGTTGTGAATGTGATAAATCATTCACTAGCAAACCCCAATTGAAAGAGCATAAAACAATGCACAAGGGAGAGAAACCATTTAAGTGTTCTGAATGTGATAAATGTTTCCGTCTGAAAGGTCACCTGAAACAGCATGGTAGGACCCACATGCAACTAAAACTGTTTAAATGTTCTGAATGTGATAAATGTTTCAGTTGTAAAGGCTACATTCGACTGCATAAAATGATCCATACGGGGGAAAAACCATTTAAATGCTCTGAGTGTGATAAAAGATTCCGGCAAAAGGCTGACCTAAGAAAACATGAAAGCATTCACAGTGGAGAAAAGCCATTTAAATGTTCAAAATGTGTTAAATGTTTTGGTCTGAAAAGCCATCTGCGAGTACATGAAATGATTCACATGCAACACAAACCATTTAAATGTTCTGAATGTGATAAATGTTTCAGTTGCAAAGGCTATCTTCGACTGCATGAAAAGGTCCACACTGGAGAGAAACCATTTAAATGCTCTCAATGTGAAAAAAGATTCTGTCAAAAGTCTGCCCTAAGAAAACATGAAAGCATATGTTGCCTATAATGACTGCACCCTGTGAACTCCAAAAGAAGGTTTTCTTTGATACAATGCAAATAGTAGAAAGGCATTAGCAGAAAATTCAAGAGATTTAGATCATTTCCAAAATACCCTGGTTTATGAATTAGGTTAATTCCTCTCAGTATGCACAAAACAAACCTGTAAAATTGCCCTGTGAAAAATAATTTAAATGATCTAAATGTTTTACATATTTCAGTCTGAAAATCCATCTGGTGCTGCATGAACTGATCCATGCAAGTGTTAGACAATGTAAATGTTTTAAATGTGATCAATCATTCCATTAAAAATCTGTCTTAAGAAAACACATAGAGGTCCATATTTAGAGGCATTTAACTGGATAAGTCAGAAGTTATCTGGCTAAATGAATATTTGGGTACTTATTCAGATAAATGTTAGCTGGATATCTTATTATCCAGCTAAAATTTAGCCCATTAACTTACAAGACTTCCAGGGGCATTTCAGTGAGTAGTTATGTTAGTAGGATACGTTTTCTGGCTAATTCCAATATTCAGAGTTAGCGGGAAAACATATCCAGGTAAGTCTGGTTGTGCTGTAAAGCTGTCCTAAAGTTGGCTGGATAAAGTTAGCTGGTTATATTCAATAGTGTGGCTGCACAGCTGTATTGAATATACTTCCAAAGGTAGCCAGAGAAGTTATCTGGCTAACTTTGCTATCCAGACAGTAAATGAATATGGACCTCAAAATGATTCACACCAGACAGGAAGCATTGACTATAGGAAATGTACATATTGATCAAAGCTGTCAAGCTCACCATGAAAATGCAGCAGACTGCACTTCACCTGACTTATGAATATTGACAATTTGTCATTCCTAAGCTCAAGATTCAGGAAGGAATATTTCAGAGACATTCCATTATTGTTCCTTGCCTTTTTCTGTCACTAAACACATTAAGTATTCTTATTAACTCCTTTGGTTATGGAATTAGCCCATCCAATAACATCTTACCTATTGTTTGTAGATGACTTGAAACTCTACTGCTCTTGTGATAATCATTTAGCAGGTCAACTGCAAGTAGTAAAGAGTTTCTCAAATGGCATTAGGATGACATTTGGCCTTGACAAATGTGCAAAGGTAACTTTCCTTAGAGGAAAACTAAGGAAAGCTGAAAACATCTTTCTGACTGATGACTGCAGTATATAGCAATTTGAGCTGAAAGGTATATATAATTATCTAAAATTTGAGGAAAGTGCACCAATATAACACAAATCATTGAGAGAAAAGATTAGCAACTTTTTTCTCAATGATTTGTATGGAATTGTTACAACTGATATTGAAAAATGATTTAACTGTATGGAATACACAATAGAATCCATCAAGCAGCTTGCAATCTCTGTATTCTTATGCAGCCTTGGATTGGCCAATAAAGATCTTGTAAAATTGGATGAAAGAACAAGAAAACTCCTCCATGTGCACTAGGTAAACAATAAGAATCAGTGTATACCAAGATTGTATACCAACATGAAGTAAAACAAAGGAAGTCTTCCTTTGTTTCACTTCCTTTGTTTATTCATGTTGGCGTCCGTTTGAATGTTACGAAGGTGGCAGTGTGCTAAGATTTATAAGATATGGTAACTCATAAAGGAAGGGTGGAAGAAGTGTTTAAACCCAAGCGTCTGGGCAAATACCTGTTGAAAAGACGTAGAGCAGCATGAATGGAATGGTATACTGATATGTACGTCTAAGAGAAATCTTTTTGAGGATGTACAGATGAGCTCCTTTCAGAAATATGTGATGAGCATGAACAGATGAGCAGTAGGAGATTCGTTTATATATCTCCTGAGGAAGCCTGTGGGCGAAACATGTTGAGAGAATAAGAAAGAATAAAAGAAGAATTAAAAAATGTGTTGTTTTCTAAATGAGTGCTAATTTATGATAAATGGGATTTTCTCTGCTTATTTAACAAATTGTATTTCGTATTCATAATATATTGTAAGAAAGGGGGTTTTGGCATGTAACTCAATCTGAGAGGATTGGGATAGTTTTTATGAAGATAGTAGAAGAATGAAAGAGTATGTATGATGTATGAATGGAGGGAGAATTTTTAGATGCATATTTTTGTGGGTAATATGTTAAATATTTAAAGATTGTTGTAATATTTTTTCTATGCAATAAAGAAAATATATGTCACTTTGTATGGTTTTGAGAGGATAGGGACACTGGCAGGAGCCCGAGGTCGGAGCCAGTGGCCGATTGCCGTCAGTGACGGAGAACTGAGTGCTGAGGTCCGTCTAGGAAGGTGAGAGGACTGCGCCGCGGGCCTCCCGAGGGTGGCAAATGTAACAAACATTCTGCCATGTAACACAACAATCCCCCAGGTCCTGGCTCCTAGAGGTTAGATACCCTTACTAACAGAAAAGCATATTAATGCCTTGCAGAGCTCCGCCTGCTCTCATTACACAGTGGCCAACCATCTGTCCCAGACATGCATACCAAAGTGAAGAAAACAGAGGCCTTATGAGCTTTCTACAGCTCACACTCAGATCGATACTCTAAGACCGCGGTAGAAAGAGTGCGGCATTGCCAGGCGCACCCTTCCTCCCCGCACGCACAGTTCTCTTCACCTACCGCTCTATACTCTCTTCTAATTGCATGTAAATGCATGCCGCGGCTGCGAAGCCTTAGGCAAGCGTTAGGCCCGAGCAACCCATTTTACTGTATAGAGCGCCTATACAGTATCCTGGGTTCGCGGGCCTAACGCTTCACGGTCGCGCTGGTATCTGTTATTTCAAATGTCATTTCAAATGACATTTGAAATGACAAACTTCCCCCCAGCCCCCGCTTACCTGCCCTGGCCCCGTCCGGTCTCCTGCAGCCCCGTCCGGTCCCCTCCTCCCGAAGCAAAAAAAAAAAACCCCGAAAAAGTAGCAAGGCTCGGGCCTGCTACGATAGTCCCTTCTCCCTTCTCCTCTCCTCCCGATTTCGGCGCTCAAGGCGGCCGGGTGGGCGTGCATTCATCCAGGCAGAGGGAGCCGGCGGCGAAAGCGGCGACCGGCTCCCTCTGCCTGGATGAATGCACGGCCCCCGCCGGCAGTGAATGAATGCCCGTGCGATTTCAGCGCTCAAGGCAGTCACATGCCGTGACGTCGTGACATCACGGCATGTGACGTCACGGGCATTCATTCACTGCCGGCGGGGGCCGTGCATTCATCCAGGCAGAGGGAGCCGGAGGCCGTTTTCGCCGCCGGCTCCCTCTGCCTGGATGAATGCACGGCCCCCGCCAGCAGTGAATGAACACCCGTGCCCGTGCATTCATTTCAGCGCTCAAGGCAGTCACATGCCGTGACGTCGACGTTATGGCATGTGACTGCCTTGAGCGCTGAAATGAATGCACGGGCACGGGTGTTCATTCACTGCCGGTGGGGGCCGTGCATTCATCCAGGCAGAGGGAGCCGGAGGCCGTTTTCGCCACCGGCTCCCTCTGCCTGGATGAATGCACGCCCACCCGGCCGCCTTGAGCGCCGAAATCGGGAGGAAGGGAGAAGGGACTACCGTAGCAGGCCCGAGCCTTGCTACTTTTTCGGGTTTGTTTTTTTTTTTTGCTTCGGGAGGAGGGGACAGGACGGGCTGCACCGGAGACCGGACGGGGCCAGGGCAGGTAAGCAATGTTTTTACACTTTTTTTACACCATTTTTTACACTTTATTCCCGTTTTAATTTTCGAACACCACACTAACACCACGTAGAGGGTAGCGGTAAACTAACACGTTAAGGCCGCGGCAAAATAGCGGGTTACAAAGGAGATAATCTGAGCGCGCGTCACAGTATCGTAGGGGAATAGCTAATTCCTTCATTATACAGCTAATTCGTCATTTACATATCATATACATGCTGCGTGCGGAAAGGGTTATGCATCTGTTTTAAGAAGCGCTAAGGACGCGTGAAACTGGAGACTGTATCGCTGGATCGCCTTACGCGTTTGAATTGTGCGCTCCCAGCACGTTACAGACGGGAAATCTTCAACCGAACGTTACAGTATCGAGCTGACTGTTTGGTCTGCCCTTGCTTTCCAGGCCTCCCTCCAGCCTTCCCTGGTCTGGTCTGATCTGGTTGCTGTCTTTATTACTTCCTGCTGCTGCAGGGTATTCACTGGCTCCACTCCAGGTTCTCTCTACCCTTTCTGCAGGCTTCAAACCTTCTGGCTTTTTTTTGGTTACCTATTCCTGCAGTGCACTCACTGTCTCCACTCCAGGTTTTCTGTATCACTGCCCAGGCTTTCTCTGGTAGCTGCACTCCTAGAATTGTAGTGCAAAGCAACTCGCTTGCTGCTGGAGAGCCATACCCTGCTCCAACACATAGCAACTCTGGCAGCTTGACTTGCAGGCCATGCCCTGTTCAACACATTCTCTCTGCACAACTGTTTCTCTTTTTTTTTCTTCTGTGAAAAGGGAAAAAATCCTGCTTCAGCAGCGCTAACTCACTTATAGCTCTGCCTTGACAAATGGAGCTGACCTCCTTACTTGCAATATATTTAAATCTACTTTTGCTGTCAGGCATTAAATACAGATGATTTTACACTTACTTTTGTTGTATCAGTTTCTGATATCCTCAATAAAAAAGTTTTGGAAAAAAAATACAGATTTTCAGCATTTAAATTCTTTGCTTCCCTGAGCCACTGCCTTTTAAACTGCTCAGTGCTCTGTGCACTCCTGTACTCTGTACCCTGTTTAGAGACACGCGTCCTCTTGCTCAATTCTCTGTGTTCTAATAGAAAAATTTGCAACTGCTTTACTTCTGTGTGCTCCCTGATCCACACCCTTTCAAAACTCTTCACAGTGCTCTGTATTTAAGCTGTGCCTCCAAATTCCTTCTTTGGTAGGCCACACACACACATTAAACTTTTCTTTTCTCCTGCCCCCTCCCTTGGAGTCTTGAGTTTCTGTCTGTGTTCAGCATAGAGAGAAATCCCTGAACTGACACCATATGTAAGATAGTCGAGCAAATCTTCATGCAACTTAAATTTTATTCTTCCATTCAACCATAAAAAACTGTGGACTGCCTATCTTCTGGCACTGTATGCTTCCATAAACATCAGTAGACTCCCTACCTTCTTCTAGAGATGTACTCTTACAATACCTTCTTGCAGAGAGGTATTGTTGTTTACAACATCAATTCGGAATTATTCGAAATACACTGCTTACGTCATCAGTTTAGTGTTATACAATTACTGTTCTTTTTATACCCAAACCTTCATCTCTCAACTTTATACAAACGTCTTTTATACATCCAAAAGTTGTTACAATTGTTGCAGTTGGGTACTGCTGTGGAATAGTGGACCCTTGGGCCGACCTACCACGAGAGGCGGGGTAGGCCGGGAGGTGGAGCCAAGGCTCAAAGTGTTCACCAGGTGACTGCCCGGGAACCAGGAACCCCCCAGGAGGAGCCCGTAGGGTCCTGGCCCCTTGGGACTTAGGTACCAGAGAGAGAGTCCAGTAACAGAGAACCAGGAAGTCCAATGGTAATAAGTCTAGCACAAGATCTTCACCCGGGTACCCAGAACCCCCCAGAAGGAGCCCATAGGGTCCTGGCCCCTTGGGACTTAGGTACCAGAGAGAGAGTCCAGTAACAGAGAACCAGGAAGTCCAATGGTAATTGAGTCTCTAAGTGAGCAGATGTGAGTAGGAGCAAGTAGAAACCTGGAGCGGGGTCTGCAGCCAGCAGGTGAAGGCAAGGCTGAAGGCTGAAGCAGGAACAGAGACGAGCCGGGATCCAAGGCAGGCGGCAACAGAGCGTGGTCAGGGACAAACCGGGGTCGAGGCAGGCAGCAGGCAGAGCGTAGTCAGGGACGAACCGGGGTCGAGGCAGGCGGCAGGCAGAGCGTAGTCAGGGACGAACCGGGGTCGAGGCAGGCGGCAGGCAGAGCGTAGTCAGGAACTCCAAGGTCAGCGGCAGGAACTCAGCAAGACGAAGCGCAACTCAGAACTACAAGACTGTAGTGAACCTCGTTGCAAGGCGATGAGGGAACGTCCGGACGCCGGTTAAATCTGTCTCAGAGCGTGACGTCATCAGCGCAGGCGGGGCTTGACTTCCGGGTTCTGGGCACTCAAAGTGGCCGTACTCGCGCGCGTGCGAGGCCGCGGTGAGAGAGACAGGCAAATGGCGGATGCCACATGGAGCTGAGCGCATCCTTGGGTCCAGGAGACCGCGGAGTGCGGCGTCCCCAGATGCGGAGGTAGGCGCTGGTCACGCGAAAGAGAGGGGAAGTGGTGCAGACCGCAACAACAATAAATCTATAACATTATTGATGACATTTTGTGTCTCTCCTGGAGATGCGGGGGCCTCCTGATCACAGCTAGTATAAGAACATAAGAACCCGACACCAGCAGGGTCCCTCCCACAGAATTCTTCCTGCCCATAGAGCTTTCTCCCTCTATGGCAGAGCTTTCCAAAGTGTGTGTCGCGACACTTTGGTGTGTCGCCTGAGGTGTGCCGGTGTGTCGCGCAAGCCCGGTGCACGTGACACACCGGCAAGTGGGAGCCAATGCGGCCGCCGGTGGAGCTCATCCCACTGGCGGCTGAGCACTGAAGAATCGCAGCCGGAAGATCGGTAAGGCCGCGGTGAGTTCACGTCACCACTGCCGAAGAAAAAGGGCACGTCTAAACGTGCAGGTGCTCCGCCTCCTTCCTGCCCATGCGGCCCCGGAAGAAAAATGTTGCCGGAGCCGCACGGGCAGGAAGGAGATGAAGCAGCCGCGTGCAGAAGAGGAGCCGCGTTGTTGCAGCGGGCGAGAAGAGGCCCGGTAGCAGGGGCCCCACTGCGGATCGGATCGGCCCGAGAAGATCAGGGCCGCTGCAGAGCCGATCCTGCAGCGACCCGTGAAGAGGAGGCCCAGAGGTAAGAGAGAGGCTGAGGGCCCGTAGAGTGCGTGTATGAGCTGAGTTGAGAGATTGGATGCCTGTATTAGCTGAGTTGAGAGATTGGGTGCCTGTATGAGCTGAGCTGAGTTGAGAGATTGGGTGCCTGTATGAGCTGAATTGAGAGATTGTGTGCGTGTATGAGATGAGTTGAGAGATTGGGTGCCTGTGTGAGTTGAGAGATTGGGTGTGGGAGTGAGGATCTCAATGTTTGCAGAGACGGCATGTGAGAGCCTGTGTGTGTGAGAGAGAGAGACAGCATGTGACAGTGAGAGCCTGTGCATGAGCAAGACAGCATGTGGGAGTGAGAGAGAGCCTGGGTGTGTGAGAGTCAGACAGCATGTGCCAGTGAGAGACTGTGTGTATGAATGATTGTATGAGAGAGAGCATGTGAGAGTGAGAGCCTGTGTGTGTGTGTGAAAGAGAGAGAAAGCATGTGAGAATGAGAACCTGACTGTATGTTTGAGGGAAGATAGATGGAGAGAAAAGAAATAGAAAAAAAGACAATATGAAATGAATTGGCAAAAAAATAAGAAAGGGGAGGTGGAACAAAAAAGCCTGGGACCAACCGATTAGAAAACTAAGATCAGACAGCAAAGGTAAAAAAAAAAAAAGAAATAAATTACTTTTTACTGATTGGCACATGTAATCTTTGTTAATGTCAAGAGTAGCACTTTCTCTATGCGGATCTCACAATGTACGAGATCAACATGGAGGAACTGGAAACCCACGGGGCCTGCACAGAGGAGGCAGCAGAATGGGCTTCAGTGCCAATAGCAGCAATCAGCGCCTCCCCAATAGCCATGCGGCATCAGTGGCAGCAGAGGAATGAGAGAGGCTCCGAGGTTGCTGGCAAAAGAAAGAGAGGGGGTCTGCCTTTAGTGTGTGCATGTGTATGAATGGGACTCTGCCTGGGGGTGTATGTGTGTGAATGCATGGGTGCCTGCCTGGGGGATGGTGAGGGAGTGGTGTGAAAATGAATGGGAGCCTGCCTGGGGAGTCAGTTTTAGTGTGTGAGAATGACTGGGAGCTTGCCTGGGTGTCTGTGTTTGTGTGAGAATGATTGGGAACTTGCCTGGGTGTGTGTGTTTGTGTGTATGTGAGGGAGCCAGAGAGAGTGTGTATGAGAAAATCCAGGGGAGTAAGAGTTTGTGTGTGGGGTATGTGTGGAGGGGGAGAGAGTGTCTTAGAGCCTGAGAGTGTGTCAGTGTCTGTGAGAGCGAGAGGTTATGGTGGGTATAAGAGCATGAATGTGTATGTATGTGAAAGTGTATGTGTGAGAGAGAATGGACATGTGAGTCTGTGTGAGAGAGGATAACCTCTGGGAAACTGTAAAAAATGTATATGATTTTAATTAATAGAAATTCTATTTATCAGTAGTTTTAAAATATTATTTTATTAGTATGGTTTTACTGTTATAATTGATGTTTTATGTTTCTTGATTTTGTTTGTTTTATGAGGAATGGTGGTTCTGTTTTTCCATTGTTAATACAGAGTCTGGCTTCTTGGAGTTTCCATTTCAGTTTTTGTCTAATTTGTGCTCCTTTATTTTGTATTCTGTATTTGGTGAGGGTCTGTCTCTGCTCTGTGTGTGTGACCATGATGAGAGATTCTGCTAGCATAGGGATCTATAGCAATCGGGTTTGTTTTGTTTCCTCAGTAGGTGGTGTATTGGTATTCTAGGACCCAGTGTAATATTTACCCATGCTTTTTCACAGGTAGGGTTATTGTTGTTTGAGTCCTTGGTGTTATTACTGTTATGTTACAATGGGATTGCAGTATAGATTTTGAGTGTCTTTTTTGCGAGGTTTTATTTTAGTTCACAATGTGCCTGGCAGTGGAAGGTGTTTGTGCTGCTGTTACTGTGAGGTGACACCAGCATTTGAAAATATCTTTTAGTATGATGAGCTGTAAGGGAAACATCCAAGCTCCATTGTTTGGGGGAATTTCAGTGGATGCACAGAGTTACAGAACTGGAGTTGCAGGATTTATATTGACATTCTGTCCCTTCCTATAAATTCCAGATTTCACTCTCATAGCCATATAGAATTAGTTGAATGAGGCTATCAAATAATTATATAGTGTGAAACTGGCCAGCTTTTTAAAATTATGCAGAAGACCCTTTGGACTTTTTTATTAACACCAAATATTCAAAAGCTGTGTTCATCCCATCAAGATCATATATCTCATTAAAGAGGTAAATTGAATAACACAATAACTTTGTTTTATTATTGTTACTCATAAATTAAAACAATAACATTAATCTTGGAATATTATATATTTTTAATATAAACGAAAGGTTTTCACAAGATATGTTGTGTCGTGAAACATTTTATTATGTATATATTTAAGGAAACATACATAAATTGTCGAAATACATTTCGTTCATTTAACCTTTAACCTCCGGTTTGCTTGTAGACTAATTACTGTGTCCCGAAATTATGTTTGTCTAAAAAGTGTGTCACCAACATGAAAAGTTTGGAAAGCTCTGCGCTATGGGTTTTAAGGTAGACCGGGTACCTATGCTGGTCCCTCACAGGTTAAGGCCACTTCTATTGTTGTGTAGCTCTCTAACAGGTCGATACTCTAAGGCCGCGGTAGAAAGAGTGCGGCAGTGCCTGGCGCACCCTCGTTCCCCGCACGCACAGTTCTCTTCACCTACCGCTCGATACTCTCTTCTAATTGCATGCAAATGCATGCCGCGTCTGCGAAGTGTTAGGGAAGCGTTAGGCCCGCGCAACCCATTTTACTGTATAGAGCGCCTATACAGTAACCTGGGTGCTCAGGCCTAACGCTTCACGGCCACGCTGGTATCTGTCATTTCAAATGTCATTTGAAATGACAGATACCAGGAAGTCGGGATTTCCATCCCCTCTCCCCTCCTCCCGAACCAAAAAAAAAAGTGAAAAAAAAAGTTGCGAGAGAGAGAGGGGAGAGGACGGCAATCCTATGCTCGGTGACTTACTTTTGCAGCCCCTCTCCGGACATTGTGGCTTCCCCCGTGCCAGTTCCCCCTCCCCTCCTCCCGAAGCAGGGCGCGAAAAGCGCGAAGCGACTTACTTTTGCAGCCCCCTCCGGACATCGGACGACCTCTCCTGCCTCCAGCTGGGGGGGGGGGGGGGCTGCGGCGCAAGGAGAGAAGACGCAACTTACTCCAGCCAGCCCCCACTTCGGCAGCTCCCCTTCGGCAGCCCCCCTACGGCGGAGACAGCAGTGTAAAGCGAGACGGACCTTCGGCGGAGACGGCACTGTAAAGCGAGACAGACCGCGGCGCAAGGAGAGGAGGAGAGAGAAGACGCAACTTACTCCAGGCAGCCCTCCTCCGGACAGCGGCTCCTCTGCCTCCCAGCTGCCGGCGAAGATAGATGCCCGAATGGGTAGGCCCCTCGTGCAATTTGACCTCAAGGCGTGACTATCTCTATTGCACTAGATTGCGGTATCTTTGTATAAAGAGCTTGGATGTCAGCAATCACTAACCAGTATTCATCTTCTATATACTGAGATTGAAAAATCTCATCCAGCATGAGTATTAAATGTGCTGAGTCCCTTATGTACGATGGAATTGTTAACACATAGGGTTGCAATAGGAGGTCTATGTACTGAGAAATAGGCTCAAATATTGATCCCCTCCCTGACACTATTGGACGGCCTGGGGGAGCCTCCAAAGACTTGTGTATTTTTGGCACAAAATAAATGACTGGCATTATTGGATACTCTTGATAAAGAAAGTAGTATAACTTACTACTTATCAATTTTCTATCCAAAGCTTGTTTTAATATTAGCTGTACCTGTTGTTGTATTTCATCTGATGGATCAATTTCTGATATTAAATAATTCTCCTCATTATTTAGTTGTCGATAAGCCTCTTCACAATATTTACAACGGTCCATGACCACCACCCGACCCCCTTTGTCTGCATTTTTTATAATAAGCGACGGATCTTGTCTCAATTCCTATACTGCTTACATGGAAAATTTTGTATAAGAGAAGCATTAATAAAGCATTGAAATATTAGAAATAGTTTCCTTTATGTGTAAGGATATATTATTGTATTAGGAAACGTAGTTCCTTCAGTGTTATTACACCATGGAGGTTACATTTACAGTTAATGTCATTTTATCTTATATATATTATTTTCCTAAATCATAGAATATAAGTATTCACTCTCAGACCAATGTAGGCTTGATGCTAGGAAACCTTACATAATGGTAAAAGAAAAAATGACTAAAATATGAAAAGCCAAGCTGCTATAGATCCCTAACCACAAACTAGATGCAGTACACTTACAGACCCTCATCAAATAAAGAATAAAGAGACCATAAAGTATAAATAGAAACGCACAGACAAAATCTGAACTGGAAACCACAACAAGCCAGACTCTGTACATTACAACATTCGAAAAACAGAAACATCAGCATGCCCCATAAAACATCAAATCACAAAATTAAGAAATATAAAACACCTGACAATATATTGACAAGGAATATTTTAAAACACCTGACAATAGAACATTCAATAATTAAACCTATATAAAAGTAGTTCCCAAAAATCAATGAAATAGTTACAAGAGCAGACACATAAATAATACCCAATTATTAAAACTAAGAAAGATAAAATAAATTCACCACTCTCCATACCTAGAAACATTTGATCTCCAGTCACCCTGAAATTGTCGTGGATTAGTTGGGGGAGGAGAGGGGTGCCCAAGATTTGCCCTTTCTCTCTCTCATATATACACACTAACACACATATGTTCATTCTCTTGTACATACATGCTCAACTCTTACATGCTCACACACACACACTCTGTTCCCCCTCTGTAGAGCACAAGTTGTGGCAGTTTCCACCTTTAGCCCACACAGCTGGCTCATACCCTCATGGGGTAGGAGCCAATGCCACCCCTGCTTTTTAAATCAGGGTACATAGGCTAATGCTGCTCTTGATTCTTCCCTCTCACTCACCCACTCCATTCCTTTTCCTCTTCCTCTTCCCTCTCACCCACTCACCCTCTTTTTCTTTCCTCCTTTCCCATTCTTTCGTTCCCCTTCCCCGCCCTCCCTCTCACTCATTCCTCTTCCCTTTTCTCTCACCCATTCCTCCTCCCTTTCATTTCCTTCCCTCCCCTCTCATCCCTTCCCTCTCATCCACTCTCCCTTCCTTCCCTTCCCTTTCACTGCCTGTCTCAGTATCTTCTGGCCTACCAGCACCTCTTTGGCATTGCCGTGGTTTTCTTCAGCCCATGGAGGGTTGGGACCCTGTGGGCACTTCATCACTGTGCTGCTTCAGTTCACTTTAGGTCTGCCCACATATGGTCTTCAGGTCTGCCATAAAAGTAGGAGGATTGTGGCCTTGGCAGTACATCAGGCAGCTTCCTTCTCAGCTGTCAGTGCCTGTTAATGTCATTCAAGTGCTGGCAACTGAGGAGAAGGAGTGGCTAGAGAAATTGCAAAGACCACAATACTCTTACTTTTTCAGCATGGAGAGTGAGTGAGGTGACTGGGACAGTCTCAGTATGTTTTGCATATTTGCAGTGGTACAGCCCATATGTAACTGAAACCTCAATTGTACTGGAGAATTGAATGTGAGAAAGGATAACATTTTTCTGTATAACACATCTACTTTCTGTGTAAGAACCCAGATATGCCCTGCATCATAATTCCTGAGAAAGCTCCAGGTTCAGTCACTTTGGCAACCCCGCCTCCTCTCAGATGCAGCATCTGAAAAAAGACCTTCTTGATTAGGTTCTTCACACTGCTGTTCTCCAGACCAGGATGTGCCTTGGATAGTGCCTATCATTTCAAGGATAGATTGTTGGCTAAGAAAACCTGCTAGGGTGGCATGGTCAAAGCTGATTAATGTGAACCCATTTAAGGAGATCTTTCTTAATTTGGATAAAATATGCAAAAGGTGAAGCTTTGTCCACAACTGGAAATGGACTTTTCCCAGCAAGATAAAAATTTACTTTCCTTATCTTCCCCCAGATCAGTTCAGACGCATTGGGGCAGATTTTAAAAGCCCTGCGCGCGCCGAGCCTATTTTACATAGGCCCGGCGACACGCGCAAGCCCCAGGACGCGCGTTTGTCCCGGGGCTTGAAAAAAGGGGCGGGGACATAGCCAGAGGCCTCCATAGGGCCTCTAGGCTGGGGGATTGCGCGCCGGCACTTGGCCGTTGCGCGCAACCTACGCCTGCCCAGAGGCAGGCGCAACTTTAAAAACAAAGGTCAGGGGGGAATTTAGGTAGGGCTAGGGGGCAGGTTAGGTAGGGGAAGGGAGGGGAAGGTGGGGGGCGGAGGGAACAGGGAAAGCCATCGTGGCTCCCCTAGGGCTTGGCGCACGCAAGGTGCACAAGTGTGCACCCCCTTGGGCGCGCCGACCCCAGATTTTATAACATGCGTGCAGCTGCGCGTGCATGTTATAAAATCGGGTGTAGTTTTATGCGCGCCGGGTTGCGTGCACAAATCTACGCCTGCACGTACCTCTTAAAATCCAGCCCATTGGTTTTTCTCCCCTACCAGCAGATGGAGACAGAAGAAAAGCCTGCTGTATCAGTGGTATAAGAGAATGTGCTACCTGCGGTAGCCCAGTATTCTCTGACTCCAGCAGATGGTAGAGATACAAAACCTGTAGTCATGGTAGGAGCTTAAATTGCTTCCAGAGGTGTTAGGTCCTGTTGTGGAGCCATTCCTCTGGTGGAGTAGGGGGTGAGCTTGAGGGGGGGGGTCAGTGGCCCTTGGCTGGCTTTGCCCTGCACCAGTAGAGGATTGTGATAGCCAGTGGCCTGGCTTCATTATGTCCTGCCCTTCTCTTCCTCTCACTCTGATTCCGGGCCTGCATGGGACAGATTCCTAAGGGAAGTATTCCTTTTCTGTTTAAGTTATTTTAACTGCTGCTGTTCTCTTAAAAAAAAAAAGGAAGGACCACAGGTGAGTGAAAGCTTCAGATTGCATTGCTCGTTGGCAAGGGAGATGGAGAGTGAATCAGCTGATCTGCACAGGCCTTGGGGCAACTGTCAGGTATTTTTTTATGCTGTTTTTAGAACCAGGGACTGTGCTGCTAAGGTCCATGGGGTTTTCCAGTGTGGCCTTTGATTTTTGCTATGTGAGACTTGCAGTATGGCAGCTCCCGTGGAGTGTGAGAAACACACAGCATGTGGAGAAAAGAAGACTAAATTGAAGGCTTCTGGCCTGTGTTGGTTGTGGGAAAGCCACTTCGGGAGCTGCAAGGACTGCTGTTGATGGGAAGAGAGCAATGGGACTCTACAGGCTGCAGACGCCAGTAGTTCTGAGTGTTCTGCAGCTCAGGTACCTCGGACATTTTCTGTTCTGTTCCCGTGGTGTAGGGGAATGAGAGGAAGGGATAAGATTCTCCAGCATTGTGAAGGAGCCTGGTGATGGTGCCCAGGAGGGCTTTGAAGGGGCTTTAGATTCTTCAGATGGGGGCATCTCATTCAAGTGAAGCCTTTTCAACAGAATTAGTTCTGTTAATGCACAAGGCTTTCCTGGCTAGGAAAGGAGCAGCTGCGAAATATCCCTGTCCCTTGGGGCATCCGCGGACAGCTAAGACACAGAAGGTAATCCCTCCTGAGGAGGTCAGGGTCCCAGCTCACCCCAACAAAAAGAAGTGGATCCCTGATCTGGATTTGGACCAGGATTATGCAGGCTTGAGGGTGGAAGGGGAAGGAGGGTCCTTCCCAGATTCCCCTGAGGATGAGGGTGAGGATGTGAATCCCCTGAGAGATTCCCCAGTGGTGGAAGGGTTGATCCTAAGGTGGTCCAGCTCTTCCATAAAGAATTACACATGATGAGTTCTCAGGTTCTGAAGGAACTTGGGCTTAAAAAATCAGTTGTGGAATATGAGCATGAAGGCAAGGATCCCATCATGGAGTGACTTAGGGGTCCCGCTAGGATATTCCCTTTCCATTGTATGGTCAAGGCCCTGAAATTCAGGGAGTGGGACACTCCTGAGGTGGGCTTGAAGGTTGGAAGGGCCATGGTGAAGCTTTACCCATTGCTGGAGGAGGCTTTGGATCTTTTGAAGTTATCTAAGTTGGATGGTTACAAAGACGACCACTATTCCAGTCATAGGGTGCACAACTCTTAAAGATCCTCAGGACCGTAAATTGGAGATACATCTTAAGAAGATGTGTGAAGTTTTAGCCTTAGGGATCTGGATAGTGGTATGTAGTAGTTTTATGGTTTGGGCCTGTTTGTGCTGGGTGTAGCAGATTCCAGTGGCGGAGTCCAAAGACTCTTTTATCTTCAAAAAAGTCAGAGCATTGTGAGGCTGGTTTGGCCTTCATAGTGGATGCTTTGTATGACTTGCTTCACATGTCAGCCAGAAATATGATGTCGGCGGTCTCAGCAGATTGCTTTGGTTGCATAATTGGGTGGTGAATGTGTGGTCCAAGTCAAAGCTGGGAACTTACCCCTTCATAGGCAAGCTGCTCTTTGGGGAAGGTTTAGAGCAGCTAGTGAAGCATCTAGGGGAGTCTAAGGGGCATAAATTGCTGGAGGATAAGCCCACAAGAGGCCGGAAATATTTTCCCAATAGGCAGAAGTTCTGGGAAGCTTGGCATTACTGTCCAGGAAAGAATTTCTCATTGCAGCAGCAATATCTGAACAGTACAGCCCTTTCAGGGGATGTGTAAGCCTGCTCAGGAAAGCTCAAGATCTGGTTCTGGAGGTTTTAAGGGAGCGCAATGAAACACACTTGTTCCACTCATCATATGAATACATCTTGAGGTCGCTTGAGCCAGTTTTACAAGGAGTGGACCATGGTAACATCAGACCAGTGGGTCTTGGCAGTCATAAGAGATGGTTACGCCTTAGAGTTTGTATGCCCAGTGAGGCATAGTTTCTCCATGCATGTCCAGCATCAAGAAGGCAGCAGTTCAATGCATGCTAGATCAACTTCTGCAGTTGGAAACAGTGGTGTTGGTGCCCCTGGAAGAATGGGGATGAAGAAGGTATTCACTCTGTTTCATGGTACCAAAGAAGATCTCTATAAGGTGACTGCATTCCTTTGGATACTTCATTTTTGGATGGAGACTCTATGTTCCATTATCACAATGGTCCAGAAGGGCGAATTCTTGGCATCTAATATATTTATAAATGATCTGGAATGGGATATGATGAGTTAGGTAATCAAATTTGTAAATGACACAAAATTATTCAGAGTTGTTAAATCACATACAGATTGTGATAAATTACAGGAGGACCTTGTGAGACTGGAAGATTAGATGTCCAAATGGCAGATTAAATTTAATGTGGACAGGTGCAACGTGATGCATGTAGGGAAAAATAACCCATGCCGTAGTTACACAATGGTGTAGATACACGATGTATTCCAATGAAGTGATTACAACCTTATTTCAGGCAAAGAAGGCATATGTGTGGGTGTGGAAGGTGTTTGAGGACTGGAATCTCAAGGCAGGAGTCTCTCTGCTTCGGGCCTTTATTTCCAGTATTCTTTAATTTTTGCAAAATGGCTTGCAGAAAGGTCTTGCACTGAGTTTGATTAGAGTACAAGTTGTGGCCTTAGCCTGCTTCCAGGCAAGCATGCACAGGGGTAGATTTTATAATGTGTGCTCATGTGTCCACAAGCCCAAGAACTTCATGTGATGGATGTGTGTAGGGTCCTCTTGCGCTATTTGAAGGTCACCAACAGCTTTCACAAGACTGATCATTTCTTCATGCTTTTATCGATATAACAAGGGGGAGAAGGCATTGAAAGCATCAATTTCCATGTGGATTAAGGAGGCTATTGCTTCTGCTTGCACAGGCAAGGAATGGTTCTGGAGGGGCTGCAGGCTCATTCCACTAGGCGCTGATTATGTCCTGGGCCGAGTGTGCAGGGCCATGACATAGTCTTTGTTACACACTTTTGCCAAGCATTACAGGCTGGAAGTTCAGGTGCTAGACTCAGCTGAGTTTGGAAAAAGAATGCTGTGAGTGGGTCTTTCAGGTTCCCATCCAGTTTAGGGAAGCTTGGGTACATCCCATGTATTTGGACAGATCTGCGGGATGATAAGGAAAGCAAAATTGGTTCTTACATGCTAATTTTCATTCCTTGAGTCCCACATATCAGTCATAAAGCCTGCCAAGTGTGGTTGAAGACCACTTTTTGTTTTTCTATGTGTGTATAAATGTCAGAAATTGCCTTGTTGTGGTGTTTGAAATCCTCTATATAAGGTGGTTACCCAGTTCAGGGTTACTTTTCCCCTGCTTATTCAAAAGTGGGGGGTTAATATTTGAAGAATTTTTTTTCTTGGCTTGAGTATAGATCATACTGAGCGACTGCAGTGGGACCCTGTCTTATGTACCACTAATACAGTAAAGCTTTTCTCTCTCTCTCCACTTGCTGGTAGGGGAGTAAAACCCATGCATCTGGACTGATCTGTGGGACTCAAAGAATGAAAGTTAGCAGGTAAGAACCAATTTTCCTTTCCTTTGCCTTATTCTTAGCAAAATTATAACAAAACACTTTATCACCAATTTCATACTCTCTAGATCTCTCTAGATCTCATCTTGGATCCCGGGAGCGGCATAGAGTGGCCAGAGGCCACGAGGGGAGGCCTGGGGCACCTGCCCCACTGGCAGCCACCGTGGGGGCTGGCACCGAGGTGCGGGAGTGAAAGGAGCCGGGCTCCGATGGCCTTCTCAATGCTGCCGTGGCGGCCCTGATGCCACGAATCAGGTAGGGGGTCGCGGCTGCGGCCACCTGCGGCCGAGAGGCACAACAGCTACTGGTCTCGCACACAGCAGGATGCTGCCAAGCCTATCTCGAAGCACCTTTCCTTAGGCACGAACAAGCCCAGCGTTCCCACATTTAAAGAGCCAGCAGCAGGAAAGCCCAGATGGCGCCTGATGATGACATCACTCCTCCAGACCTATAAAAGGCTACTGCCAGCATTCCCTCGCAGCCTCAGCAACAGGACCTCTACTCTAAGTAATGTGAGTTGCTCCAGCATCTTGTCTTCAGTTCCAGCATCTTGTTTTCTGTCTTCGCCTCCTTCCTGTGGTCCTCTTGTTCTTGTCCTTGCCTACCTGCCCTACCTATTCACCCCATCTCTCCACTCAGATACCCAGATTAAACTTAGTTTGACCTCAGATACACTTGATCTGCTGCCTGCCACCGACCATTGCCTGCCACCGACCACTGCCTGCCTCTGACCAATGCCCAGACATTGGATTTATCTGACGTCTGCCTACCTTTGACCCTGCTATCCAAGAACCTCCACTTTCACCATTAGCAGAGATCCCACCTAAGACCTGCCAGCCCCAGCACCCAAAGGCTCAACCCGTGAGGAAAGAGAACTGGTATAGGCGAAGCTCCAGCTAGGTCTCTGCTTTGTCTGAGTCCACCTGCTGATGGTGGGAATCTTCAGGTTGTGCCAATCCTGTCTCAGCCTCAGGGTCCATGAACGCAACAGGTTGCTGAGACCATTGGCCCAGGGGACTTGACTTCCTTGCAGGCTTGCTACTCTTGCAGCTCACAGGCTGCAAGAGTAGCAGCAAACCTTGGAGCTTCTAAGCACTTCCACAGATCGACTAGCCATCTGCCTGAACATTCTGACCAGTACCATGGTAGTGCCTTCATCCACACTGGCACTGCCTTCTCTTGAAACCACTAACTGACTGATCCCACAGTTACCAGGTCCAACCTGGTATGCCATGGACCCCAAGCGATGCCGGGGGTTTTCTAAATCAGTGTCATATGCATTCCAACTGCAAGCACTGTTATTCCCTGATGACCTGATGAAGACTATGTACATACTGTCTCTACTGGATGGCCCAGCTCTGGGGTTGGGCATCTCCCCTTTGGCAACAGGGAGATTCCCTCTTAATTTAAAACAGTTCACTGAACAATTCAGAGCCATCCTTGGCCATGCAGCAGCCATGGTGTCCGACCTGCTGCACCTTCATCAAGGCTTTAGGACCCTGACCTAATACACCACAGATTTTTGGACACTGGCTACTGAACTAAATTAGTGGGAAGACAGTTTGACTGCTATATTTCTTGAAGGTCTTGCGCCCAAGATTAAGGACGAGCTAACCGCCCAAGACCTTCCTATATCACTTGAGGAACTCCTTACTGGGAAAATTGATCACCTGTTACTGCCGAGAGCTCATGAGAAGGGTCCAGAATGAAGGACTATTGCACTGGCACCTCGCTTTCAGAATCCATTATCACCACTGCTTCATTTAGTTCTCCTCCAGAAGAACCCATGCAACTGGGACATTGTTGTTTAGTTCAGGAGGAGAGACTTCACCATAGGCAGCAGGGCTTATGCCTATATTGCACTTTCTGGGGGACACTTGGCTCATTGTCCTCTGATGTTAGGAAACCTCAATGCCTTGGGTCCTGTGGGGAGATGACCCTAGGCCTCACTGTTCCCGTTCCAAACTACAGGTACCTGTGACCTTAAGGCTGGGTTCCATGCTTCTCCACACAGGCTTTCATGGATTCTGGCTCTGAAGGGAACTTTATCTTGAAAGAACTTGTCGAGCAACTCTTAATTCCCACAGTCCAGATGACCTCACCATTAATCATCTCTTCCATCTACGGAGACCCCCTTCCAGGTCAAGTTACTCTGACTATAGTACCTGTGTCCATATGCTTCAGCCTTCCACATCTAGACAAGCTCAGTTTTACTTACCAGTGAATGGGACTTGGGTCGGAAATGCAAACCAGGATTTCCACTTTTATGGCCACAATGAATTCTTGGCTAAGTTCAAATAAACTTAACTTTGAATTTATCAAAGATCAAGATTATCAATGTCAATCAATGGCAACAAGATAAAAATTATTGACCAAGCAAGGAGCCTAGGAGTAATTATTGACTCAAAATTGTAATTCATTCCTCAAATTAGAGCAGTAGATAAATCTGGATTTTATAAACTATGATTACAATAACCAATGAAAGTCCTTTTGCTCAGTAGTCCAGGCTTTATTGACAGCACTGATTGCTGTAACAGTTTGTTTTTTAGGTCTCCCTACGTGTGCTATCAAGTCACTGCAGCTCTTACAGAATGCTACTGCCCACCTCATATCTAGCTGCCCAATTAGAGATCATATAACTCCGGTCTTGGTTAGTTTGCTTTGCATTAGTTTATCTGTTGCTTCCAGAATTAAATTAAAGATGGCCTGCTTGGTCTACAAGCTAAGAACTCGCATATTAGCACATGGATTTGATGATGCTGAACACTTATTGCCCATCGAGATCCTTATGCTCTTCGTATAGAACTTTGCTAGAGGTGCCTTCTATTAAGCAGGTTCATCTATCTGAAATTCAAAAATTGGCATTTTCAGTTGTAGGCCCAGATTTTTGAAATAGCCTACCAGATGGGATGGGATCAGTAACCTGCCTGAAAGCTTTTAAGAAACTTTTAAAAACTTTTCTCTTTGAAGAGGCATTTTATTAAGGATATTTTATCTTCCTTTGAACTTAATTGTTGTAATTTTTAAAAATCTATTCCCTGTATTTCGGTTGTTGTACTTTTGCCAAACTGCTTTTGATTTGATGTGATTTTATCATATTGTTTTTATTATTGTGAGGCTTGTTATTCATTTTATATGGTTTTAGCATGCTGTATTTATTCATGTATCTTTAATATACTGTATTTTTAATGTGTTGTTATGTATATGTGATTCTGAGCTGCCCCAGATAGGAGTGGCATATAAATAAAGTTAACCATAACCATAGCCATAAGTGGAGTGGGGGAGTAGCCTAGTGGTTAGAGCAGTGGGCTATGAACCAGGAGACTAGAATTCAAGTCCTGCATTGCTCCTTGTGACCTTGGGCAAGTCACTTTACCCTTCATTGCCTCAAGCACAAAGTTAGATTATAAGCCCTCTGGGGATAGGGAAATACCTACAGTACCTGAATGTAATCCACTTTGAAGTGCTGAAAAAAGTGGAATATAAATAAAATAACCATGTGATCTCCAGGGTCATCCATTCTATTATTTTGGGACTTCCCTGGCTCCAGCGGCATCAACCGCACTTCAACTGGTCCATCCTACAACTCGCTCAATGGAGCCCTGACTGCATGTATTCCTGCTTAGATCATAAAGAACTTCCTCACTCTGAGAGTGGCCACATTACATCCTGGTATTCCTCCACAATACGCAGGCTAACAAGATGCCCAAAGATGCTCCCAGCTGCTTCTTCCTCTAGGTGCGCGCGCACGCCTCTGCTAAAGATTTAAAGGGCCCACGGCAGGAAGTCGCCGCCGGCCCTTCCTTTGGACATCAGGGCACTGCCCTATAAAAACCTTCAGCAGACACTCCCCTGGCGACTTGGCAACAAATCGTCCGTGCTGCATTGTGGTGCTGCGTTAGTTCCTGTTGTTCCAGAGCCTGTTCCTGTCTTCCTTGTTCCGGTTCCCATGTTCCAAGTCCCCTTTCCTGTCTTCCAGCCTGGTTCCTGCTCCTGCTCCTGCCCTTCTCCTTCAGATGGATTCTCCTGGCTTGTCTTCGGACTGGACCTCACACTTCTCGCTTGCCGCCTGCCCCGGACTACAGATTGGACCTTATGCTTCTTGCTCGCCACCAGCCCCAGACTTCGGATTGGACCCCACACTTCTTGCTCGCCGCCTGCCTTGGACCCTTGGACCGGACCTAAGAACATAAGAACATGCCATACTGGGTCAGACCAAGGATCCATCAAGCCCAGTATCCTGTTTCCAACAGTGGCCAATCCAGGCCACAAGAACCTGGCAAGTACCCAAAAACTAAGTCTATTCCATGTTACAGTTGCTAGTAATAGCAGTGGCTATTTTCTTAGTCAACTTAATTAATAGCAGGTAATGGACTTCTCCTCCAAGAACTTATCCAATCCTTTTTTAAACACAGCTACACTAACTGCACTAACCACATCCTCTGGCAACAAATTCCAGAGTTTAATTGTGCGTTGAGTGAAAAAGAACTTTCTCCGATTAGTTTAAATGTGCCACATGCTAACTCATGGAGTGCCCCCTAGTCTTTCTATTATCTGAAAGAGTAAATAACCGATTCACATCTACCCGTTCTAGACCTCTCATGATCTTAAAGACCTCTATCATATCCCCCCTCAGCCGTCTCTTCTCCAAGCTGAACAGCCCTAACCTCTTTAGTCTTTCCTCATAGGGGAGCTGTTCCATTCCCCTTATCATTCTGGTTGCCCTTCTCTGTACCTTCTCCATTGCAATTATATCTTTTTTGAGATGTGGCGACCAGAATTGTACACAGTATTCAAGGTGCGGTCTCACCATGGAGCGATACAGAGCGATACAGAGGCATTATGACATTTTCTCGTCTCTTGTTTGCTGCCAGCCAGGACTCGGATCCTCCTTCATTGGAGCTTCATTACAGGGGCCCACCTAAGTCCAGCCGGTCCCCAGAACCCAAGGGCTCAACTTGTGGGGAACGGGGCTGGTAGTGGTGAAGTCTCAGCCACCGGCCCCTGTCGTCTGTCAGCCTCACCTCCTGAAGTTGGGAACCTGTGGTTGGTCTTCCTCCCAGGTGGCGTCAATCCCAACTCAGGTCAAGGGTCCACAACTCCAGTTGAGGTCACAACAGGACTATGGCCTGGAGGAAAATTCCAGGGATCCAGCATCCAAGATTTTGGACCACAATCTCTTGAGAGACTTTCATCGTTGATACCTCAAGAAACCCAAGGCCTTAGGGTGGGGGCCTAAGGGAGGGGGTATTGTTATGTTTTGTGGTCCTTGGGCAGGCACTGCAAACCATTGCACTCATCACCCAGCCTGTACCACCTCTTTTCACTTCTGACATGGCCTGCAGACTCTGGCCCTCCACACGGCTGGATACTAGGGATGAGCATTTGTTTTTAATGAAATAGACAATGGCAACAAAAGTAGCTATTTTGTCGTGTTTTGGGAGTGCCCTGAAATGAAAAAAAAAATTGATAACATTTCATGGAATTGACTCCAAAACAAGGGCAACATGAAATAACTACCTCCCGAACCATTATAAAAACGAAATTTGACAGTAAACGCCCCAAAATGAAAATGACACACAAAAAAAAAAAAGTGTACATCCCTTGGACTTATAATTTATGTGCTTTGTGTATGCATAAACCATGAGATAGGAGAAGAAAGAGCAGAGCACAGGAGATTTGTGTGCACAAAAATGCCCTCAATGCAGAAAAGATTTTTGTGCACTTAAATCTTATTGTAAGTACAGGTCCTGGAGACAGAAAATTCAGCTTCAGCTTCAGCCCAAAGAAGTTATCGTTCCATTGCTAAGAAAACATGCATTGGGGGATAATAACTAATGCATTAATTGACATGGAACTTCTAAGCAAAGGCACTAAGCAATATGCACAATTCTACACTCACATGTTTTTTTATTCACAAAACTCCTTCATCTTGGGAGAAAAGGATGCATACAAAAATGTGGGCATAGCTGGGAGAAACTGTGCTCTACTGACACCTTGTTATTACATCTGTTCCTGAGTAATTAGATTTGATACACATTATTGTATCCAGTTTGTTTGTGATAGCATTAGATGGTCCCTTAATATGGATTATGGCCTTGTGTTCATCACCCTTATTGTGCTTTAAGCTTCAGGGGTGAGATTCAATGTAGGTGGTCTTTCCCTCTCCTGGATCCCAGCATACATATCCTTCTCCAATTAAGCCAGGAGCTCAATCACCAGATCTCCAATCTCCTGGTTCCTTGCCTGCCTTTCCTCTTCACTTTGCTTCATGGCTTATCTTGCTCTGCTTTCATCTTCCTCTCTTGCACATTTATCTTTCACTGGTATCTCACCCATTTACTTCTCCCAGTTGTTCATCTTTCCACTAGTGCCCCTTGGCTGCTGAGGCACTCCCCTCCTGGGCTTCCTTTCTGGATGTCCTTCTCTTGTTAACACTTTTTTTGTTTGCATGATCTGTCCCCTGTTTTAAGATGTGTGACTTCCATTTTAGGGACTTCCATTTTATGATTTATCCTATTAAAGATCTAACAGTTTTATCAGCTGTTTTTTGTAACTTTGCCTTTGGTATTTTTGCTCTTTCTTCCAGTTTCTGGTGTGCTCTCTTTGCATAGCCAACAGTTTTAAATAGAGGGTTTTGGCCATAACAGTAGCAGTTCATTTTCTCCTTTTAATCTTTAGCTCACTTTAGATAATTCTCTTACTTTCTTAATTCGTTTTTATGGTCTATCTGTTGCTGCAGTGGATCCACCATTACCTATAGCTGAATCAGGGTTACCTGATTCAAATGAAAATTTGGCACTATCTCTACCACCATCACGAGCCCTAGTGCATAGACCAAGGGTGGGCACATAGTTTCCTGGGTGATACGCAGCCAATATGAATTTTTAATTTTGTTTCCTTACATACCTCAGCAATAAGTCAACCGGCTGATATGTGGTCTAGATCAATGGTTCCCAAACCTGCACCCCCAGCTGGTCAGGAGACTCCATATATGCAAATTTCATCTTATGCATATTCATTGCGGATATCCTGAAAACTCAACTGGCTGGGGGTCCCCCAGGACAGGTTTGGGAACCACTGGGGGAATTCTGTGCTACTGTGGAATGCAGAATTTCCACAGAATTCCCCCTTTCCACAGCATTCCCCCTTCATTTTGCAGAATCCAGGCCACACTGCCACTTCCAGGCTACTCCGCCGCACTGAATGCCATCACAGGCAGAATTGTGGCAATAATGGCTCTGTGAGCCTGACAGAAGAGGAAAGGGCAAAAACCAAAGGACTCCGTGATCCCCGGAAGCTCATGGAAGGCGCGTGGCAGGCTCGCGGGAGGCAACATGGCAGGGATCCGCCTCGCGGGAGGCAGCATGGTAGGAGTCAGGCTCGCGGGAGGCAGCACGACACTGGTCAGGCTAGTGGGAAGCAGTGCAGCTGTGATTACAGCTGAGCTCCGCGAACCTGCCTGAAGATTTGCGCAGGGGCCTTCATAGTTACCACTGACCAGGCAGCTAAGAGCTTGAAGACTCAAGAGTGGAGTGCAGCATATTATTACTGAACAGTATGTGAAAAAGAGGGCAATGGTCTGTAAATGTACGAGACGATGATACTCAAAGGGAGAAGCTGAATAAATGGTAGGTGGTGGTTGGGGAGAGAAGGTAAACAGGGACAGTAGCAGACGTCAAAGGAGAATTCATATTTCATTTTTTCTAGGCTGGGGGGTGGTGGAAGTATGAGGGGAGAGGAGATAAACAGGGACAGAAGCAGAAGTCAAAGGAGGATTCATATTTCCAATTGTTTTAGGTCAGAGGTCGGCACTAGACCGCTGAGCAGACAATGTCCAATGCCGCTACTGAATCAGGAAGCTAGCTCCAAGCCTCAGATGTGGCAGCAGAAGTCGTGTTTACCAAATGTCATCTCCTGCTGTGTGAGACCGACCCCACAGCAGCAGGAGATGACGTTTGGTTAAACTTAAATCCTGCTGTGCATGTGAGGCTTGGAGCTAGCTTCCTGATTCCGTAGCGGTGCTGGTCGTTGTCTGCTCAGCTGGCCAGTAGCATGCTGTGCTACAGGTCTGCCAACCTCTGGCCTAGAACAAATGGAAATATGAATCCTCCTTCGACCTCTGCTTCTGTCCCTGTTTACCTTCTCTCGCCCCACCCCCACTGCGGTGAAAGAGAGAGAGAGAGGAACCAGGGGCTGCCAGCAGACCTCATCCCACTGGCGTCTGAAGAAGAGGCCCCGGCCCAAGCCCCGAGACTGTATGTGTGAGCCTGTGTGTTTGTTGTGAGCTGGTGTGGGTGGGTAGGTGTTTGCCTGGGAGCCTCTGTGTGCATGTGATTGCATGGGGGGGGGGGGGGGGGGGGGGGGGGGGGGGGGAGAGAAAGAGTGTGTGTGTGAGAGAGATTGCATGTGTGTGAGAGATGGTATGAGAGATAAAGCATGTGTCTGTGATTTCATGGAAGAATGGGGTGGAAAGCTGGGACTATCCTTTTCTCCACTTATTTAATACCCTCTCTGGAAAGAAATGTTTCCTTACATTTTTACACCCGAGTCTACTCCTTTCGCCCTCATCCTATGATCCCTTGTTCCAGAGTCTTTTTTTTTTTCCTGTGAAAGAGACTTTTCTCCTGACAGGACCTGTGCATGATGGAAGCGTACTGTGAAGAATTCTCAAGGTTTGAGGAGCAGAGCAGAAGTCAAGAAGTCTGCTGACGTGATAAAAAGAAGTACCGAAGAAGCGAGTACTTCTTCTTACTAGCCACAAGAGAAGCCAATTTGTTTCCCAATACATTGATGGCATTGTTGCAGCTCCAGGCAGAACTCAATGGGACAAGACTCTGCTGTTGCCATATATGGCCCACCCAAAACTGCCACTGCCCTGTACCATGAGCCTGGAGCAGCAGCCTAATGCGTAAAGCAATGGGCTGAGAACTAGGGACGTCATGGTTCATAATACAGTATAGCTTTTCACACCAACATTTCTTGTGACCTTGGACAAGTCACTTCACCCTCCATTGCTCCAGGTACAAACCTAGGGCCTTGTTTTTATTAAACATTTTTCCCATAGACACAGAATAGGGGAAAAGCCTTAGTATATCAGGCCAAAATTATCCCTGCTCTGCTCTCTCCTGGCAGAATTGAAGAGGATGGGAGTTGATTGGAGAGGATAAATATTTTTTAATGCATTTTTTAACAATCTTTGATAGCAATACATGCATATCTTTAAATTGAACCATAAAGTAATATTTATCTCCATATTACAATAGCAATAATCCAAAAGAAAACAAAACAGACATTTATAGGAAATTTACATAGAGTTACTCAAATATCCTGGTTCGTTATAAAGAAATTAGGAGAATCAATTTACTAGGAGTCTTTATCAAAAGGAAAGAAAACTTTTACATATTCAAGAGAGGGACAGCTCTAATATATAGTCCCATAACTGGCTTAGTTAACGCCCTGATTTACGGAGTTATGTGCATCAAGAAAAGATCTTAACTGCTGCGGGGCAAGGAATACATATCTCAAGCTGTTAAATCTCAAAACACATTTACTGGGGTAACGAATGGTTATCTGGGCTCCCATATCCCTAGCTTCCTGACACATAGCTAGAAATCTTTTCCTCCTTTATTGAGTTATCTTAGTCGGATCTGGGTACATCCATATCTTATATCCTAGATACAGTTTTTCTCTATTCCGGAGAAATAATCTTAGGACTAAATCTTTACTTGCCACAGATGAAAAAGTGACCAACAACGTCCCACAATAATCTATTTGCTCTTCAGACGGTTGTTCCAGGAAATTGGTAAGGTTTCCAGTATCCAAATTTTGAATTAGATTTTCCTGCCCATCTTTTTTCTCAGTTCTTATAAAGTATATCTTGACAATAGATGGAATCGATTCCCTAGACATCTGTAGAATTTCCACTAAATTCTTTTTAAATTGCTCACATGGAACAATCAAACTTATATGTGGAAAATTTAATATTCTTAGGTTTCTTGATCTTATTTTGTTTTCCAAGTTCTCTATTTTTCTAGAATTTGTCAATTCTCCTTGTACCAATGTGGTCTTTGAAGTTTGAAGTGCCGATACACGATCCTCCAGCTTTTGTAATTTCTCAGTATGTACAAACAACAAAGGATCCATCTAACGGATATGATGTTGTGTATCTGTCATAATTTTTGACAAAGTCACTATGGAGGATTCTAAAGAAAGTAGGGCCTTCCAAACAGTTTGTAAAGTAACATCTTGCAACTTAATAGCAGTTAAGGTAGAAACAGCGCTTACCACACCCTCATGGCGGCCATTTTCTCCCAAAACTGGGGCCGCCGTCAGGCCTTCATTCCTCGATGTTCTTTTCTCTGAAGGAATAGGTTCCAGCTCTTTATCTGCACTCTGCTCCAGCAAACGCTGTGGGGTGTGCGCCAAGGTTCCAATTCCTCCAGCACTATATGCGTTGTTGGTCAACTCCAGCGGAGTCCTCCCGAAGGTAACCGGTTCACTCGGCAACTTTGGTCCGTTGGCTGCCTCGAGCGCGGAGGTGAAAGAGTTGTGGGAGCCCTGGGGCTCAATGATGTTAATAAGTCCAATGATAATGGCATTTGCTCCTTGCCTGGCATCACAGCGGACACTCCACCCGGGGTATAAATTGCCTTCGGCACGAAGAAGGTCTCGATATTCACTTGTGAAAGGGCAGGTAACGGCGTGGTCGGGGTTTCCATTCGTATTTTGCTCTTTCTTTTCGTGTGGGGCATATTGGTAAGAAGAATAGGAATTAGTGATATCGGGAGCTCCTTACAGCGTGACCTCCCTTGTCACGGCCGTCTTGATTCTCCCTGTCACCAAGTATTTTTCTTTATTGGGTTTTAAGAAAACACTGCCTTATGGACAGTGAACTAATATTATCTCCATATCTTCATCATAACAGCTCATTTATGAACCAGTTGGAAAATGTCAGAACCAAGTACTTCTCAATGAAGCCAGTCAAACCCCAAAGTCATCAAAAAAAGAGAGACATTTGTTCTTTTGCAAAACATCTTGATTGGCCTTCACATGCATCAAGAACATTTACACTAGGTTCTTATGTTCAAGAATTCCCTGAAAATCTGCATGCAGATGGGAAAAAATTATTCTGCACATTCTGCAATGTTGCCTCAATCATGA
Source organism: Rhinatrema bivittatum (assembly GCF_901001135.1). Lineage (NCBI taxonomy): Eukaryota > Metazoa > Chordata > Amphibia > Gymnophiona > Rhinatrematidae > Rhinatrema > Rhinatrema bivittatum. The sequence continues at coordinate 433,661,254 of NC_042615.1, read as the reverse complement.
CTGCCGATCTGTGATTTCGGATCAGTTTGCATCCAAAAAACAAAAACTGAAGGAAGATGTGCTTCAACAGGATGAAGGAATCAAATGCCAGAAAGAATGTGTGGATTTAAGTCTCTTCACTTTTGCACTTTCATACTATTTTTATTATTTAGTGTGAGTCACCTTGGATAAGGGCACTCAAGAATGTTCTATCTTCCTCTTTCAGATTTGTAAAGCATGCGTGAAGATGCCTACAAATATCTCATTGTCCAAAGTGAACACCCACTTGCAAGGGAATTTCTCAACAGCAGGGTTCGGAATGGTGGTGCAATTCCAGGAAGGACACAACTGATTGAGACATAGTTACCAGATGTCTACCATGAAGGAAAAGAAAATTTACAACTGATGCTTAAAAGATAAAAAAAACAAAACAATTATTTTTGATGAATTGTGTGGTGATGATGCAACATCAGTTCTGAATGTATTGTTTGCACATGGAACCTGATTGCAGTGGGCATGTAAACTCCTCTTTGGCGGATTCAGTGTTTTTAGATGCTGTTAATCACTCAACTGTTTCCCAAGCTGTAGTCAAAAGTGGTAAATGATTACTAGACTGATTATAAAAGCATTTTAGTAATCGATACTGATAATGCTAGTTATATGAAAAAGTATTTAATTCTGTGTTTTCTGCACTGTTTCCATATCACTTGTTTGGCACATATTGTTAACTTAGTTGGTGAATCATTCAGAAAGACTTTTCAGTAAGTTGATACATTTGTAAGGTGCTCCAAAAACGTGTTCGATAACTGTGGTAGTAGGAAAGCTAAGTACCACTGTTTCTTAAACAGAAAACTACAAGAGAAACCTCTTCCAAAGCATCCATGCTTCGAAGCCCTGTTGGAACATGTTAGAAAAGCTGGTTTCATGCTGTTCAGTATCACGTTAAGAATTTTCAGTTTTATAGAGTTCTTAATTGAAGAGTGTAACAGTAACTCCCCAGTTTCTGTGCACACTATTCAGAAAATGCTGAATTACCCAACTACATTCCCACTGTTAAGAGTACAGATCAATTTTCTAGCAAAAAAAATGTGAACAAATTCTCAGTTTAAATCTGGCCTTTTAGAATAGGAAACCTTGCACTATTAAGGCATTTGATCTTCTGGAAGAACTGCAGATATACCGGATTTCAGTTCACACCTAGAACTCCCTTCATAAAGCACTTCTGAGTTCTTTGAATTTAAGGAGGTCAAAAACATATGTCCTATTGAAAGACTTGCCTATCTAGATCTCTTCAAAGAGGCATTCGATGAAGCTTCTGAAAGGCTTGAAAAATATTTATCATTTCGGCAACCGGTTTTTAATTTTCTGATGGCCTGATGGTTATTTTTATCCTCATCGAGTTTATATCCTTCCAGAACATTATGAGCATTTTCAGGCAATACATGGTTTTTCCGAGGTACCTGAATGTGAACTAAAATTGTACAGGGAAAAGACTGTGCCTGAAGTTATTCAGTATCAAGCTATGTTTTGGCTTTCAGTCAATGAGAGAATTCCAAGTATCACCACCTTGCCTTCAATTGTATAAACTCTGTTTTCAACTCTGCAGGTGCAGAAAGACGTTTTTCTCCATACAATTTGATACTTTCTGTCAGAAGGAAATCACTAAGTAGGAAAAACATGAAGACACTTTGTTTTCTGTATTATAATTTAAATGAAAATATTGGATTGAGTAGAAGCAGATACAGATACCCTTAAGGATTTATCCCATAATTCAGACCAACAATTGGCATCCTGAAGTCAATGTCCTTCTCCCAAACATTTTCAAGCCAAAGGTACATCCTTCTTCAGTTCTAAATGGTGAGTCAGTGTCCCTTAAGTGCAAAGAACTGGCAAGATACAACCCTACAGATGTTAAAAGGTAGGCTTCTCATGGGGCTTGTATCGCTCTCTCTCTCTCTGATGGCAAACAAAAGTTTCCACTTCTGGTGTTAGAAAGTCCCAGAAAGTGTCCAAAATCCAAAAATCTCTCTTCTTTCTGAGTGGCAAGAACTGGTGGCAAATGAATTCCAAAACAACCAGAACAAAACTCACTCCAAACAATACTGCTCTCTTTTTCTCTGACGGGTCACTGTTGTTCCTGTTTAGCTGAGTGACAGGGAATAACAGCACCTCTTCTTGGCCTCCAAAGGCAGAGGTGAAAATCCTCTGTAGGCAGATGCAGACAGCAGGTCAGATTCTTGTTGTGGATTGTTGAAAGATTTAAACTCCAATTACATGAAATAAGCCATAAGGGAATTATCCTGCCCAATTAAGCATATTATCTGAAAGAGATTGTCTGGTGTTCCATTTCTGTTGAAACTTTGAAAAGCATTCGAAGTCACAAAGAAGACTGATTCTCAAATGAAGAAGTGAAACATTTTCTGTACAGTTTGATTCTTTCTGCCAGAAGGATATCACTAAGGGCCAGATTCATTAAAGCTTTTCTCCCATTTTGTGTCTATGGGGAAAACCCTTAGTGAATCAGGTACTAAGTGAGAAAAATGTGAAGGCTCTTTGGTTTCTGTCCTATTATTTAAATGAAAATATTGGGTTGCAATGAAATATAGAATGATGATTTGTAAAAAATATTGCTATTTTGACAAATAAATGTGCAGAATTTTGCAGATTTTAGAGAATGTGTGTGCAGAATTCCCCCAGGAGTAGGTTTAGATGTTATGCAATGTGGTCACCATGTAATGTACTTATCAAGACTTGGTAAGAGAAATTAACTCCATTCAATTATCCTCTCCGATCTTGACACCTTTTTCTCCCAAATGGGTTATTTGATGGCATGGCAGCAGGTCTGAGTGAAATATTTATCATAATCAGAACATTTAAATGGCTTCACTCAGGTAGTTTCTCGAATGGGATTGTTTCATGTATTCTTAGGTCAGATTTCATACAGTATCTTTGACTGAACATTGAACAAATAATTTATTTCCCTTATGAGTTATTTCACGATGCTGCAGGTGGCTATTCTGACAAACTTTTTTCTCATTCAGAACATTTAAATGGTTTCTCTCCCTTGTGCATCATTTCATGCGCTCGCAGGCTGCTTTTACAACTGAAACATTTATCACATTCTAACATTCAAAAGGTTTAATTCCCTTATGGCTTATTTCATGTAATTGCAGGATGCATTTCTTGGTGAAACATTTATTACAAGCAGAACATTTCTATGGTTTCTCTCCAGTATGTATCATTTTGTGCACTCGTAGGCTGCTTTTGGAATTGAAACTTTTACCACATTCAAAACATTTAAATGGTTTATCTTCCATGTGTATCATTTTGTGGACTTGCATGTTGCTTTTGCGACTAAAACATTTATCACATTCGGAACATTTAAATGGTTTAAGCCCCTTGTGACTTATTTCATGGCATCGCAGGTGACTTTTCCAAATGAAACATTTATCACAATCAGAACATTTATATGGTTTAATTCCCTTATGGCTTATTTCATGTAATTGCAGGATGCATTTCTTAGTGAAACATTTATCACAAGCAGAACATTTATATGGTTTCTCTCCAGTATGTATCATTTTGTGCACTCGTAGGCTGCTTTTGGAAGTGAAACATTTACCACATTCAAAACATTTAAATGGTTTATCTTCCATGTGTATCATTTTGTGGACTTGCATGCTGCTTTTGCTACTAAAACATTTATCACATTCAGAACATTTAAATGGTTTAAGCCCCTTGTGACTTATTTCATGGCATCGCAGGTGACTTTTCCAAATGAAACATTTATCACATTCAGAACATTTATATAGTTTGTCTCCAGAGTGCATTCTTTCATGTTTCCTTAGCTCAGATTTAAGACTGAAGCATTTGTCACAGTCAGAACAATTAAATGGCTTTTCTCCCATGTGTATCATTTCATGCTCTCGCAGGCTGCCTTTCCAATTGAAGCTTTTATTACATTCAGAACATTTAAATGGTTTAAGTCCTTTGTGGATTATTTCATGGCATCGAAGGTAGCTTTTCTGGCTAAAACATTTATCACATTCAGAACATTTAAAAGGTTTCTCTCCAGTATGTATCATTTTGTGCACTCGCAGGCCACTTTTCAGGCCAAAATATTTATCACATTCAGAGCATTTAAATGGTTTCTCCCCTTTATGGGTCATTTCGTGGTATTGCAGATGGCTTTTCAGAATGAAACATTTATCGCAATCAGAACATTTAAATGGTTTCTCCCCTTTATGGGTCATTTCGTGGTATTGCAGGTAGCTTTTCCGAATGAAACATTTATTGCAATCAGAACATTTGAATGGTTTCTCTCCAGTGTGTATTCTTTCATGTATTCTTAGTTCATATTTCCTACAGAAACTTTTTTCACACTCTGAACATTTAAATGGTTTATCTCCCCTGTGAGTTATTTCATGTCGTTGCAGGTGGATTTTCTGAATAAAACAGTTATCACATTCAGAACATTTAAATGGTTTCTCTTGCATGTGAATCTTTTTATGCAATACCAGGCTGCTTTTGTGACTGAAATATTTATCACATTGAAAACATTTATATGGGTTCTCTTCAGTGTGCTTTCTTTCATGTATTCTTAGGTCAGACTTTCTTCTATAACTTTTATCACATTCAGAACATTGAAATCGTTTCTGTCCTTTGTGAAACTTTTGATGATTTCTAAGTTGTGAACTATATGCAAAATATTTTTCACATGTAGTACACTTGAAAAGTTTGTCATTTTTTTGAAATGTTTTATGGTCTGTGAGGTTTGACTTCCTAATAAACTTGTCTGCACCTGCACTATACTGAAATGCTCTTCTTCCTGAGTGAATTTTTAAATGTCTTTCCATCTCAGTTCTGTAGACAAAGCATTTTTCGCATTGAGTACACTTAAAGGATTTTGTTTGAATGTGAATTTTTCTACAGGTTGTAAGATTTATTTTCTTAGGGGTTCTTTTTTCACCTTCACTACATGTAATTTTTTTCTCACTACTATGACATTCATGTATGCAAGCGTGTTGTGATGTCTCTGTGAACTTGTTCCCACATTCAATCTTTTCTTGGTGCTCAACAGAATGTGAATTTGTGATGAAATTTTCCCAAATATCAGCACTTTTAAATGATCTCTCTCCTTCATTACGTTTCTGAGTTTGTACAAGATTTGGGCCCTGGCTGGAATTTCTCTCTTGCTCAGGAGAGTGATTGGATGACGTTACTTTACTGCTATCTTCTTCACTGTCAGGAACAGGATTGGGGCTGATTCTGGAGAGGTCTCTCTGCTTCCATTCCTCCAACTGCTGCCCATCACACATTTGCTGCTTCTCAATATTGTTCCTGAACCCATTATCTGTTGGATAACAATGAGAGTATGAGCATTAATTTTATGGCTATGGAGAAGGTCATCTATGGTGAAATAACTCATGATTATTTAAAGACATTTGTTTGGTTAAGACTTCATATGACACAGCTGAGGAAGTGCTGCTGCTTGTAGATATGTATAGATGGATAATAGCACATGAACAGGGATACAGACCACATCTAATCTCCTCCTGCTGGATATGTGCATCTTAGCCTCACCTCCAGTCTCTGCAGTGATCACCTTCACTCCAATGAAAGTCACTAACCAGAAACTCTGCAACACTCATTCATTATGGACCTGAGTCCATTATCCTCAGTGCTATCAGCTTAAAGCAACTGAATTCTAATGACTTATATTTTTCTTAATAACTCAAAGCTAGTACAAATATTTAGTCTCTATATGTAAAGTTTTAAAAACTCTACAGCAAGTATTTTTATTATAAAGGAATTTTTTGGCTCACCACTCTTCTTATCAGTATCCTCCTCTCCTCCCTCCAGTTGGTCACTGACAAGAGGCTCTTCTATTTTCAGGATCTCTACCTTTGGATCAGGACTGTAACCTTGGCTGCCTGTTAGAAAAATGGGAAACATCTCTTCAGTTTTTAAATAGTCATAGATGTCGACTTAAGAAAAGCAGCCCTTGAGTAAAAAGGGAGATGATGGGAACTCTGACAATGTAAACATCTTGGTGGAAGTTGTTAATGACCCTCTGACAGGGCATCATTAGCTTTTGGCCAATGTGGCCTCGGCTTTATATGCTACTGCCCTAGAGGTGCTCTAGGGCTGTGCCACCCCAAGGGCCCAGAAATTATTGGAATGAGACAGGGAAGGAGAGAAGAGCATCAGTGCTGGGCACAGTGCCCCTAGGGGTATCAAGCTGCTGCCCCACTCCTGTGACATGGCCCACAGAGATAAGAATAAACAGACGCTGTCCCCTGCACATGATTAAGCTCATGTTGGGCCAAAGAATCTGTGGTAGCCATTGCCAGGATCAAAAACATTAGCCAGCTACTGGTGATTTTCTTCTCCACAGCCCAACACAAGCAAATTCTGCAGCTGGCGCCTTTCTTCCCTCTCTTGCGTTGGTTCACAGCCTAAGAAGGTGTTTGAGCCATGTGGGGCTCCCTAGAAATCTAAGGTGTACTACGTGATTCAAACAGCTTCTTACTGTGAACCATGCAGGAGGGAGGAAAGGAGCTGGCTCTGCTCTTCCTCTCAATTGGGCTGGGTCACAGAGAAGGAAGGGTAAGAGCAGCAACCGGGGGTATTTAGGGGGAAGAGTGGGGGCTGGCATCTGAGAAGGGGGATTTGACTAGGGGCAACGTCCAAACTGGAAGATTAGTAGTAGACAGGAATGAACAGGAGTGGGAGCTTGGGGGTGGAGGTGAGTGTGAGATTATGGATTGAGGATGGGATGTGCTTGTAGAGCAAGCAGCAACTGGGGAATGGGAAGTGAGTGGTGACTGGGAGGATTGGGTGAATGAGGACTGAGATTTGCAGTGGAAAGAGTGAGTGCTGGGGGGGGGGGGGGGGGCGGATTAGTGTCAGCAGCGACTGGGACATGGGTGGATGAAGACTGGGCATTTCAATGGGGAGGGCAGCTCCTGGACCTTTGAGATGGGGAGTGGGGACTGAGAGATTGGGTGGAAAGGAATTTGGAAGAACTAGATTAGGGGTGGGTTTTTAGGGACAGCAGCAATTGGGAGGTCAGTGATGACTAAGGGATAGTATGAATGGCAACTGGGGTGAGCTGCGGCTGATGGAACTGGGATGAGAGTCTGGAAAGTGTGAAACTGGGAACTGCATTATGAGTGAGGCTGTGTTGCATAGGGAGCAGGTAGTGAGTGGGGGATATTACATGTTGCTAGCAGGGATTAGCAGTGAGGTGGAAGATGGGGCTGTAGGGATATGGTGTGGAAAGATTTGGAGGTCTGTTGAGAGGCAGTAGAAAGGGATGGGGTAAAAAAAAGGGTGAAAATGGGGGAATAGAGGGGAAATATCAAGCAAGGTAGTGGATAAGTGACAGAATAAAGGGAATGGAGCTAGGGGCAGGATGGATAACAGGGAAGGAGCATGAGTTTATGAGGGGATGAATAGCAGAAGAAAGTAAATGAGGGCTGGGGAAGGGTGAATACAAATGGTGCTAATGAGAGACTAGGGAGATGGTGAAAGACAGAATGAAAAACAGAAAGCTAGGTAAGGGGTGAGAACAGTGGTGGCATGAGAGGACTGAGAAGGGGTGAGAGAGAGGGGAAGATGGGCCGGGAATGGGATGCGAGTGGAAGATAGAGAGCTTGTAGATAAGTGAAAGCTGAAAACAAGAGGACTGAGGACTGTGAGGAACAATGGAGGAGTGAGGGCGTGTATAGTAAACTCCTTCAGTCTACCTTAAAGATCTGGGCACAGCTAACCTGCCCGGTCCTCCTTAAGATAGAGAGCCACAGGAAATCCTGGGTAAAGGGAGAAGCAATTTTCCAGAACATAAGACTGGAGGTCCTAGAAGGGTTAGACTGGTACCAGGGAGCTGACAGAGACCAGATATGTCTCCAGGTTGGTTAAAATTGTTCCCTTGAGTAAAGATTTTACTGCTTGAGAGACTGTTTTGCCTAAGACTAAGGTGAACTCCTATAGGGTATTACTTTCTGTTTGCATTGCTGTTTTGAAATATCTGAGGTAAATTAAACTTTCTCAAGCCAAGGATATTATGTTGATCTTCAAATGAAGATTTTTAATAGACCAAAGCCTTGGATGCCATGTCAAAGTGCTTCACTTGCCCATTATGGCAAATTATTAACCTTAGGTTATTAAGAAAGTTCTCCCGGACCGCGACGAAGTAATGCTTACGTTCGCGAGGCAATATTGAAGTGTAACCGAAAGAAACTAGGCAACGCGAATACAGCCAGACAGGTTCCTGAAGCAGCACAGGACGTGAAACGTGCACGTCGAACTGAACTCTGGACTGCATTTAAAATAAGTGGAAGGGCTTCACCATGGACATTGAGCTTCATAAGGGAAGTATCTCTTTTATTTAAGAGATAAAAAAACAAAAAAAAGGGAAATATAAATTGAAAATATATGGGTAAAACAGTGACCAGTGATTAAAGATGATCCCTAATGTGGCTTGAGAGCACACATGCCAAAAATCTAGCGGGATGGTATGAGAGTCACTTACCCGTAAATATATTTAAGAATCGGTACTATTCACATATATTGAAAAAATCTTAATAACCTAACGTATCTAGATTTATTTCATATTGGACTCGTTGGTTAAATGATAATTGACTGAGTTGGTTGATATAAATTATTAACCTTGCCAGACACTGTAAGCTAAACTTGATCTTGTGATTAAATAGATTAGAACAACATGATGAGAACTCTTGGAACTGCATTAAGCCCAGTAACACTAACTGCTGTAACCACATCCTCTGGCAATGAATTCCAGAGCTTAACTATGCACTGAATGAAAAACAATTTTCTTCAATTTGTTTTAAATGTGCTACTTGCTAACTTCATGGAGTGCCCCCTGGTCCTTCTATTATCTGAGAAAGTAACCAATTTACATTAACTTGTTCAAGTCCTGTCATGATTTTGTAGACTTCTATCACATCCCCCCTCAGTCTCTTCTCCAAACTGAACAGTCCTAACTTCTTTAGCCTTTCCTCATAGGGCAGCCATTCCATTCCCTTATATTGGTCGCCCTTCTCTGCACTTTCTCCAGTGCAGCTATATCCTTTTTCAGATGCGGTGACCAGAATTGCTCACAGTATTCAAGGTGCGGTCTTGCCATGGAGCAATAGAGAGGCATTATGACATCCTCCATTTTTATTTTCTATTCCCTTCCTAATAATTCCTAACATTGTTTACTTTTTTGATCGCCACAGCACACTGAGCTGACGATTTCAATGTATTATCCACTATGACCCCATATGATTTTTATTTTTATTTTTATTGTTTTACAGTTTTTATAATTTCTCCCTTGTTTATTTTTATTATTGTAAACCGTTGTGACGGCATGTTCCAAACATCGGTATGTAAAAGTCTATAAATAAATAAATAAACATCTCTTTCCTGGGTGGTAACTCCTAAGATAGAATCTTATATTGTATAACTACAGCAAAATCAAAGAAAACTGAACATGAATTAAGAAAAGCAGAAATAATGGAAAATGTAACAAACGATTGGTCCACACAACAAAGGATAGAAGTCTGGGACCTCAATAGTGCCAAATCTATGCTGTGTCTGGAACAAAGGAAGCTTCTTTCTCCTATGAAATATTTGTTATCAGCCCATCGCTAGCTTTACTCCAAGCTTCCTCACCTGCTCCATGCAGCTCCTCACATGAGCCTGTGATCATCGGGTTTCCTCCTTCCTCTGATTCGGGGGGCTCAGTCTTGATTCCCTCTTGCTTAAATCGGATTAAAATGTCAGGTTTGACATCTGAGGAGCCTGTTATGAGAAAAGGTGGGTATAATGTTTCATAAAAGTTATGCCAGAGCCGATATTAGTGCAAGTGAGCTCAGAATTATGATGTTTTCCTAGGCACTACCACCAGGGAAAAGCTAGGACGAGAGATGCTGCTGTGCTGATCATCAGTAGAAATTTATTTTAGTAGTATATGGATCATTTTAAACACAAGATCCAGACAGGTTTGGTGTGGATACTGATACTGTATAGACATACTGAGAATTTCTACAAGGAATTGTTTTCAAATAAAATATATTGGGGTAGATATTCAAAGCGCATTAAACACTATTTAGCCAGAGAAATGGGACTTAATGAGGTTAAGTAGCGGCCGATGAATATGCACCTACATTCAGCAGCTGCTGCTTAGCCATATAAGTCCTTTATATGGTTAAAAGTTACATGCATAAACAGTGGTCGTGTACTGGGTGGATCAGGGGTGGTGTGAATTAGCCATATAAGTTATACAGTTAACTATCGATATTCAGAGTTAGCTGGATAAATTTACGTCTAAGTTTAGATGCCCCATAGAGCAGGTCTAAACTTAGCCAAGTAGACTTATCTGGCGAGGTGTGCACATATACTAGTACATTCAGTGGCTTTGCTGAATATACATTGTAACTTAGCCAGATTAGTTCTAACCGGCTAAGTTACTTACATAGATAGCTTTGAATATCTACCCCATTGTTTCTTATCCAGCTGAAACAGATCAGAAATCAGATTGCACCTTGGAAATCTGCTTACTGCATTGTGGGGTGAATTTTCACAAGCATTTACAAGCACACTGCAAAGAGGCATTCCTGGGCCAGAGCTGAGGTGGCAAAATCATTTCTGTGCATAACTTTAATTTTTGAAGGCACACGCACAAATGTTTGCATGGAAGTTTAGACCTGCCCCCAAGCAGGTATAAATGTGTGTGTCTACGCTGCTCAGAGAATTTGAGCTGAACATTGTGTGAACTTTGCATACAACAAACATATGAAATGCCTTACTGGACCAGACCCAACATCCTGTCTCCAACAGTGGCCAATCCAGGTCATGAGTACCTGGCAGGATTCCAAAGAATAGGTCCAATTCTTCTTGCTCATCACCAGGAATAAAGAGGAGCTTTTCCAAATCTACCTGGCTAATAATTGTTTACGGATTTTCCCTCCTCTATATTAACAGAAATTCAGATATACTAAATCCTTTTATTTTTTTGTCAGCTATTGTAACTGCTTTTATCACATCCTCTGGCAACAAATTCTACAGCTTAACTGGGTGTTCAATGAATATACATGTAACCCTTTTTTGGCGGTTGGCATGTTTCCTACGAACCCATAAAAGCATTCATTATACAATGCTACCTCCTCAGTTTCTCTTGCCCCACATTCTTTACCCAAGGGTTGGGTCCTTTCTGTGCGGAACCTTCTTGACCCAGGCAGGGTTGTGTAGCATCCCATGGTTGTGTTACCCTTGCTCTTCAGGACCGGTACTCTTATAAACCAAGCAGGACTCTCCGGATGGGTGATTAAAATTAAAGTTTATTTTGACTGAGTTGAAAATAATCAAGTGGTGCAATAAACAAAATGTCCAGTTACATCCAGGGTCATAAGAACATAAGAACATGCCATACTAGGTCAGACCAAGGGTCCATCAAGCCCAGCATCCTGTTTCCATCAGCGGCCAATCCAGGCCATAAGAACCTGGCAAGTACCCAAAAAAGGTCTATTCCATGTTACCATTGCTAATGGCAGTGGCTATTCTCTAAGTGAACTTAATAGCAGGTAATGGACTTCTCCTCCAAGAACTTATCCAATCCTTTTTTAAACCCAGCTATACTGACTGCACTAACCACATCCTCTGGCAACAAATTCCAGAGTTTAATTGTGCGTTGAGTAAAAAAGAACTTTCTCCGATTAGTTTTAAATGTGCCCCATGCTAACTTCATGGAGTGCCCCCTAGTCTTTCTATTATCCGAAAGAGTAAATAACCGATTCACATCTACCCGTTCTAGACCTCTCATGATTTTAAACACCTCTATCATATCCCCCCCTCAGCCGTCTCTTCTCCAAGCTGAAAAGTCCTAACCTCTTTAGTCTTTCCTCATAGGGGAGCTGTTCCATTCCCCTTATCATTTTGGTAGCCCTTCTCTGTACCTTCTCCATCGCAATTATATCTTTTTTGAGATGCGGCGACCAGAATTGTACACAGTATTCAAGGTGCGGTCTCACCATGGAGCGATACAGAGGCATAATAACATTTTCCGTTTTATTCACCATTCTCTTTCTAATAATTCCCAACATTCTGTTTGCTTTTTTGACTGCCGCAGCACACTGTACCAATGATTTCAATGTGTTATCCACTATGACACCTAGATCTCTTTCTTGGGTTGTAGCACCTAATATGGAACCCAACATTGTCAGCTCGATCCAGTAAAGTGTGCTCCGTCGGAGCGCACTGTCACCCTGCTCTGGACGCGTGTTTTCCCTTACCCCTTATTCAGTAAGGGGAGGAAAACACGCGGCCCGCCCGCGGCACCTAATAGCGCCCTCAACATGCAAATGCATGTTGATGGCCCTATTAGGTATTCCCTAGCGATCCAGTAAGTAAAATGTGCAGCCAAGCCGCACATTTTACTCTAAGAAATTAGCGCCGCCCAAAGGTCGGCGCTAATTTCTTCCGGCGCCAGGGAAGTGCACAGAAAAGCAGTAAAAACTGCTTTTCTGTGCACCCTCCGACTTAATATCATAGCGATATTAAGTCGGAGGTCCCCAAAAGTAAAAAAAAGTAAAAAAAAAAATAAAAAAAATTTTGAATTCGGCCCGCGGCTGTCGGGCCGAAAACCGGACGCTCAATTTTGCCGGCGTCCGGTTTCCGAGCCCGTGGCTGTCAGCGGGCTCGAGAACCGACGCCGGCAAAATTGAGCGTCGGCTGTCAAACCCGCTGACAGCCGCCGCTCCTGACAAAAAGGAGGCGCTAGGGACGCGCTAGTGTCCCTAGCGCCTCCTTTTCCCCGTTTGCACCGCGTCACCTCATTTAAATACTGGATAGCGCGCACCGGCGAGGGGCCGGTGCGCGCGCCGGGAGAGCGGGCGTTCGTCCGCTCTCCCGCGGACTTTACTGGATCGAGCTGTGTGTAATTATAGCATGGGTTATTTTTCCCTATATGCATCACCTTGCACTTATCCACATTAAATTTCATCTGCCATTTGGATGCCCAATTTTCCAGTCTCACAAGGTCTTCCTGCAATTTATCACAATCTGCTTGTGATTTAACTACTCTGAACAATTTCGTGTCATCTGCATATTTGATTATCTCACTCGTCGTATTTCTTTCCAGATCATTTATAAATATATTGAAAAGTAAGGGTCTCAATACAGATCCCTGAGGCACTCCACTGTCCACTCCCTTCCACTGAGAAAATTACCCATTTAATCCTACTCTCTGTTTCCTGTCTTTTAACCAGTTTGCAATCCACGAAAGGGCATCGCCACCTATCCCATGACTTTTTACTTTTCCTAGAAGCCTCTCATGAGGAACTTTGTCAAACGCCTTCTGAAAATCCAAGTATACTATATCTACCGGTTCACCTTTATCCACATGTTTATTAACTCCTTCAAAAAAATGAAGCAGATTTGTGAGGCAAGACTTGCCCTGGGTAAAGCCTTGCTGACTTTGTTCCATTAAACCATGTCTTTCTATATGTTCTGTGATTTTGATGTTTAGAACACTTTCCACTATTTTTCCTGGCACTGAAGTCAGGCTAACCGGTCTGTAGTTTCCCGGATCGCCCCTGGAGCCCTTTTTAAATATTGGGGTTACATTTGCTATCCTCCAGTCTTCAGGTACAATGGATGATTTTAATGATAAGTTACAAATTTTTACTAATAGGTCTGAAATTTCATTTTTCAGTTCCTTCAGAACTCTGGGGTGTATACCATCCGGTCCAGGTGATTTACTACTCTTCAGTTTGTCAATCAGGCCTACCACATCTTCTAGGTTCACCGTGATTTGATTCAGTCCATCTGAATCATTACCCATGAAAACCTTCTCCATTACAGGTACCTCCCCAACATCCTCTTCAGTAAACACTGAAGCAAAGAAATCATTTAATCTTTCCGCGATGGCCTTATCTTCTCTAAGTGCCCCTTTAACCCCTCGATCATCTAACGGTCCAAATGACTCCCTCACAGGCTTTCTGCTTCGGATATATTTTAAAAAGTTTTTACTGTGTGTTTTTGCCTCTACAGCCAACTTCTTTTCAAATTCTCTCTCAGCCTGTCTTATCAATGTCTTACATTTAACTTGCCAATGTTTATGCTTTATCCTATTTTCTTCTGTTGGATCCTTCTTCCAATTTTTGAATGAAGATCTTTTGGCTAAAATAGCTTCTTTCACCTCCCCTTTTAACCATGCCGGTAATCGTTTTGCCTTCTTTCCACCTTTCTTAATGTATGGAATACATCTGGACTGTGCTTCTAGAATGGTGTTTTTTAACAATGACCACGCCTCTTGGACATTTTTTACTTTTGTAGCTGCTCCTTTCAGTTTTTTTCTAACTATTTTTCTCATTTTATCAAAGTTTCCCTTTTGAAAGTTTAGCACGAAAGCCTTGGATTTGCACACTGTTCCTTTTCTAGTCATTAAATCAAATTTTATCATATTATGATCACTATTGCCAAGCGGCTCCACCACCATTACTTCTCTTATCAAGTCCTGTGCTCCACTGAGAATTAGATCTAAAATTGCTCCCTCTCTCGTCGGTTCCTGAACCAATTGCTCCATAAAGCTATCATTTATTCCATCCAGGAACGTTCTCTCTCTAGCGTGACCTGATGATACATTTACCCAGTCTATATTGGGGTAATTGAAATCTCCCATTATTACTGCACTACCAATTTGGTTAGCTTCCCTAATTTCTCTTAGCATTTCACTGTCCGTCTCACCATCTTGACCAGGTGGACGGTAGTATACCCCTATCACTATAGCCTTCCCTGACACACATGGGATTTCTACCCATAAAGATTCAATTTTGTATTTAGTCTCATGCAGGATGTTTATCCTGTTGGACTCTATGCCATCCCGGACATAAAGCGCCACACCTCCTCCTGAGTGCTCCTCTCTGTCATTGCGATATAATTTGTACCCCGGTATAGCACTGTCCCATTGGTTATCCTCTTTCCACCATGTCTCTGAGATGCCAATTAAGTCTATGTCATCATTTAGTGCTATACATTCTAATTTTCCCATCTTACTTCTTAGACTTCTGGCATTAGCATACAAACATTTCAAAGTTTGTTTTTTGTTTTTATTTTCATTCTGCTTTTTAATTGATAGGGATGTTAGAATTTTTTAGCTCAGGTGAGTTTTTAGTTACAGGCACTTGGACTACTTTTCTAATTATTGGAACCTCACTGTCGGGATGCCCTAATTCTAATGCATCATTAGTATCCTTTAAAGATACATCTCTCCGAACCATGCGCTGCTGAGCGTGGAGCCCATCCCTTCGGAAGAGACTCCCCCTTCCCCAAAAGGTTCCCCAGTTCCTAACAAAACTGAATCCCTCTTCCTTGCACCATCGTCTCATCCACGCATTGAGACTCCGGAGCTCTGCCTGCCTCTGGTGACCTGCGCGTGGAACAGGGAGCATTTCAGAGAATGCTACCCTGGAGGGTCCTTAGTTTTACATGAGCCAGGATTTAACTGATCTCTAACTCTGTGGATGTGACCTTCCAGATAAGAGCTTGAAACTGGCTTATCTTTCATTACCGGCAATGAGTGTCCTAACTGTGAAAGATACCCTACCCAGTACCTGAGATCCACGAAGAATCCCGTACTTCAACCTAGCAGTGTCCTGTGTCCCAGGGGTGGAAACTTCATTGGGGGTCTCCAGATGTCATTCTTCTCTTTTCTACCTTTGACTCCTCCTCACAAAACAGATGCAGCCCTTCTAGAAGAAAGGTCAGCCACTGAAAACAGTCCTTCCAGCTCAGGGCAACAGAAAACAGTTTCCTTCCCTCTTTGTGGAAAAACTCAAGTCATTTATCAAAGCTCGGGGCCAGATTTTAAAACCTACGCGCGGGTGGAGATTTGTGCGTGCAATCCGGCGAGCACAAATCTATGCCCGATGTTATAACATGCGCGTGCAGCCACGCACGTTATAAAATCCGGGATCGGTGCGCGCAAGAGGGGTGCACACTTGTGCAACTTGCGCGTGCCGAGCCCTAGGGGAGCCCCGATGGCTTTCCCTGTTCCCTCCGCACCCCCCCCCTCACTAACCTTTGTTCCATAGGTTGCACGTGCTGGCTGAGTGCCGGCGCGCGATCCCCCGACACGGCCGCTGATCCGGGGGCGGGGGCGTGGCCAGAGGCCTCCGCACGCCGCTGATCCAGGGATCGCGTGCTGGCAGTCGACTGGCGCCTGCAACTTACTTCAGCCCCAGGGCTGAAGTAAGTTTTATAATAAAAAAAAGAAAACGTCAAGTGTAGGAGGGGAAGGGTGGGGGAGGCAGAGGAAAAGAAGGTGGGGTGGGAGGGGCAGGAAAATTCCCTCCGAGGCCACTCCGATTTCGGAGCGTGCGCATGTTATAAAATCGGGGGTACATGTGCGCTTATTTTTCAATACGGCAAGTAGTAAATTTAAGTATCACAACAATACTAAGTTGGAGGAACCACTGAGGACTGTAGTTAAACTAAACTTCTATTGAGCCCTTGACTCACGGATGGACCTTACGCCACCTCCAGGGCTGGCGTTAAATTTGCCGTGTTAAAAAAGCGTGCATTGGGCGTGCAGCAATTTTCTACATATGATGGGCGCTATCGGCTATGCATTTATTTTGGTACATGTTTTGGATGTGCTAATCTCCTAATTACATCGGGTATTAGTTTAGCACGTCCAAAACGCACGTAAACTTGCGCACTAGGCTGGGGGCACTTTGTTAGATCAGCCTTTTAAAGATCACACTGAAAATATTCCTTCTCTCTTGACATAAAATCTACACTGCCACACACTAACTAGGGCTAACCACCCCCCTACCCCCCCTTGTGGATTAGATCATCACTCACAGGCTGCTTCTAGGGAAAGGCCTATGCAGGAATGCTGTCTCCACTTAAACTGATATAAATCCTAAGGACTAGGAGCTAGGGCCAATTAATGGATGACCAAAGGTCGGGCCATATACACTTTCTCCAATTTGATTTAAATATGCTATCTATTAGTTTCAAGATTTTTCCCTTGTCCTAGTACTATTTGAAATGGTAAGTAACCGCTGTTTACTTATTCCATCCCACTCAAGATTTTATAGACCTCTATCAGATGATCTCTCAGCCCTCTCTTCTCCAGGATAAACAGTCTTAGATTTGTAAGGCAAGATTTCCCTTTGTAAATCCATGTTGGCTCTGCCCCATTAGTCTATATCTATCCAGATGGCCAGTAATTTTATTTTTCAGAATAGCCTCTACCATTGTGCCTGGCACAAACACCAGCCTCACTGTCGTTTCTTGGATCACTTTGATCCCATTTTAAAAAAAGATGTTAAGTTGATCACCCTCCAATCCACAAGTACCATTGCTTACTTGAATTAGAAGACAGAGTGTTATGATCCTGCCCGCGGTCCTCATCCTGCGGACAGGCTCCCACCTCTCTCCTGCCCCAGCTGACGCTGCCGCTCTTCTTCGTGGCCTGGACCGCCACTGAGCCTCCCTTCATCTTCGCGGCCTTGCTGCTGCTGCTGCCTCTCTTCACTTGTGCGGCTGGAGCTGCACCGCTGATCTCTGCAGCGGGGACGTCCCCGCCAGGATTCCCTCCTCCGCGGCCTGAGCACTGCCGTCGGAGCTCCTCTTCGCGGCAGGAGCCGCCTCCGGCCTGCTCTCTCCTTCTCCATGTAGCTGGACACTGCCACAGATCTTGGTTCTGCCCTCCAGCCTCCGGGGTCCCTCTAGATGTTGGCGTGCACCTCTTCACCTCTTTTAAAGGGCCAGAGGGTTGTATCCATTGCTGTCTGACGTCTCTGCTCCGCCCACCTTACCTCATTCTCGACTCCCTCCGGGGTTGATGGAAGGCTAGCTGCTGCGGCATCTCCAGGCCGTCCTCCTCCGGCATCCCCGGACCGGCTCGACGCTGCAAGCCGCCATGTTGACTAGATGCCTAAGGACGCGCACGGCCCGACTAATGAACCGGCGTTGGCGAGAACCTCAGGGGCATCCCCCTGAGATGATGTCATCAGCTCCAGATATTTAAGGTCTCAGTTTTTGCTAACAAGACGAGTTAGCAAGGGTTCGCTTCCTCCAGGTCGCTGCGGATGGGATTTGCTCTCCGCAAACCTAGCTACTCTGCCTCCTCGGAGTTCACTAGAGGTACCCGCTCCTCGGAGGCCTCGATCTCTCTTTTTCTTTTCAGGTCACAGTCCGGAACCAGTACTTGCTCCTCGAGGGCCCACGTCCCGGACCAGCTGCTGAATACCACTTCTGCTAAGAAGTCATCGCTGCTTACAACATTAGTGAGTTTCCATCTATCTCTCAGAGCTTTCCCTGGGACCAGGTACTTGCTCCTCGAGGGCCTACTGCATTCCAACTCCTGGGCTGTCTCAAGAGACTATGGTGTGAGTGATATCACCAAGGACTTGTTCCAGAACTCTGCATATCCTATCTACTCACTTTCTTAGTTTCTCTACAGCTCAGCTACTTTGGGATCGCTGTTCCAGTACCTGAGGGCTTACAGCCCAGCCGGGCGCTTCCATCTCATTATTGCCGCATTGGTGGTTTAATATACTGCTTTCTAAGAAGTCTTTGTTGCTTATAACATCAGTGAGTTTCTATCTATCTCTCAGAGCTTTCCCTGGAACCAGGTACTCACACCTCGAGGGCCTAATGCATACCAACTCCTGAGCTGCCTCAAGAGACTATTGTGTGAGTGTTACCATCAAGGACTTGTTCCTGAACTCTGCATGTCTTGCCTACTCACTTTCTTAGTTTCTCTACAGCTCAGCCACCTTGGCATCGCTGTTCCAGTACCTGAGGGACTACAGCCCAGCCGCGAGCTTCCAGCTCAGTACTGCCACCTCTGGAGGTTTAATATATTGTCTAATAAAAGAACTAGTGTGTGTTTGTCTCCTACATTAAGCCTGACCAGTGGTCCCTCTCGGGAGCTCCCCCGAGGGCGTGGTCACCTGCCACTGGTCCAAGGATCCATCCACAACTATTCTAAATAATAACAGATTGCTATCTCCAGCAATTCCTTAAATAACAGATTGCTATCTCTCAGCTTTAACAACAGAGCTCTAATAACAGATTGCTAATTCCCAGCTTTAACAACACAGAGACAGGAAGAATTCCTCGGCCTCATTAGATAACGTCTTCAGGGCTCTTCCTGGTCCTGCCCTATAAAAAGGCCCTGCTTCAGTTCCTCAGGGCCTTCAAATCGAGTTACGACTCCTTCCTCAAGTTACATCTCCCTTGGACTTTCTTCAACTTCCAAGGAGTCCATCTACTGCTCCTGTCCAGATGACTTCATGTTCTGATGTCTCCGTCCAATGTTCCGGGTCTCATCCCTCGTTGGATCTTCCTTGTGGTATGTTCCAGTCCAGCTTCCCTTCCTTAAACCCTGGAGCTCCTCATCTGTATCCAGTTGTCCAGACGTCCCCTCGTCCAGATGTCCTCTCATCTAGATGTCCGCTTGTTCACCTGTTCAGATGTCTGGATGTCCTCTCGTCCAGATGTCCTCTCATCCAGATGTCCACTAGTTCAGATGCCCTTACCTTTGGAAGTACCATTCTCTTGTGTACCGATCTCCTTCGTTCCTCATCTTAATCCTGAAGAATCCGCAGCTGCCTTTGCCATCCACCGGACTTCGTCTCTAGCCATCCTTCGTGGGCATAAATCCGTCTCATTTGGTGTCTGTCTTCGGTGACTGGAGTCCACTTCCAGCTGGACCTCTCCCAAGCACTGTCTGGATCCTTCTCTCCGTCCTGTGCTTGTTCCGCTCCCCGCGTGGTCCGCAACCAGCCTCTGAGGTTGTGTAGGGTGTGCAGCGGGACAGGGTGGTCCGTGATCAGTCCAGTTGGGCTGTGTAGGGTGCCCTGAGGGACAGTGCCTTCCCAGTTCCAAGAGTCTCGTCTCGCCCAAGTCTCTAGAATCTCGTCTCTTCCAAGTACCAGAAGCCCTCGTCTTCGCTATGTACTCTGACTTCTCTCGTTCTAGGATCCGGAGCCTCTTGTTCCAGTTCCTTGTCTCTTCGTTTCCAGCCCTCTGCCTCTGTCTGATTTCACCGGTGCGTGTTGGCTCAGCGGGGTGCTGACCCCGACTCGTCCCAACTCCTGTGTACTTGCTCCGTCCGTGCCTGCACTCGCTCACCTCCCTTGGGGCGTGCTCTGGGGCTCCTCCCCGAGTCGTCCGGTGGGCCAAGGGCTCACTCTCTCCCAGGAGCAGATGATTGTACCTCTGCATCCCTGCTCAGGGCCCACAGGGCGCGTTCATAACACAGAAATTACTTATAAGTTCGCAATTTCATTTTTTTAGTTCTTTCAGAACTCTAGGGTATATACCATTCAGTCTCACTAATTTGTTACTCTTTAGCTTGACTTTCCGGTTCACCATGATATTATTAAGTTCGTCTGAATCTTCACCCTGAGAGAATTTTTCCACTACAGGAATATCCTCACTACCCTCCTGAATAAAGACTAAAACAAAGAATTAATTTAGTTTTTCTGCTATGGCCATGTTGATGAAATCAAAAACTTTTGTTATGATCAGTGGCTTGTGGGGCCATCCTGTGAGCCATCTTACTCAACATGACATGGCCAAACAGCTGAGCACTCTTCCACGGCTGGATGCCGCCATGGCCACTGCTTGTCTCGGCCTCCTTAGAAGCGTGCGCACACCCATCCTCTACAGAATTAAAGGGCCCACTGCAGGAAATGCCTGCAGCGCCCACTGATGACGACAGCACACTCTGCATATATATAGGGCTTCTGGGACTTCTCCACTTTGCCTCAGCAACACATATCCTGGTGTGCCTTGTATCCCAATGCATGTTGCTATTCTTGTGTTGTCGCCTTGCCTTGTTCATGCCTTGTCCTTGCCTTGCTTGTCTCCTTGTCTTGTCCCGATCCATATGGCTAGACTTCCTGGATTCTGACTCTGGCTTGGACCCTGACCTTCCAAGATCACTGCCTGGACCTGACCCCCACACTTTACTTCACTCTGTCTGCGGCCTGCCCCTTCCTCTGGACTATTCTCAGTTACTGCAGTCTGCTGCCTGCCCCGACCTCTGGCTCATTTCTTATCTCCATTATCTGCCGCCTGCATTGACTCTCACCTGACTTGGACTCATCACTGGATAGCCACAGGGACCCACCTAAGACCTGTCGGCTGCCAGAACCCAAGGGCTCAACTTGCAGCTGGTATAGGCAAAGCTCCAGTCTGTCATGGCACAGGGCTTCTCCGCCAGCAGCCAGTGTGGGCCTAATGGGTTTGCTCACTAGGCAGCACCAACCACACCGCAGCACCAAGGGTCCACTATTCCTGCAGGCATTACAGCTTTATTGTATCTCTCTCTCTTCAATATAGTTCAATTTAGCTTATAATATTCTTTACTGATGCTTGCTATGAACACTCTTTTAGATTACATATATCTTTTATTCTTATTATAAACAATCTGTACAAGGTTATACACTATTAGACATTTTTGCTCCATGGACAAGATAAAAGATAATTATAATTGGTAGAAAACTGATATGACGATGTGTGATCCTTTCTTATCATAACAAAAATGTGCTGTGCTTGTAGGTAATTAAGAACATAAGAAATTGCCATGCTGGGTCAGACCAAGGGTCCATCAAGCCCAGCATCCTGTTTCCAACAGAGGCCAAACCAGGCCACAAGAACCTACTGATGCAATTAATAGCAGTTGCTATTCCCTAAGTAAACTTGATTAATAGCCGTTAATGGACTTCTCCTCCAAGAACTTATCCAAACCTTTTTTGAACCCAGCTACACTAACCGCACTAACCACATCCTCTGGCAACAAATTCCAGAGCTTTATTGTGCGTTAGTGAAAAACAATTTTCTCCGATTAGTCTTAAAGGTGCTACTTGCTAACTTCATGGAATTCCCCCTAGTCCTTCAATTATTCGAAAGTGTAAATAATCGAATCACATCTACTCATTCAAGACCTCTTATGATCTTAAAGATCTCTATCATATCGCCCCTCAGTCGTCTCTTCTCCAAGCTGAACAGCCCTAACGTCTTCAGCCTTTCCTCATAGGGGAGCTGTTCCATCCCCTTTATCATTTTGGTTGCCCTTCTCTGTACCCTCTCCATTGCAACTATATCTTTTTTTGAGATGTGGCGACCAGATTTGTACACAGTATTCAAGGTACAGACTCACCATGGAGCGATATAGAGGCATTATGACATTTTCCGTTTTATTAACCATTCCCTTCCTAATAATTCCTAACATTCTGTTTGCTTTTTTGACTGCTGTAGCACACTGAGCCGATGATTTTAAAGTATTATCCACTATGATGCCTAGGTCTTTTTCCTGGGTGATAGCTCCTAATATGGAACCTAACATCGTGTAACTACAGCAAGGGTTATTTTGTCCACATTAAATTTCATCTGCTATTTGGATGCCCAATCTTCCAGTCTTGCAAGGTCCTCCTGTAATGTATCACAGTCTGCTTGTGATTTAACTACTCTGAATAATTTTGTATCATCCGCAAATTTGATAACCTCACTCGTCGAATTCCTTTCCAGATCATTTATATATATATTGAAAAGCACCGGTCCAAGTACAGATCCCTGAGGCATTCTACTGTTTACCCTTTTCCACTGAGAAAATTGACCATTTAATCCTACTCTCTGTTTCCTGTCTTTTAACCAGTTTGTAATCCATGAAAGGACATCGCCTCCTATCCCATGACTTTTTAGTTTTCGTAGAAGCCTCTCATAAGGGACTTTGTCAAACGCCTTCTGAAAATGCAAATACAGTACATCTACCGATTCACCTTTATCCACATGTTTATTAACCCCTTTAAAAAAATGAAGCAGATTTGTTAGGCAAGACTTCCCTCGGGTAAATCCATGTTGACTGTGTTCCATTAAATCATGACTTTCTATATGCTCTATGATTTTGATCTTGAGAATAGTTTCCACTATTTTTCCCAGCACTGAAGTCAGGTTCACTGGTCTATAGTTACCTGGATCGCCCCTTGAGCCTTTTTTAAATATTGGGGTTACATTGGCCACCCTCCAGTCTTCAGGTACAATGGATGATTTTAATGATAGGTTACAATTTTTAACTAATAGATGAGACATGTCATTTTTTAGTTCCTTCAGTACCCTAGGATGCATACCATCCGGTCCAGGTGATTTGCTACTCTTTACTTTGTCAATCTGGCCTACTACATCTTCCAGGTTCACAGTGATTTCGTTCAGTTTGTCTGACTCATCACCACTGAAAACCATCTCCGGAACTGGTATCTCCCCAACATCCTCATTAGTAAACACGGAAGCAAAGAATTCATTTAGTCTTTCTGCAATGGCCTTATCTTCCCTAAGAGCCCCTTTAACCCCTCGGTCATCTAATGGTCCAACCGACTCCCTCACAGGTTTCTTGATTTGGATATATTTTTTAAAGTTTTTATTATGAGTTTTTGCTTCTATGGACAACTTCATTTCAAATTCTCTCTTCGTCTGTCTTATCAATGTTTTACACTTAACTTGACAATGCTTATGGTTTATCCTATTTTCTTCAGATGGATTCTTCTTCCAGTTTTTGAAGGATTTTTTTTGGCTAAAATAGCCTCTTTCACCTCACCTTTTAAATTGCAATTAGGACCTAAGTCATATCAACTTATCAAATGATCATGAGCTAAGACATGTATTGCTGCCTCATGCTGACTTTGTATGTGACTGATTGTATGTACTGGGTTTCGAGGAACACCAGCTGAGAGTCTGCTTGATGTGTGGTATTTGCTCATGTAATATTATATAGAAAATAAATGTGGTAACATTGTTCTGCAACAGATTTGTCTATTTTTTTTGTGGAATAAATTAGAGGGAAATCTTAATCTCCATGATGTCTTTCTGGAGCACTCCTTTTACCCCTTAGTCATATAGCAGTCCAACAGACTCCTTCACAGCCTTCTTTCTTTGAATATACTTGAAAGTTTTTTTATTTCACATTTTTGTCCTTCTGGCAAGCTTTCTTTCAAATACTCTTTTGGCTCGCCTTACTAATGCTTTACATCTAACTTGCCAGTACTCATGCTCTTTCCTGTTTTCTTCATTTGGATCCATCCTCCAGTTTTAGGTGATCTCAAAATACATGTTTGCACTTCACCACTCTCTATTAATGTTGTACACTATTTAAACAAATATAGCTGCCCTTGGAAAGTCCCAAACTATTGATCAGCCCACTCATAGATTAGGACATATATTTGGCCTAGTTTGTTTAATTGGATGCGGCCTGATGGTTTTGTTTGTCAATACAGAAAGTGCCTTGGTCTGATAATTCCTTATGATTTATCTATCAAATCCACATATCATTTGAATTTTAAATGCAGCCATATTGAGGCCGAACAGCTGCAAAATGAATGGTTACCTCTATTGAATGGTGTTACATTTACTAATGTCAACCCAGCAGTTCCTATTGGCAACTATTTTTGCATAATGCTCAAGTGTTTAGCCCCTGTAAAATGTTACACTTCACAAAAGCAAAGTGGCTCCATAGTGTAACTCTAGTCTTAAGGAGGATAAACATCAGCTCAGAAAAGCTGAACGAGCTTGGTGAAAATCTAGTCTCCTGAGGGTCAGATTTTATACCTAGCTGAATTAAAGCATCACAGGACAAGGAATGAGTATAAAAAATATATATATTGTTCTGTTCCTATTCATTCTTCTGCAAATATGTATTTAAAATATTTATTGTATGTGTATCACGAAGCAGGTATACTAAGTAGACTACAATGAATCATAAAACAGCAGATAACATCAAACAAAAGTTTTGCAAGCTATTTCATGTAGTTAAAGGTTTGGTATTTCATCCTCTGGTGAAAGTTTTAGAGGGCACAGTTGATAGCCGTGAAAAATTTGCACAATCCTTTTGTAATAAATTTCCTTAGACAAATTTTCCTGGCGTTCTCTTGCTCATGGGGATCCTGTTTCTGATTTCCGCAAGCAGCAATGGGATAGCTTCAGGGTAGTCTCAGTTTCAGAAATGTCTCACATTATTGCTAACTTAAACAAGACGTATTGCACTATGAATGTTTTATTTAAGACTTTGAGGGAGGATTTGTCTAGTTATGTTTCTCAGGTGGTAAATGCATATCTTTCTGAAGAACATACTGTTTGCTATCTGCACTGAACTGAGCTTAGCCCTGATTGGCACTACACCTCACAAGTTTTAAACTTGTGCTAATTCAATCCATTTTTGTGCCTGTTACCCAAGACTTAAATTTCTGGTGGAACAATTCAGAATGGCGTTTTGTCGTCATTTGTCCAAAGCAGAGCAGGCAGTGTAAATCAGTGCTGGTTCCCCCACAGAAATGGATCAGAGCGGGCAATGTAAATGAGCACCGACTCTATGATGTAGTGGCACGTATCATTTCTGGCCCCCACAGAAGAAGAAAAGCAGAGCGTGCTGGAGCTGCTTACCCTGCCATAAGGCAGCCTCATGGCCTTGATTTTTTTGGTCAATTACTGGGTTCAGCTGAGGAGACCTTGAGGGGTAATGGCTAAGGGTAAAGAGATAGGAGGTGAATGTCTAACAGCCCCATTACTTCTGCCACTACTGGGTTTGTCACCTTCTTCTTGGCCAGGTTGCTGCTTGCCTTGCTGGCTCCCTGGGCTCTGCCATCTCTAACCCTGGCAACCACACGAAGGGGAGGTGGGGGAGTGAATGCAGGGAGCGAAGGAAAGAATGAGAGTGGAAGAAGGGCAGAGAATGAGTTAAGAAGATTTGGGAAGGCAAGATTGAGTGAGGGGGAAGGCAAGTAAAGAAGGGGATTAGTGGGGCTGTGGGTTATGTTAGGGGGAGACTGTGTGGGGGAACAAAGTTGTGGGATGTAAGTGAGGGGATCAGAAAGCCTATGAGATAAGAGTGGGGGGCAGTCTGAGTGAGATTATTAGGGAGGAGGGAAAGAGCGAGTGAGGGCAGAAACTGGTGTTGCTCCCTTACTTTTCCCCTGAGAAGGCAAAGGGAAAATGTGGTTCTTACCTGATAATTTTCTTTCTTTTGAGTACCACAGATCAGTCAAGATGAATGGGGTTTTTCTTCCCAAACAGCAGATGGAGACAGAAGAAAAACTTTATTGTACTGCCGGGTACATAACACAGTGTGCCATCTGCAGTGGCTCAGTATAACCTGTAACTATGGTAAAAATCTAAAATCAGCCCCCTTAATTTTGAGCAGGGGGAAGTAAAATCTACCTATACCACAAAATCAACTGGAAACTCCTCTCCAACAAGAGGAATGCACACACCACAGGGAACCCCTTCTGACACATATATACGCAGATAAGAGTGGTGTTTCACCAGTCAGGGCAGAATTCTCGACTGATCTTTGGGACTTAAGAAAAGAAAATTAGCAGGTTACAACCAATTTTCCCTACTTATTGTCCCCCAGATCAGTCCAGTCGAATAGGATGTACCAAATCCTCCTGAACTGGGTGGAACCCCAAAAAAACCTGCTCTTAAAACAATCTCATCAAATATCACTGCCTCTGGAAACAAAACATCCAGCTGATAATGTTTGGTAAAAGTGTTCAATGAACACCAGGTGCCCACTTCACAAAATGCCTGTTGTGAAACCAAGTGACATTCAGCTCAAGTTGTCACCTTCACCCTAGAATAACCCTGAAGGCCCACTGACACCTGAAGTCCCTTACAAATGTACACTAAGGATATTTCCTCCTTGAACTATCTGGCAATAGATGCCTTTGACACGTTCTCCCCCTTAATACAACCACTGAACCCCAAAAACATGAGGTCCGAGCCATGAAAAATATCCATGACCATTAAATATCTCAGGGGCTCGTTGCAGCCATCCAAAACATCAAGCTGCCTGGAACAGTCCAATCACTGAAAAGGCCAGCAACTCCATTGATAGGCTCAGATGGAAGGAAGAAACCACCTTGGGCAAAAGACGACACCATTCGAATGGCCACTTCACCCTCCGAAATCTGAAGAGATGGATCTCTGCACAACAAAGCCTATAGCCTTAAAATAAGTCTTGCTGAGCAAATAGCTATCAAAAAGACTATCTTCCAAGGAAGGTCTTTCAATGACTCTCAATGGCATAAAATGGAACTCATACAATGCCCTCAAAACCAAATTCAAATTCCACACCAGAATAAAGCTGCCTAATCTGTGGACACAGAAGGTGCACTCCTTTAAGAAATCTTGCCACATCTGGGTGTGATGCCAGAGAAGTCTTCCGAACTTTGCCTCTGTATTAGACCAAAACCACCAACTGTGCCTTGAAGGGAACTTAGGACAAGACTTTTTTGCAAATCCCTCTGCAGAAAGGAAAGAATTAACAGATCTGAGGCCCACAGTGGGATAATCCCCATCTCCTAGCACCATGACTTGATAACCCTCCCAACTGCAGGCTTCCTAGCCTGCAGCAAGCATGAGATGACCTTAAAACTTGACTTTAAACATTCTCTTCTAAAAAAAAAAAAAACTAAAACAGGCCTTGAGACAAAACAAAATCCAAGGAAATTGTCCCTGATGTAGCAGAACAGGAATATGTCCACTACTTAAGGGACTCTCCAACCTGAGATTCACCAAATCTGCAAATCATAGCTGCCTGGGTCAGTCTGGAGCCAACAGGATCACTCTGCCATGATGTTTTTCTAAATATTTGACTACCCTGCCTATAAGAAGGCCAAGGAAGAAAAACACAAAGAAGGACTTCTTGCAGTCATGGCTGGGAGAGCACGTCTAGGCCTTCTGACCCAGTCTCCCATCTTCAGCTAAAGAACCATGGGGCCTTTGTCCTCAGTCTGGTTGCCATCAGATCCATCTGTGGAGCTGCTCAAACAGTCTTAATAATCGAAAACACCTCATACACTAGTTTTTCTCTCCAGGATCCAGTGTGTCTGCTCAGAAAAATCTGCTTGTCTATTGTCCATGCAATGCTGACCAAAAGCACAAATGTCTCTCCACCCATTGGAGAAGCATCCCAACCTCAAAAGAAAATGGCTAGGTTCTTGGTGTTCCCCCTGCCTGTTGATATATGCTACCATGATAGCATTGTCAGACAAGACTTTCACTGCCCTGTCTTGAACTATGGAAAAGAAAAAAATAACCAAGATTTCCCATGTCTATACACTAGTCTCAATATATGCCCCTAATAGGGACCAGGAAGCCTTCTTGAAGGAGATCCAAGACCTATTACTGA
This sequence comes from Rhinatrema bivittatum, assembly GCF_901001135.1. Taxonomy (NCBI): domain Eukaryota; kingdom Metazoa; phylum Chordata; class Amphibia; order Gymnophiona; family Rhinatrematidae; genus Rhinatrema; species Rhinatrema bivittatum. The sequence goes on along the minus strand of NC_042615.1, from coordinate 433,633,068 downwards.
AACATGCAGAGGGCTCAATAGTTCTCGGAGGGGATTTCAGTATCACACTTTGCCGAGAATTAGATAACTCCACTGTCTCAGTGTCCACCTCACCCAGGGCTAAGGGTCATTTAAAGGGGCTTATGGAGGACTGGTGCCTCATCAACATCTGGAGGAATTGTTTTCCAAGATCTCGCTCCTACACCTTTTACTCCTCACTTCATAATAGTTATTCCCGCATTGATTATTTCCTGATAGACAGTTTGTTGAGTTACCAGGTCCGTGCAGCCGAAATAGAGACCATCACTTGGTCCTATCATGCTCCCATAAGGTTGGAGGTAGATATGGGTAATAGAGACACGGGAGACTGATTTTGGAAACTGAATGAGTCTTTAATGCAAGACGTTCACTTTGTCAAGGAATTAGACCTGCAAATTTAGGAATATTTTTCATTAAACATACACCCCACTGTTACTCCTGGCACCCTTTGGGAGGGTTCAAAGGCTGAAGCACGTGGGCTACTGATTTCTAGGGCAGTGCTGTGCAAGCGTAAACGGCTACAGGCTCGAATGGACATACTGACTCAGATTACTCTGCTAACTAAAGATCACATGAGAACCCAATCAAATCGATGTTATCAAAAGTTATTAACGCTGAAATCTACTTTAAATCAGTTGGATAATAACCAAGTGCTGCATGCCCTGGACATCAGTAAGCAGGAGAATTATGAGGGAGGAGACAAGGCTGGACGCCTATTGGCGAGGCAATTGAGAACTAAAATGTCCCATAATCATATTTCTAAAATCAAAGACAACAAAGGGGAAAATTTTTACAAAATCCTCTGAGATTAGGGAGATTTTTTCTGACTTCTATCACACGCTATATAGCGAACTGACGAATATCCAGCAGTCTTGCATCACAGATTATCTGTGAGATCTTGCCTTGCCTTCCCTAACTCCAGAACAACAACAGTCTTTGGAGGCCCCTATTACAGCAGAGGAGGTAGTCTCTGTTATCAGATCTCTCAAGCTAGGTAAACCGCCAGGCCTCGATGGATTCTCCAGGGCCTACTACAAGAAATGCGCTAATACGGTGGCGGAACCGCTTGCTCAATATTATAATAGCCTTAGGAAGGATGGGAATATTGGATTGCAGGCAAATGTGGCTGGTATTACAGTGCTCGCAAAGCCTGGGAGGGATTCTACACTTTGTAGCTCCTTTAGGCCAATATCCCTCATTAATGTTGATCTTAAGATCTTGGCTAGGCTTTTAGCTTTACGACTTAATAAATATCTACCTTGCCTGGTGCACTCCGATCAAGTAGGTCTTGTGCCACAGCTCATGGCGGCAGATAAAATCCGCAAGGTGCTTGATTTAATCTGGTTGGTCCATAGGGAACGGGAGCAGACTGTACTATATCCATCGACGCTGAAAAAGCGTTTGACTTAGATCACTGGCCGTTCTTGTTTTTTACCCTGCAAAAGCTAGCATTTGGGCCCTACTTCATTAAATGGATCCAAAAACTATATGATCATCCCAAAGCGAGGGTTAAGGTAAACAATGGGTATGGCTCAGCATTTGACGTGGCACCAGATGGGGGGGGGGTGTCCCTTATCACCTTTGCTTTTTGCTTTGTATCTTGAACCCCTGACTACCAAGATCAGACTTTCGAATGATATTCAGGGGGTCAATTTAGGAGGGAATCACTATAAACTGTCATTATTCGCTAATGATGTGTTACTAACATTAACGGATCCTATTCAATCGCTACAGGGAGTAATGCGGGAACTAAATCAGTTCAGCAAGGTCACAGGTCTCAAAGTGAACTTTGATAAATCGGAGTTACTTAATATCAACCTGAATTCCACCCTAGTTCAGACTTTAAAAGAGCACTACCCATTTAAGTGGGCCAAAACTCATATCAAATACTTGGGAGTACAACTATCCGCTAAGCTGCCAGACCTATACTCTTTAAACTATCTTCCCCTCATTGATAAACTCACTCTGGACATGAGTAGATGGAATAAAAGAAGCTTTTCTTGATTAGGTAGGATTGCAATCGCCAAAATGACTATTTTACCGAAATTGCTTTATCTTTTCTCATCTCTACCAGTGTATATCCCTTCCTCGATTTTGCGCAACTGGCAGAAAAAAAATCTTTGATTTCATTTGGAGGCGTCGCCTGCCTCGATTTGCGCGCCAGGTATTGTATTTACCAAAAACACAGGGGGGCTTGGGTGTCCCCAGTCTATTAGGATACTATGCAGCTTCGCAACTATGAGCTGTCCTAGATATACATCGCACATTTAAAACTAATCGGAGAAAGTTCTTTTTTACTCAACGCACAATTAAACTCTGGAATTTGTTGCCAGAGGATGAGGTTAGTGCAGTTAGTATAGCAGTGTTTAAAAAAGGATTGGATAAGTTCTTGGAGGAGAAAGTCCATTACCTATCAGGTGCCTCTTCCCTCAGGCAGCTTATTCCATCCAACGTACATACACAGGGAGCAGGAGAAAGGGTTATGATTTTTTACCTCCCCCTCCCTCCCCACCGTGCCAAAATTGGGTGCCAGCTGACCTTAATAAAGATTTCCAGGAGCAATTTTATACTCACTTGTTACAGAAGGATGAATCTCTTCAGTCGTCCCTGATTCAGGAGGATCCGTGAAAAGATCTTCTTCTTGTTTGACGCTCAGCGAGAACACAGACGTTACAAGAGGAAAGCCTGTGATGAGAAAACAAAAATGTCTAGAAGGATTCACTGAGAACGGCTAATTGATATTAAGCTTCCAAATGTTTGATGCTAGTGACCCACATTCTGTGAACTGCAAGTGCAAAGCCCTTTAAACACAAAACATTTACTTACTAATGGGAGGGTCCTTCATGTTTTCTTTTTCCTCCGCCTCACAGTGCGGCGTGAAATAGTTCTCATCTTCCTTTTTAATCTTGAATATAACATCAGGATTAAGAATTGAATAACCTGTGAAAAAAAAAATATGAATAAGGATTAACCAAACAAAACGTGATTATTCCAGCCTTTAATAAAACTACGGAGAGCTTAGATGATGATGTGCCAGCTTTTGTGTAAAGAAAAGAGACAAACTCTACCTGGTCTTGTATGAAACCTCTTGTTTAACATAACAATGCAGAATCAAACTACTGCCATGGTGGTAGTGGTGATGGGAATTTGTAATGATCTTTCAGATTAATCTGTTCTTGAAGGAGAAAGATCTAGTGATGATCATACATACGATGGTAAACTACATTACTGTAATATATTATACAAGCTGTTAAGCCCGTTAAAACGGGCTACATCCCTCTGTCTCTCACCTCCCCCCTCATTCTCTCTCCCCTCCACCCCCTACCTCCCTCCCTCTCACCCACTCCTCCCTCTCCTCCCACTCACTCTCCCTCAGTCCCACTCCCTCCACCCCCTACCTCCCTCCCTCTCACCCACTCCTCCCACTCAGTCCCTCCCTCCCACTCAGTCTCCCTCCCTCCCCCTCTCTCCCTCCCTCTCACTCTCCCTCAGTCCCACTCCCTCCCTCCCTCCCTCAGTCCCACTCACTCTCCCTCAGTCCCACTCCTTCAGTCCCACTCCCTCCCTCCCACTCCCTCTCTCCCTCTCACTCAGTCCCACTCCCTCTCTCTCCTCCCCTCTCACTCAGTCCCTCACTCTCTCTCCTCCCTCGCTGCCACCGCCGTTAAGCCGTTAAAAAGGGCTACATCCCTCTGTCTCTCACCTCCCCCTCATTCTCTCTCCCCTCCACCCCCCTACCTCCCACCCACTCCTCCCTCTCCTCTCACTCAGTCCCACTCCCTCCCCCCCTCTCTCCCTCCCTCTCACTCTCCCTCAGTCCCACTCCCTCCCCCTCTCCCACTCCTACTCTCCCTCAGTCCCACTCCCTCCCCCTCTCCCACTCTCCCTCAGTCCCACTCCCTCCCCCTCCCTCTATGTCCCACTCTTCCTCAGTCCCACTCCCTCTCTATCTCCCTCCCCCCTCACTCAGTCCCCCCCTCTCCCTCCGTCCCACTCACTCTCTCCCACTCACTCAGTCCCACTCCCTCTCTCCCTCTCACTCAGTCCCACTCCCTCTCTTTCCTCCCCTCTCACTCAGTCCCTCCCTCTCTGTCAGTCCCTCCTTCTCTCTCTCCTCCCTCGCTGCCGCCGCCGCCGCTGCCACCGGACGCCACCGCCACCCGCCGCCGCCGCCGCTGGACGCCGCCACCCGCCGCCGCCGCTACCACCCAACGCCGCCGCCGCTGGACGCCGCCGCCGCTGCCTCCCGCCGCCGCCGCCACCACCCAACGCCGCCGCCGCTGGATGCCGCCATGCCGCTGCCACCCGCCGCCGCTACCACCGGACGCCGCCACCCAACGCCGCCGCCGCTGCCACCGGACACCGCCACCCAACGCCGCCGCCGCTGCCACCGGACGCCGCCACCCAACGCCGCTGCCGCTGCCACTGGACGCCGCCATTGTTTTTTCTTTTTTTCTGACGCTGGCTCAGAGCGACGTGCTCGCCCGCACATGCGCGGTAGAGCTGGTCTCTACTGCGCATTTGCGGGCCGTCGGTCACAGGCCATTTATAAGGTAGATAAGGGGGCTACCAAGGAAGATCACTGGATGACAATATTGAAACTGAACCCTTGCAAGGAAATAATGACATCCTGTTACTCATCAAATTCCACTGGCTACCACTAGAAAACAGATCTGTGTTTAAACTCTGGTGCCTAGTCTTTAAGCCTTTGCATTGCAGGGAAGCGAGGTACTTGGCAGAGCTTGTGACCAATTTTAGGTAGGTAAATCTCTTCTCAGCAAGCACTAGAAAGTAAGCTTAGCCTTGCAGAGATGAAACTGGGTTTTACCAAGCAGAGAGCATTTACTTACTACTGTCCAGTGCTTTCAAAGGGAAATTGTGGTTGGAATAAAATTTATTTGACCTTTAATACAAAGATCAAAGGGTAGCTGTTTGCAAAGGTAGTCAGTGAAATCCTTTTGCCAGATCTGTAGCAGTGGAGTCTCACAGGGCTCTGGAGAGCCACCACAGCTCCTTTTGGAGTTGAGATGGCATTAAGATCCAGGCCCTAAATTTTAGGTGCCCATGGGCCCTGGCACCTGGTATTTTTCCGACCTAATTAAATGGCAGCTCCCATCCTGCAATGTGTCTATGGCTACTAGATGATAGAAAAGGCAGATTTACCCTGTGACATGAAGATGTTATGAATCTCCTTGATGACCTTCTTGTACAGCTCCTTCTGCCTTTCTCCCAGAATGCCCCACTCCACTTCCAAGAAATAAGCAGCGACGTCACTGAACGTGACCGATGCCTGGAACAGCAAACAGGACACCCTCAGCCCCTCTCCCTCCAGCTTCATTATAACATGTATAATAATACTTGTTTTATTTTTTTGGTTTATTTATAATCATTTGATGTTCTGCCTTTTCCCATGGTGGTCTCAAGGTAAATTACAAGCAAATTTAAACTGAACTACACTTTCAGAGGCATTAGCCTTAAGGTAAACTGCAATCAAAATAAAATCACATTCACATGTACTGTTACAGTGGAATTACAATTTTCAGTCAGAATAAAGAAATGTGAACCTGAGAGTGGAGCATTTGTACAGCTGCAGATAAGAAATGAGTAGAGTGGGAGCAGTTCTCAGTTGTAGCAGTGGAACGAGTTAGAGGTGAGGCAGATTGAGAGGAGTCATCGGGCACTGGAAGTCATATAGGAGCTAATCAAGGATATATTAGGGGGGAGGAGAGCAAGAGTAAAGATGCATTTCCAGTGGGGAAGGGATCTGGTTCAGATGAGGTAAGACACCTGGATGTGCAGCTTTGTGGGGTTTGAAGTTGTGGTCTTTGATCAAAGAGTCCAGCAGCTTACAAAATGGAAGGTCTCTGCCAAGGCCGATGTCTGTGAGATCAGCTCTCCAGTAAATTATAGCATGCAGGGAGCTCTGGTCTCATAAATCTCCAGAATGTATCCAGAGGAACTCGTGGGAATCTTGGGTGCTGGCTTATTCAGCAGCTGGATGGAAGATGAGGAAGCAGCAGCAGAAGTCGCCAAGAGGCACTGGCCTGTTTGGACTGGATGAAAGAGGAGGAGGCAGCAGCAGGTACGACTGAAAGAGGTTGGTGGGGCTGGTGTGCAAAAGCAGAAAAATGGAAAATGCTGAGTTGGGCCTGGGGAGGGAGAGAGAGAGAGATGATGTGAGGGCACTGTGGGGGCCAATGCAATAAGGTGCACAGGTTAACTCATGGTTGGGCACGAGTTTTGGGTGCGCAAGAATAGCGTCCCGTGCAGTAAGATTAGTACATCCAAAATGTGCACCTTAACAAATGCTTGCCCAATAGTGCCCAATGCGTGTAAATTCATTGTAGATGAAGACATCAACTATTATCCTCCAATGCAGGAAAGCGCGTCCAAAGGCTGGGGTTTCGATGCACATTATTTAATGCAGGCAATTCAGCTCCACAGATGGAGTAAAGTTAACTCGCAGTCAAGGGCTCATGAGAAATATTAAAAAAGAAAAAATGGTCCTCTGTTTTGCAATAAATGTGTCGTCCTTATTACCATTCTGACTCTTAAATTTACTGCTTGTGGTACAGAAATATATATATATACACACACACACACACACACACACACACATTGATTTGATCAAAAGGAAGCACACTTATTATGACCACACAATTTAGGCGCTTATTGCAATGGGCACCTGATATAATAAACTTCAGCAGTGAAATCAGTACTTCAGCAAAATAATCAAAAAGAAGCATAATCAAAATGGATGCTTGTACTAAGCGCCTGTTGCAGTTTTGGGCACTCGTTGAAATACATTTTTGAACAGCAGAGACGCACAGTTCTTCCTTAGCGCACCCTTTTTTACACTCCCCTGATTTTCATCTCATTTAAATATTGCATTGGGCACACAGGGGTGTGGCTGGCACGCTTTTGTTGCGCCCAGTCGCAGACAGCTGCGACCTCTCAAGTTCACCTCTTTTTTTTTTCCCTGCACCGGCTTTCCTCGGACGACTGGCGGCCTCTGCCTGCAAACGCCACGCTCCCCAGTGTCCCCGGGACGCACATGGGCCTTTAGTACATGTCATGGCGGGAACCTCGGGGCGTCCCCTCCGCATGACGTAATCTCGCTGGTGTACTTAAGCCTTTCGGACTTTTCATGCTACAAGTTAGCAAGGACTTCCTTCCTGCAATTCCACTACTTAGAGTCTCTCTGTCTGTGCTCACTCCTGTGTCGGACGCTCTAGGTACCCGCTCCTCGGAGGGCCTTTCTGCCTGGAGCTTCTACCGGACTCTCTCCTTGAGGCTCTACCGACTACTTCCTGTGAGTACCTTCTACATCTGCCTCGCTGGGATTCCCAACGGTGTACTCCGTGCCAAGGGCCAGTACTGTATCCTCCTCAGAGACTGCTATCCAGTACCGCATTACCATCTACTGGTTCCTCCAGACTCCTGCACCTCAACTACCAGTTACAGCGTAGTCTCCTCAGCGTACCCCACCCCGCAGGCCACTACCGGACCTGCTCTCCTGAGGTATTCATCTCTTCAGAGGAACCTCCTGGTGTACCCCGCTCTGCAGGCCACTACTGGATCTTCACTACTGGGTTTTCGTGGAACTGTACTTACATTCCGGCTCTGCGGGCTTTGCCTTTATTTCTCGTTAATAAAGTCTAATATACAGCTGTGTCCTACGCTGCTGAGGCCACGCCTACTGATGTGAGTCCCCACAGGGCTCCTCCCTGTAGGTGGGAACATTTCTCACTGCGGCCCAGGGTTCACATCCATACCAATTCATAACAGATTGCTAACTCCATGGACCCGGCTCAGGTCTCAGCCCTCCAGGCCATCCCTGGCCTGGCCCTACGCCTAGTTGAACAATGTATTTTAGAAACCTTGGTTAAAACCTTCAACCAGCTGAATTCCCGCCTGAATTCTATGTTGATGCCTGACAAGGACACTTCTTCTCCTCAGGTGATGCCTGCACGAACCTTCGTGCCCTTGCCAACCCCCACTTGTTTTTCAGGTGATCCCCTGTTGTGTAGGGACTTTCTCAACCAGTGCTGTATGCACTTCTCGCTACAACCCACGTATTTTCCCAACATGGTGGCCAAGACTACATAAATCCTGTTTCTTTTAGATGGAAAAGCCCTGGCCTGGGCTTCGCCTCTCTGGGAGCGTAATGATCCTGTTCTTAGCGACTTGACTGGCTATCTTGCACTCTTCCGATCTGTGTTCGATGACCCCGCTCGCAAGACCATCGCTGGATCAGCTCTCCTACATCTTCAACAAGGGGCCAAACCCTTGACTGACTATGTTACTGAATTTAAGACTTTATCCTCAGAGCTTCATTGGGACCTGGGTTGCTGCAGGCTATTTTCTTAGAGGGTCTTAACTAATGCATTAAAGACGAACTAGCAGCTCGTGAACTCCCTGAAAACCTGGGCTCACTCATTGACCTCGTGGGGCGAATTGATCGTCGCCTGTGTGAACGCTCACAGGAGGTGAAGGGTCCTAAAAAACCTTCATCAAGGGTTCCACGCTCTCGTCCAGTTCCTGTACTCAGACCACGCCCGCATCCGGTACCGAGGAGGAAGAACCCATGCAACTAGGCCGCAGCCACTTGACAGCTAAGGAGAGGCATCACAGAAAGCGATTCGGTCTCTGTATGTACTGCAGACAACCTGGCTATGCTGTTCACTCCTGTCCCTTCTGTCCAGGAAACTCGCAGACCTAGGATCCGCTGCAGGACTCTTCCTAGGTCTAACTTCTCCATCTCCTCCACTGAACCTTCCAGTCTCGATCATCTCTGGGACCCTCGAGTTTCAAATGCTAGCACTTGTGGACTCCGATGCCAGAGGGAACTTCATACTCAGAAGACTCGTAGAACACCTACGGATCTCCATAGTTCGGACACCCACACCACTGCTGTTATCATCAATACATGGCGAGCCATTACCTGGTAAGGTCTCTTGTACCACGCAACCAATTTGTCTACGCACTGGATCTCTTCACTCAGAGACCATCTCCTTCCTAGTCCTGGATAAGGCCATACATTGAGTGGTACTCGGGCTACCATGGTTACAAATGCACACACCCCAATTTAATTGGAGTACCCTAGAACTATCACAGTGGGGAGTAGTCTGCCATGGAACATGCCTGAAGAAGGTAACCCCTATACCTTGCATGACAACTACCACTTCTCTTCCGGGCCTACCTCCACAATTCTCGTTGTTCCAAGACGTGTTTTCAAGAAGGCGGCAGACACCTTACCACCTCACCAGTCCTTTGACTGTGCCATCAAATTAAAGCCTGATTCTGAGCCGCCCAGAGGAAGGGTGTACCCACTCTCTCTGTCTGAGACCAAGGTGATGTCGACCTATATCCAAGAGAACTTAGAAAAAGAGTTCATTCGGCCTTTCAAGTCCTCTGCCGGAGCCGGATTCTTTTTCGTGGGTAAAAAGGATGGATCCCTTCGCCCATGTATAGACTACTGAGGGTTAAATGAGATCACTGTGAAGGACTGCTACCCCTTGCCACTGATCTTGGAACTTTTTGATAGGCTCCAGGAAGCCAAGATATTCACGAAGCTGGACCTCAGAGGGGCATACAACTTAGTTTGCATACGTCAGGGAGACGAGTGGAAGATGGCATTTAATACCCACGACGGCCATTTTGAGTATTTGGTCATGCCCTTTGGCCTTTGTAACGCCCTGGCCGTATTCCAAAATATGATGAATGAAATCTTTCAGGACATGCTGTACCAGTATGTAATAGTGTATTTAGACGACATACTGGTCTTCTCCCAAGATCTTCGGAGTCATCAAGTGGAGGTTGCAAGGGTCCTGCAGAGACTGAGAGATAACCACCTTTATGCCAAATTAGAGAAGTGATCTTTCCATCAAGAGTCTGTTCCTTTTTTGGGCTACATGGTATCCAGCAGGGGGTTCCAAATGAATCTGCAAAAGACCAAGAGTATCCAGGACTGGACCCAACCCACTGGTCTTAAAGCTCTGCGACAGTTCCTCGGTTTCACTATTACCGAACATTCATCCATCATTATTCTACCTTGACTGCGCCTCTTACAGCCATGACGCGAAAGGGAGCCAAGCCCTCTCAGTGGTCTTCAGAAGCCGTCAACGCCTTCCAGGAACTTAAGAAGGTGTTCCTTGGAGAGCCATGTCTTCACCACCTGGATCCTAGACGACCCTTTATTGTTGAGGTGGATGCTTCAGATGTCGGAGTTGGTGCTGTCCTTAGCCAACATAGTGACACCCACACAATACATCCCTGCTCCTTTTTCTCTCGGCACTTCTCTCCTGCTGAGCGAAATAATGGGATTGGAGACAAGGAGCTCTTAGCCATTAAACTGGCTTTTGAGGAATGGTGCCCATGGCTCGAGGGGGCTCAACATCAGATAACGGTTTACACCGACCACAAAAACCTGGAATACCTACGTCATGCGCAACGATTAAACCACAGACAGGCCCGCTGGTCCTTGTTTTTCAATCGATTCAATTTCCTGTTAAAGTACCGCCTAGCTGACAAGAACACCCATGCAGACGCTCTCTCACGTTCCTTCTCCACGGAGGATGTCCCGGATGCACCGCGCCATATTACAGACCCTGCTAAAGTAATGCTCACCGCTACATACACAGACCCAGCCGGGAAGACGATAATTCCTCAGAATCTGAGGAGGAAGATTCTTAAGTGGGTCCATGACTCTCTGCTTGTAGGTCACCCTGGGCAATCTCGTAGACTGGCTACCCTGTAGAGATACTATTGGTGGCCCTCCTGAAGGCAGACATTCAGGCCTATGTGGCGTCATGCCCCATCTGTGCAAGACAGACGCCTCCGGCCAGCCATCCTTGGGACTTCTACAGCCTCTACCAGCTGAGGACTTACCAGCTGAAGACTTACCCTTGTCCAACGGCAACAACACCATCTGGGTCCCAGTAGACCGCTTTTCTAAAATGGCGCATTTTGTGGCATTACCCAGGTTACCATCAGCTCCAGAATTAGTCAAGCTGTTTATACGACACATCTTTTGTCTGCATGGCATGCCCAAGCACATCCTATCAGACCAAGGAGTGCAGTTTATAGCTAAATTCTGGAGATCCCTATGCAAAACATTTGACATTTCGTTAGACCTAATATCAGCTTACCATCCGCAAGCTAACAGACAGACTAAAAGGACCGAAAGGACTTAAACAGTTTCTCCGTTCTTATGTCAACTCCAGACAAAGTGGCTGGTCTGAATTGCTTCCCTGTGCCAAATTTGCACTGAATTCGCATCCATCAGCAAGCATTGGATCATCGCCGATTCAACTCGTCTATGGACGACAACTGTTACCTCCTTTACTGATGCCCTTGTCAGTATCATCTCCTGCAGCCCAGGCTTCGGAGCAAGAACTCCGTCAGCTTTGGGAGCACACCAAAGGCCTTCTTCAAAAGGCAGGACAACAGGACAAAAAGTTCTATGATGCTCATCACAGAGCAGCACCACAGCTACAGCCCGGAGACAAGGTATGGCTCAGTACCCGCTTCATCTGCCTTAAGCTGCCATCTGCTAGATTCGCGCCTCGCTACAATGGGCCTTTTTCCATTCTCCGCCGCCTGGGACCAGTTACGTACAGCTTGCAGTTGCCAACATCTCTGCGTATCCATAACACTTTCCATATATCTCTTCTGAAACTGCTCATTCTCTCAGAATTCTCGAAGAAGACACCTGAACCGCAACCTCTCTCAGCGGAAGAGGATATTACCTCTCAGGTTGATGACATTCTCGATGTGCGGAAACATGGAAGACGCTGGGAGCACCTCATATCCTGGGAAGAATTTGGACCAGAGGAGAACAGTTGGGAGCCTGCAAGTAACATCCTGGACAAGGATTTGATTTGCCAATTCCACTTGGCATACCCTAGGAAACCAAAACCCCCGGGGAGGGTCTCTAAGGTGGGGATACTGTTGCGCTTGTCGGACACAGATGGCTGCAACCTCTCATGCTCACCTCTTTTTTCCCTGCACCAGCTTTCCTCGGACGAGTGGCGGCCTCCGCCTGCAAATGCCGCATTCCCCGGCATCCCCGGGACGGCGTGGGTGCTGCCGACCACCATCTTGGATCCGGCATGGGCCTTTAGTACACGTCATAGCAGGAACCTCGGGGGCGTCCCCTCCGCATGATGTAATCTCGCTGGTGTAATTAATCCTTCCGGACTTTTCATGCTACGAGTTAGGTCTTCCTTCCTGCAATTCCACTACTTGGAGTATCTCTATCTGTGCTCGCTCCTGTGTCAGACGCTCTAGGTACCCACTCCTCAGGAGCCTCCCCGCGTCCTGGCTATCCGCTCCTCGGAGGGCCTTTCTGCCTGGAGCTTCTACCAGACTATCTCCTTGAAGCTCTACCGACTACTTCCTGTGAGTACCTTCTACATCTGTCTCGCTGGGATTCCCTATGGTGTACCCCATGCCATGGGCCACTACCGTATCCTCCTCAGAGGCTGCTACCCAGTACTGCATTACTATCTAGTGGTTCCGCCAGACTCTTGCACCTCAACTACCAGCTACAGCGCAGTTTCCTCAGCGTACCCCGCTCTGCGGGCCACTACCGGACCTGCTCTCCAGAGGTATTCATCTCTTCAGAGGAACCTCCTGGCATACCCCGCTCTGTGGGCCACTACTGGATCTTCACTACTGGGTTTACGTGGAACTGTACTTACATTCCCGCTCTGTGGGCTTTGCCTTTATTTCTCTTTAATAAAGTCTAATATACACAGCTGTGTCCTACGCTGCTGGGGCCATGCCTACCGACGCGAGTCCCCACAGGGCTCCTCCCTGTGGGTGGGAACATCTCTCACTGCGGCCCAGGGTTCGTATCCATTCCAATTCATAACAGCTTTAGGACAACAGGCGCTTAATACAAGCTCCCATTTTGAGCATGCGTCTTATTGCATTGGCCCCTGTGTGTGAGAGAGTGTGTTCACGTGTGCAGGACTGACTACAGAAGGGTGTGGTGCCCAGGGCGAATTCACCAGACTGGGGGTGCACTATACAAGGATTAGGAATGTGGGGGGGGGCCTCCCCATACCTGTGTCACCTCCTTTGCCTGCCAATAGTTATGTCAGAGGCAGTTATTCTGATTCATCCTTCCCTCCCCAGGGCAGTCCTGCTCCCAAATCTCATCTCTCAGCCTACAATCTCCTTTCCTTCCACCCCATTCCCTGCATTCCAATTATCTGCACATCACTTAATCCCTGTGCCTCCAGCTTGAAATCTGCTCTTCCTGCCTCTCAGGGGCTTCTCTCTCTTTCTCCCTCTGTTCCTTACCTCCCTTCCTGCTTTCTGACCCAGCCAGCAGGCGAGTGAGGCCAGTGGGTTCAGTGCTTCTGACCTGTTCCTGCTGCTGTTGTCTCCTCTCCCTCTCACAGGGCCAGCTCATCTGTTTGACCGATTGAGGAGGGAGAGGAACAACCAGCATCAGGAATGGATAAGAAGTGCTGGCCCTGCTCTGCTGCTGGCTGGGATGCCTCTCACCTCCTTGGCTCCAGTAGGGCATGGCAAGCAGGTGTCTTCACCCTGCAGGAGAAAAGGGGAAAACAGGAATGGCAGTTGTGGCCCTGAGATATAAGGAAGGGGAGCTGCAGCTTCATGATAGTGCACTCGGCATGAGGGGCTACTACAGTTGCATGGGGACAACCAAATTGCCGTTGCCCCAATTTGCCATTCTTCTTCGGGAAAGCCCTGCATGCTTTTGTAAATGTGACAAAGTCTTCTAAGAAAGAGAGACAGTCTACACATCCTTATCTTCCTTTCCCCTGTTAATAATCTCTGCTGACCTGAGGGTGACCAGAACTCAAACCTTCACTTGTATATAAAGATCTTTGCACCGTGCTGTGAGCAGGGAAGGCTGGAGGAGCGGCACAGAGAAATGTTTTTCCTTTAAGTGCTAGCGCACAGTACACAAGAGGACAGAGAAGAATTTCTTACCTACTCAGAAACCAGGGCAGACATTTCCCTTCTGAATGCTGCAGCTGAGGGATGGATTCAGGCTGGGGATTTCCCTTTCCTGGTCAGCTGCTGAGAAAAAAAAATGAACAGGAGAGGAGGAGGTGGGGCTGATTCCTGAGATAAAGTCCCTCCTCTCCCCCTCTGCAGAGCTGGGGCCAAGGCTCGCAGCGGTTTCTGATCCCGGCGAGGCAGAATGTTTCTGCTTTTATTTCGAGTCTTTTCGGCTCTTTGTAACCCTGCAGTCCGAGACAAGAGGAGCAGAAGTGCAGCGCAAATGCAAAGTTACCCAGCAGAGTCCTTGCTGTTTCCTTTTCAGTGCATTCTGGGAAGATCCCACCTCCTTAAGGTGGCTCTGTAAAGGGTGTCTGAGACAAAATAGGTCAGCGATCTGCTTAGGTTCTGTTACATCTTTTCTACAATTTGTATTTTTGCTGTTTTATTTTGGGGTGGTGAGGAGAAATCATTAAGAATAACAAATCTGTGACTGCAATGGCATGTAAGGTTGACAGCTGCCTGGTTTTTTTTTTTTTTTTGCTTTTTTTGTGGACTTGTAAATGTTTGATTAGAAGTACTATCTCAAACCAACAAAATGTACGAGCCTTAGTCAAAATATCAAACATCTCCTAAACAGGCTAGGCCAAATTAATATCTTTAATAGACTAACGTTTATAAAACTTCATACAAGGAGGTATCGGCAAGCCGTTAGATGCGTGTGGTAATATGTGACCACTGCTAGTCTTTTCTATCATCCACTACAGTATGAACTCGGTGCAAAAAATGTTTTACTAAATTTTCTTAATGCAGATAAATCGTAACTCGGTCACTAATAAGTGTCTTGTGTTCTTAACACATAAGAGCCATAACTCTGTCACAAACATCCAATAAATGTCCAGTCTTAATACAGAGAAACCATTGCTCAGTCAGAAATACCCAACATCAATCGATGTTTCGGATCCAAAACTTCATCAAGGGACAAGATAAAATTCTCTTATCTGAACTTGGTGTTCTGCTTAGAACGTGGCGTCTCATGTTGTTACTCAGAGTCCTTCCTTGGCGTCCATGATGGAATCAGCAGCGCTCAACATGATACACCATAGAAAGCTAGAGATGTGAGAACAGTGGTGGAAGCCAGAAATTAATTCTTTTGGGGGGGGGCCCGAGGTTAACATGGTGGTCAGTTGACATACAGATCTAGTCCCTACTAGTTGTACTCTTATTGATAATAATGCCTTAGAAATCCATTGTCAGGTGGACTCTAAATAGTTTTATCATGAGTGATGCTTTAAAATATTTTAATTCTGTTTCAAGCACTTACCAGCATTAAAAAAAATAGCTTTATTAATTGTATTAATTTATTTTGTATTTATTGCAGTTTCCAAATACACATCATGTAAAAAGTAAACACTTAACAGAAACATCAGATCCAATCCATGTAATAAAAGAAAAATCAATCTTCTTTCCAAAAAGGCAGAGAATATCTATCTATAATAAAACAGCAAAAATCATAATACTCATCTTAAGAATTTAAGATTTTCAACAGGAGCAGAACAGGACTAGGACATGCAAAAAAAAAAAAAAGTATATATATATTCAGTGACAACAAAATAAATTCCCTCCAATGCCAACATTTTGTGAAGTAAGACAAATCCCTACAAAAACAAAAAAAGAAAACACCTAGAATATTGCCATACTATGCCATAACAGCAGTAACTCTCAGGACTCAAACTGCAGCAACTTTATCTTCTACAAAAAGGCAGCAAAGGCAAGCATTACACTAAGCCCTAGAACACTAATACACAAACTAGTGAGCAAACAGAACAAGCCAAACTGCTAGAAATCCCTTCAGAGAATCTATATGCTAGCCAAAATGCTATATCTCTGTTGCACATGCACAATACAGACAGACCCCTACCCAATACAAAACAAGGGACTACAAATTAGAAAGAAACATGCAGACAAAACTGAAATGAAAAGCCTGAGAAACCAGCCTCAGCCTCTGTGAACACTGGAATACTGAAGAAACAGCAAAATACAAACATAAGAACATAAGAACATGCCATACTGGGTCAGACCAAGGGTCCATCAAGCCCAGCATCCTGTTTCCAACCGTGGCCAATCCAGGCCATAAGAACCTGGCAAGGACCCAAAAACTAAATCTATCCCATGCTACTGATGCTACCCTGTTTCCCCGAAAATAAGACAGTGTCTTATATTAATTTTTGCTACCAAAGATGCACTAGGCCTTATTTTCAGGGGATGTCTTATTTTTCCATGAAGAAGAATTCACATGCCGGTATATTGTTGAACAAAAAAATGAACTCCCTGCCTCGGTGCCTGTATTCAACTACTTCTGCCTGCTGGGATCATTTTTAACTTGCTTCCTTTTCTCCATTGGGAAAAACTGAAAGGTGGAGGCTGCTGCTGACTCAAACCTAGAAAATGACCACTGATGTTATTGAATCCTGAGAGAACGGGGCGTTGAGCACATTGTCCATTTCCATCCATTCTTCTCCATTCATTTGTTGATCTATGAGAGAATGCAGAAGAAAGGAAACTCAGACTAATCTGATTAATTTGATTCCTTCCTTCTTATAGCAATTTGTATGAGATTTTATTAATCTAGATGTCCAATTATATCACCAATATATAGGGCAGTTGCTGAACAAAACAAAACAAAGCTTGCATTCTCTTCCCTTTTGGGCTTGCGTGCTCACAGAATCACAGATTGACTGAAAAAGAAGAGTGATGCTCTCTATACAGTAATTTTAAAAAATGCAAGCTGCGTCTACGGTAAGAAGCGTCCGTGAAGCGTTAGGCCCGCGCAACCCATTTTACTGTATAGAGCGCTATACAGTATCCTGGGTGCGCTGGCCTAACGCTTCATGGACACGCTGGTACCGGTATCTGTCATTTCAAATGTCATTTCAAATGACATTTGAAATGACAGGTACCAGGAAGTGGACGGTTCTCCTACGCTTGGGATTGCCAGTCCTCTCTCCTCTCCTCCCAAAGCAAGCAACGAAAGCGGGAAAAAAAAAAAAAGCGAAAAAGTGAAAAAAATAAAAGTTGCAAGAGAGAGAGGGGAGAGAGGACAGGCAATCCTGCGGTACGCTCGGGATTGCCAGTCCTCTCTCCTCCTCCCGAAGCAAGGCGCGAAAAGCAGCCTTGCTCCGGGAGGAGGGGAGAGGACTGGCAGTGTACGGTAAAGCAACGAAGTGACTTACTTTTTTCACAGCCCTCCTCCGGAGACGGATCGCGGCTCCCCTGCCTCCCGGAGGCGAAGATGGATGCCTGCACGGGCGAAAGCGGCCCCTGTTGCGTGCGATTGGGCCGCTCAATGCGTGATGTCATGACGTTTGGCGTCACGGCATGTGACGTCACACATTGAGCGGCCCAATCGCATGCACAGGGGCCGCTTTAGCCTGTGCAGGTATCCATCCGCCTCCGGGAGGCAGGGGAGCCGCGATCCGTGTCCGTCGATGTCCGTCTCCGGAGGAGGGCTGTGAAAAAAGTAAGTCACTTCGTTGCTTTACATAGCCAGTCCTCTCCCCTCCTCCCGGAGCAAGGCTGCTTTTCGCGCCTTGCTTCGGGAGGAGGGGAGAGGACGGGCAATCCCGAGCATAGGATTGCCCGTCCTCTCTCCCCTCGCTCTCTTGCTACTTTTTTTTTTTCGCTTTTTTTTTTTTTTCTTTTTCGCTTTTTTTCCGCTTTCGTTGCTTCGGGAGGAGGGGAGAGGACTGGGACTGCCCCGGAGACCAGCACCCATGGACGCGGCCAGGGCAGGTGAGCGGGGGCTGGGGGAAAGTTTGCCGCCTACCCTTACCCCTGCCTCTTACGCAGGGGTAAGGGTAGGCGGTAAGTTAGCAGGTTAAACGCGCGGCAAAACGGCAGGGGCGCGCGTTACTGTATGGGAGGGAATACCGTAGCTAATTCGATCGTTTACATGTAATATGTGCTAGGTCTTACTTTCGGGGGAGGTCTTATATTTAGCAATTTGGCAAAACCTCTACTAGGTCTTATTTTCGGGGAAACACGGTAATAATAGCAGTGGCTATTTTCTAAGTCAACTTTAATAGCAAGTAATGAACTTCTCTTCCAAGAACTTATCCAAACCTTTTTTAAATCCAGCTACACTAACTGCACTAACCACATCCCCTGGCAACAAATTCCAGAGTTTCATTGTGCATTGAGTGAAAGAATTTTCTCTGATTAGTTTTAAATGTGCTACATGATTGATCAGTAGATCTGTATCTGTCTTCAGCAGCATGATGCCCTTTCAACTTATGACTCTTTGGATTGAACAGCCTCTTCCAACAGACTACATTAGATTCTTTTGTTATAGAGAAGATCAGGATTGATTAAGGAGGTTAAATTAGATATGTTTTGCTAGCCCTTGTTGAACAGCACTGGCTTCATCTATATTTTCCTTAATTCTGTACCTGCACAGGGCCTGAAGAATAACAATGTATGTGGTATATTCTTCTAAAAGACATGCAACAATATTGACATGAATCTTACTAGGGATGTGAATCGTTTTTTGACGATTTAAAAAAAATTCCGATATTTTTTAAATCGTCAAAAATCGTTAGAGTGCGCGATACAATAGAAATTTTCCCGATTTATCGTGAAAAATTGTTACTCCATTTAGTGTCCACTAACTGGAGTTATTTGGGGGGAGGGCGGGAAAACCAGCACACCAAAACAACCCCTAAACCCACCCCAACCCTATAAAACTAATCCCTTACTTTCCCCCACCCTCCTGAACCCCCCCAAAACTTTTTACGAGTACCTGGTGGTCCAGTGGGGGCACGGGGACCGATCTCCCGCTCTCGGGCCATCAGCGCCATTTTGGCTGCCACTCAAAAATGGTGCCGATGCCCGATAAAAAATCCCCCCACCTGACTCTTTAAAAATGACCCCTTAGCTTCCCCCATCCTCCCGATCCCCCCAAAACATTTTAAAATTACCTGGTGGTCCAGTGGTGGTCCCGGGAGAGATCTCCCGTTCTCGGGCCGTCGGCTGCCACTCATAAAGATGGCGCCGATGGCCCTTTGCCCTTACCATGTGACAGGGTATCCATGCCATTGGCCGGCCCCTGTCACATGGTAGGAGCACTGGCTGGCCGGCGCCATCTTTAAAGATGAGTGGCAGCCAAAATGGTGCTGATGGCCCGAGAGCGGGAGATCGGTCCCCGCGCCCTCACTGGACCACTAGGTACTCGTAAAACGTTTTGGGGGGTTTGGGAGGGTGGGGGAAGGTAAGGGGTCAATTTTAAAGGGTCGGGCCTCACTATAAAAAAATTAACGATGTGTATCAGAACCGATTCCAATTCACATCTCCACCGATCAGATTTTTTTCTCCCTCCAGCCAAACCCGATCGTTAAGACGATCGAGCACACGATTCACATCCCTAAATCTTACTAATGCTTCTCTACATGATATTACATTTTTTTTTTACTAAATGCAGCAATGCTTGGAAAATAGAGATTATTTGTTATCCAGTGTCGAACAAGGTTGGATTTTTCTTCTTTGGTGTGTTTATCCAAAGGGTCTGAATATTAATAGGATTTTGTTTCATGAAAGAACATATTTGCTGCCATTACAATATTGTTTGCACCCATCTACAGCAAAGAACAAAAGGCACATAATACAATTATTAAACGGTTTTGCTTTCTTTACAAGAAAGGTCAAATGTAATATCATGTAGAGAAGCATTAGTAAGATTCATGTCAATATTGTTGCTTGTCTTTAAAAAGAATACACCACATTCATTGTTATTCTTCAGTCCCTGTGCAGGTACAGAATTTAGGAAAATATAGATGAAGCCAGTGCTGTTCAACAAGGGCTAGCAAAACATATCTAATTTAACCTCCTTAATCAGTCCTGATCTTCTCTATAACAAAAGAATCTAATGTAGTCTGTTGGAAGAGGCTGTTCAATCCAAAGAGTCATAAGTTGAAAGGGCATCATGCTGCTGAAGACAGATACAGATCTATTGATCAATTAGCCTTGTTCGCAGGGCTCCTTTAGTCTTTCATACAGGGATCATATTATTTCTAAGTAAAGCATGGGTAGACGCACATCTTGATATGAATTTCAGATGAAATGTTCTGAATGATTGAGAATGGGGGAGAACACAACCAAACAACTGATAGATAGGTTAAAAAGAGATATAGAACATTAAGAGATATGACCCCGGGGACAACCATAATATGGTTGGATGTCATACCCCAGATGAAATGGCAGGGTGACAAGTTATGGCGCAGGGGGCGGAAGAAGGTAAACAGACAGATCGAGGTATGGGTGGGCACAGAGAATGGGCATACTGCCGATCAGACACAAGTGGGCGGAAGAGGCATGCTTATGCCTGTAGCAGCCGGATTTGATACACCTATCGATGTGGGGTATCATTTGTTTAAAACGCCATACAGGAGACACTTGAGCGCGTATTTACTGAAGTAAGAACGCAGTAGGAGTGATGGGGAGGGGGCCTGGGACAAGTAAAATACTATTCCAGGCCGGTGGTGGGGGTACCCGAGTTGGTAGGCGAGGAGGGACCGGAAGGACACAGTGGACAATCTGGGGGTCCTAGGAGACAGAAAAGTGTGTAGAGGTGGGCGAGGGCTGCCCGGAGGAATGGACCCGTGGCTTGGACATGGCAGGGGGCCGGTAAGATCTTTTGGCGGATGCACAACTGCTTGGGTACCGAAAATCTGTTTTATGTTAATAATAAAAGCTGTGCCCTGTATTTCACCAAAACTTGCAGTATGTGTGTTAATCTATGCAGTTCGGTGACGGGCTGGGGGAGAGGGGAGGGAGAGGGGACATGAGGGCGCAAGCTGCCAACGTTAATGAGATTTGAAAATTTGCAAACTAGGAAACTATTCAAGCTATCTAGAAAAACATTAAAATCACTTTACAAATCTGTGACCATTCTAAGCGCATCCATGGGTTCCCTTTAGTGCAGATTCTTCTTTTCTTGAGGATAGGTTTGGTGCTCTTGCCCTCATGGCATGTGTTCAATTCTCCCTGAGGGAAGTTTGGTTTTGCTTCAGAGCATAAAGTATTTCTATTTTCTACTTCAAAAGAGCAGCAATACCATTCTTTCATTTTCTTTCAATCTTCCAGAATATTTCTCTTTATTAAAGCCAGGCACAAATTGCCTGTAGCATCAGAGTTCTGAAAGCATTCTAGAACACTGGACTGCCTGATAATAAATCAGAATCTTTGACTCATTGTGACAACTTTTTTATTCAAATTAAACTCCAATGTATACTAATATATGCAAGAATTATATTTCAATTTCTTTTACACTGGAGTGTTTCAGGCAGCAATTTAGAGAATTCACCTCTTTTGAGAACAATTTTATTTCCAAAATCATAACCATAGGCAATCAAAATATAATGGTGTTGAATACCTGGATGTTTTTCATTACCAAACCTAAAACTCCAACTGAAAGCCCGAAACACAAAGCAGGAAATGGCTAAAAATAGAAGGAAGAAGTTAATCTGCAATCTTGTAAGGGTGCTTAGCATAGTGTTAGCATAGTTCAGATCTGTCCACGATATACATGAGAAATGCCTATAATAATCCGTTCAGATCATTGCAGATAATCAATAAATGCTTTTGGCTTCAGGGATGGAAATTTCTCAAAAGAAATCTGGAAGAGAGGTTGTTGTCAACCATGCATTCTTTGCATTTTTGTTCTGCCATTCCAGGACCTTTACCTCCTCGATTTTCAGAAGTCTCCTCCATCATATTTTTCTGGCAATTCCAAGAGTTGTGCCTCTAGTACTGGAAACTTTAAGAGCCAATACTAGAGCAAGAAGGATCTAGGGAAAACCCATGTTGGGTTCCTGCCATTCATTTCTCAAAGGACATTCAAATGTAGCATTATGAATTTTGTTTTTCAAGAGTTGCTGTGTTGCCTATTTAGAGAATTATAGCAACTATGAAAAAAAATATAGGTTTTGGATTGACAAAAGTGCATCTTATCTGAACAGGGATTTGAACCCTGGATCCTCAGATTAAAAGTCTCCTGCTCTACTGACTGAGCTAGTCAGGCATGAAGCTAGGTGAAAGTTTTTTCTAACATGACTACCTAGTGATGTCTCCCACACTATGTTTCCCGCTTGTTTCTTTCCTCATCTATAATATTAAGAATAGTTTTCAATTTTCATCTCCCTAAATTGATAAAATTAACATTGGTTTTTCACACTTAGAGCAGTCACTCTTAGTGCTACCGCTAAGATTTTTATTCATTTATCAGTGAAAGCATCAGCACTCTTCAACATTGTAGTCTAAAGTCAAAGAATAAACGCACCACAAATAACGCAGAAAACATGAGTATTAACACCAACATCATGTGCCTCACAAAATTAAAACATTCATTGGGTGCGGGTGCTTTCGAGGCAAATGCACCACTGGTAGCTGAGGCTGTCAAAAAAACAAACAGAATGTTAGGAATGATTGGGAAGGGAATGGTGAATAAAATGAAAAATATCATAATGCCTCTGTACCGCTCCATAGTGAGACTGCACCTTCAATACTGTGTACAATTCTGGTCACCGCATCTAAAAAATCGTATAGTTGAAATAGGGAAGGTACAGAGAAGGGTGACAAAATAATGAAGGGGATGGATCAGCTCCCCTATGAGGAAAGACTAAAGAGGATAGGACTGTTCAGCTTGGAGAAGAGACGGCTGAGGGGGGATATGATAGAGGTGTTTAAAATCATCAGAGTTACTTACTCTTTCAGATAATAGAAAGACTAGAGGGCACTCCATGAAGTTAGCATGTAGCACATTTAAAACTTATTGGAGAAAGTTCTTTTTCACTCAATGCTCAATTAAACTCTGGAATTTGTTGCCAGGGATGTGGTTAGTGCAGTTAGTGTAGCTGGGTTTAAAAACGGTTTGGATAGGTTCTTGGAGAAGAAGTCCATTATCTGCTATTAATCAAGCTGACTTAGAAAATAGCCACTGCTATTATTAGCATCAGTTGCATGGGATAGACTTAGTTTTGGGTACTTGCCAGGTACTTATAGCCTGCATTGGCCACTGTTGGAAACAGGATTCTGGGCTTGATGGACCCTTGGTCTGACCCAGTATGGCATGTTCTTATGTTCTTAGGGAGCTATGCAGGGAGAGGGAATAATGGGGAAGGATATGTGGAGGTTGCAGTCAACATAGGGTGCTGAAGAGAAGCGGGTACTTTCAAATGGGTAAAAGGGAGCATCCTTGGCTAGGAAACACTCTAAATGTCACAGATGTTCTGCCCAGATTAGAGTAAGGGACTGTTATGGTTAGAGGTGTTTGAGTGGATTCTCCGTGTACTGTGGAGATGACCATGCCCACAGGGAGGAGCCCTGTGAGAATCCACAGTACCAGGCCAGACTCAGGACACCAAACACAGAGATTTGTCTTTTATTGAACAGCTGATGAGTTCCACCAGAGGTGGCAGTAGTGAGGCAATCCAGAGATAGCAGTCCAGGGATCCTCGGCAGAGGAGTCTTGTCTCACAGAGGTGGTTAGGGAAGTCCGGTTGCAGGTTCCCAGTGCAGCAGAGCTGTAGATGAGACAGACTGACAAGTTAAAATACTCACTAAGATGGTAGCTGTGTGGTAGCGATTCCAGTAGGCAGAAGTAGATGGTTACAGGCACTGAGTCAGGGAGAGCAGGCCCTCGACGAGTGAGCCCTGATCCCAGTAAGGCACCTGAAAGAAATCAAAGGGCCCCCGAGGAGCGGGTACCCAGGTTAGAGAATACCCCGAAGGGCAGAGAGAGCTTCCAGTGGCAGCACGGAAGCGGCAGAGTAGCTTAGACTGGACAAGTCCAATCCTTGCTAACTCAATGAGCTAGCAAACAAGCACAGGCTAAATGCCCGGATGGCATGACGTCACTCGAGGGGGACGCTCCTGAGGTTCCCGCCATGCAGTGGTGAGCATCAGGGCCTTTCTTTGCTCTTTGTCCTGCTTTCTGTAGCATCTCTTTAGTCTTAGTCCATAGTAGATGGATATCTTTGGCAGTAGACTGAGCTGCCGGAGACGACACTGAAAGTGGAAGTGGTAAAGGTGGTAAAAGTAGTTGTCCGTAGACCATTTCAAATGGTGTTGATCCAGTAGATGTTGCTGGATGAGAGTTGATGGCAAATTCAGCCCAGGGCAACAGTTCAGCCTAGTCATTTTGATGTGAGCCAACATAGGCTCGGAGGAACTGCTTGAGTGTTCTATTCATTCTTCTTACACAAAGCTTTCCAAAACTTTGCTGTAAACTGAGCTCCTCTGTCAGAGATGGTGTGTTATGGCATGCCATGAAGGCGAAAGATGTGGGTGATGAAAAGTCTTGCAAGCTCCATGGCTGTGGGCAATCCAGGGAGAGCCACAAAGTGAGCCATCTTTGAGAAAGGATCCACTATAACCCAGAAGGTGTTGATGCCTCCTGAGAGTGGTAAGTCTACCACAAAGTCTGTAGCGATGTGAGTCCAGGGCTCATCTGATACTGGTAAGGGATGAAGCAGGCCCCAAGGATGTCCGGGCGGAGGTTTCTGTCTGGCACAATTTGAATAAGAAGCCACATAGGTGAATGTGTCCTCCTTCATGGTGGGTCACCATTAGTACTTCTGCAGTTTGGCCAGAGTTCTACTTTGACCAGGATGTCAGCCAGTTTTGAATTGTGAGCCCATGCTAACAGTTTCTTTCTCACGTTACTGGGTATGATGGTCTTGCCCGCAGGTACTGGATGAGTAGCTGACAGGATCACTCTCTTCGGGTTGATGATATGCTGAGGTTCATCAGGTACGTCTTCAGAGATAAATGAGCGAGATAGGGCATCTGCTCTGACGTTCTTATCTCCAGGATGATATTTCAGCACAAAGTCAAATCTGTTAAAGAAGAACCGGGACCATCTCGCCTGTCTATGGTTTAAGCGCTGAGCGTGACAGAAATACTCCAGATTTTTATGATCCGTGAAAACGGTGATCTGATGTTGGGCACCTTCAAGCCAGGAGTGCCACTCTTCGAATGCCATCTTTATCACCTGTAGTTCTTTATCCCCAATGCTGTAGTTCCTCTTGGAAGGCGATAATCATCAGGAGAAAAAGGAACATGGATGCAAGACCTTAGCGTTACTGTACTGGCTTAGCACAGTCCCTATGCCAACATCTGAGGCATCGACCTCTAAGATGAAGGGTCGAGTCAGATCTGGATGGTGAAGGTATGGCTTACTCGAGAAGGCATCTTTCAGTTTCTGAAATGCTGTCACAGCTTCCGTAGACCAATTGGCAACGTTGGCACCTTTCTTAGTCATTGCTGTTAGTGGAACAGTTAGTGAAGAGTAGTTCTTGATGAAGGTTCTGTAGTAGATGGTAAATCCCAGAAATCACCTAAGAGGTTCAGACCAGTGGGCTGTGTCCATTTTTGAATACTCTCAAGCTTCTGTGGATCCATCTGAAAGCCTTGGTTGGAAACTATATACTCCAAGAAAGGCACAGATTCCTTGTGGAATTCACATTTAGACAGCTTGGTGTATAAGCGGTTCTTGCGAAGTCTTAGCAGTACTCTTTTGACATTTTCCAAGTGAGTGTTCAGGTCCTGGGAAAATATCAAGATGTCGTCTAGATACACAATGACACATTTGAAGAGTAGATCATGCAGAAATATTTATTTATTTATTTATTTATTTTTCTATACCAACATTCGATTTGTCATATCACATCGGTTTACATATAACAGTAAGTCTAAGGCTGGCCTTATAATGACTTGATACAGTATAACAGCTTAAATTGGATAACTAGCTAAGTACAATTAACAGTTATATAAGAAAGTATTACAAGCATAATATGTTTAACATCATGACTTTTTATAGAGAGAGTTCGAATGACATTCATCATGTTTTGGAAGACAGCCGGGGTGTGGCATAAGCCGAAGGGCATCACCAGGTATTCAAAGTGCCCATCCTGGGTATTAAAAGCCATCTTCCATTCATCGCTAGAGTGGATGAGAACCAGGTTGTAAGCTCCCTTGAGATCAAGCTTGGAGAATATTTTGGCTCCCTGTAGTCTATCAAATAAATCCGAGATGAGTGGTAAGGGATAGCGGTCTTTCACAGTGATCTCATTTAGACCTCTGTAATCAATGCATGGACGTAGTGTTCCGTCCTTCTTCCCCACAAAGAAGAAGCCTGCACCCGCAGGAGACTTGGAGGGTCTTATGAAGCCTTTCTGAAGATTCTCCTGTATGTACTCAGACATAGCTTTATTTTCCACTACAGAGATAGGGTAAACCCTTCCTTCGGGTGGCTCAGTATCAGGCTTCAAATTGTTGGTGCAGTCGTAGGATCTGTGTGGAGGTAGAACGTCTGAGGCTTCTTTGGAAAATACATCTTGGAAAGATGCATATTAAGGCAGCAACCCAGGCATCAACGGGATAGTTGGCATGCAGGGTATTGGAGAGACCTCCATCAGACATTTACCATGTCAATCTGGATCCCATCGTGACAGCTCCAGAGTGGCCCAGTTGAATTGAGACATATGCTTTTGCAGCCATGGTAGCCCCAGTTCTAAAGGGTGCATGGCCTTCTCTAGCACAAAGAAGGAAATAGTCTCTGTATGAAGAGCATCAGTTCATAGGCTCACTGGATCGGTGAGCAGGGTTATTTCACCCGGTAAGGGCTCCCCATGAATAGAAGATAGAAATAGTAGAGACTTCATGGTAGTAGTGGGAATACGCGAGTGTTCCACTAGACGCTTCAAAATGAAATTTCCTCCTGCCCCAGAGTCCACTAGGGCAAAAGTCTGGTATTCAAGAGGTCTGCAGATCAAAGATACAGGAAGAGAGAGTGGAGGAGAGGGTGCAGTTAGACCTAAGAAGGGTCCTCCAACAGGACTTAGGTCTGCCAGTTTCCAGGACATATAGGGCATGTTTGCACAGCATGTCCAGCTTGACCACAATACATGCATAGTCCCAGTCTCTTTCATGTTCTTCTCTCTTTTGAAGATAGGTGACTGCGGCCTAATTGCATTGGTTCTTCTTCGCCAGCAACTGGACCTGAGGAAATAGGCCTGGGTGTGGACTTCACTCGAGTCTCTTCTTGGAGAGGTTTTCTGGGAGTCTTGGGCTCTTGAACCTTGTCACGAAGTTGGCAATCAATCCTTGTTGCCAACTTCATTAGTTCAACCAAGGTCTCAGGCATCTCACAAGCTGCCAGCTTGTCTTTCAACTGAGAGTTCAGTCCTTCAAAGAAGAGGGCCTTCAGGCACTTAGAGTTCCAATGTAATTCTGATGCCAATGCCTTGAATTCTATGGCGAAGTCTGGTAAAGGTTTGTTACCTTGCTTCAGGTGAACCAACGTGGATCCTGCAGTCGTGTACCTGGCAGGGTCATCAAATACTGATCTGAACACTTGCACGAACCCATCAAGTTCATGCAGGAGAGGGTCATCGTGCTCCCATAGCAGAGAGGCCCAAGCCAACGTTCTTCCATCCAGATAAGACACAATATAGGTGATTTATAAATCCTCTACATTTCAAAACTTCCCCTGAGAAGCGTGCTGGAGCAGACAGAGGTACAATTGTTTGACCATCACTTCTGGCGGTGTAACTTCTTTACTTGCGGTATTTGGTGTATTCATCTGTGCGTGCAACTGGTTAAAGGCAGCAGTCAAATTATCCAGCGAATTCTGTTGTTCGACGATTTGTTGGGCCAGGCCTGGAATGGCCTGCAATGCTGTGAACTGAGCCGAATCCATGGAGTTAGCAATCTGTTATGGTTAGAGGTGTCTGAGTGAATTCTCGGGGTACTGTGGAGATGATCACGCCCACAGGGAGGAGCCCTGTGAGGAGCCACAGTACCAGACTAGACTCAGGACGCACAAACACAGAGATTTGTCTTTTATTGAACAGGTGGCAGTAGTGAGGCAATCCAGAGATAGCAGTCCAGGGATCCTCGGTAGAGGAGACCCGTCTCATAGAGGTGGTTAGGGAAGTCCAGTTGCAGGTTCCCAGTGCAGCAGAGCTGTAGATGAGACAGAGTGACAAGTTAAAATACTCACTAAGATGGTAGCTGTGTGGTAGCGATTCCAGTAGGCAGAAGTAGATGGTTACAGGCACCGAGACAGGGAGAGCAGGCCCTCAAGGAGTGAGTACCTGATCCTAGTAAGGCACTGGAAAGAAAGAAAAGGGCCCCTGAAGAGTGGGTACCCAGGTTAGAGAATACCCCAAAGGGCAGAGAGAGCTTCCAGTGGCAGCACGGAAGCGGCAGAGTAGTTTAGACCGGACAAGTCCAATCCTTGCTAACTCAATGAGCTAGCAAACAAGCACAGGCTAAATACCCTGATGGCGTGACATCACTCGAGGGGGACGCTCCCGAGGTTCCCGCCATGACATGGATAAAGACGCAGGTGGCATGCGCGCACGCACCTTAGGAGACCCTTAGGAGAAACTTGGTGTGAGGCTTTGCCATAGCCGTTCCGGGGACGCCGGAAGTGCGGCTTGCAGACGCGGTGGTAGCCATCTTCCCAAGGCTAGCAGAGAGAGCAGAGAGAGAGGTGAGGCACAAAGGTCGAAGCCGTCTGAGAACGACGGACTCAACTGGGACCTTACAAGTATACAGCTCATGGGAACACCGCTACGCAGGAGCAGCATAACTCACCAAATCTCTAGCACAGCTAGATAGGTATAAATATATACAATATATGTATCTGAAAAATATGAATGTGGCTTTTGAAGACTTACATAGAAACTTGATTGTGGAGGATGCAGTCAACATAGGGTGCTAAAGAGAAGAGGGTACTTTCAAACGGGTAAAAGGGAGCATCTATAGCTAGGAAACCCTCTAAATGTCTAAGATGTTCTGCCCAGATTGGAGTAAAGGACCTTACAAGTATTCGGCTCATGGGAACACCGCTACGCAAGAGCAGCATAACTCGCCAAATCTCTAGCACAGCTAGATAGGTAAAAATATATACAATATATATATCTGAAAAAATATGAATGTGGCTTTTGAAGACTTACATAGAAACTGTTGCGGGACCGGGCCATACCCCGGTCCCTCCACCCACCTTGGGGCCGGCCCGGCCCATGCGAGTCCATCTTTGGCCTCCCAGGCCCGTTCCGCGGCGTCTCCACTACGAGGGAGATGCCGCCGATTCCCCGTTGCTGGCCCTGCCCCCTAGGTGTGCGCGCGCGCCAGCATGGGCTCTTCTCTTAAAGGGGCCAGCACAGGAAACTAAAGGACAGCTCCAGGATGACGTCAGACGCTGCAGGGTATATTACCCTGCAGCTGGGATGGGATCCTCGCCTTCCAACGAGGTTCTCAGGTGTTCCTGACTTGCTAGTTGCTGTCTGTGCTTGGATTGCTTCTGTCTTCGACCTGGCTTGCTCCTGTCTCCGTCTCCTGCTTCTGCCCCTTGGTTCTGGTTTCGACGTCCGACTTCTGGCTTCTGACCCGGCTCCGTCCTCGACTTCGTCTTCGGCTGCTGTTCCTGGCTTGATATTGTCTTTTGACCTCTGGCTCCGACCCAGCTCCATCCACGACTCCGTCTTCTGCCTCATCCTTGGCTTGGTTTCTCCTCTGACTCCCGGCTTCCGACTCAGCTTCCTTCCTGGTCTTCGCTGGCCCAGAAGATTCACCTAAGTCCCAGCGGCCGGGCCCCTACGGGCGCCTCCTGGGGGGGCTCCAGCTTCCAGGGTGAAGACTCGTCAGTCACCGGGGCCCAACGTCGTCCGTCCTTTCAGCCTTTGCCGAGTCCTTGGTCGCATAGGACTCCACCGTGTATCAGTGTCGAAGCCTTCTCTGAGCCCTCCGAGCTGCCTCCCGGTTGGGACGCTTGCCATGGTCCTCCACAGCGCACCATCTTCTGTTCCAACCGGCCCAAGGGTCCACAACCGTAACAGTTTGCAAGGCCATGGACCCGGTGGACCTAACCGGCCTGAAAGCCAATCCGGGTATTGCCCAGAGGCTGCAACAGTAGCAGACATGCCTCGACACTCTGACGGCAACGGTACAGAGGTTAGCTGACTGTGTCAACAGAGCCACGGCTGCCAGCTCCACGGTACCAGGAACTGGGGCCACTTCCGCCGCTACAGCTCCCATCCAGATGCCAGTACCTTCGCGGTATTCAGGAGATGCAAAACTATGCCGAGGGTTTCTGAACCAGTGCTACATTCGCTTTAACCTGCTTCCGCTTCAGTTTCCGACGGACCGGGTCAAGACAAGTTTCATCATTTCTCTGTTGGACGGGAAACCCCTGGCGTGGGCCTCCAACCTTTTGGAGCGCCAAGATTCTCGCCTGGACAACTTGGTG
The DNA here is from genome assembly GCF_901001135.1 of Rhinatrema bivittatum. Taxonomy (NCBI): domain Eukaryota; kingdom Metazoa; phylum Chordata; class Amphibia; order Gymnophiona; family Rhinatrematidae; genus Rhinatrema; species Rhinatrema bivittatum. The sequence continues at coordinate 433,602,758 of NC_042615.1, read as the reverse complement.
CACTTCGTCTCTGCCTTCAGGCGGGTCTTTGATGAAGCCTCCCGCAAGTCCACTGCTGCCTCAGAGTTACTCCAGTTACGCCAGGGGAACCGGCCTCTGGCAGAACACGCCGTAGAGTTCCAGACTCTCGCCGCCGAACTATACTGGGGGAGCGACAGCCTGCACGGCATTTTTCTGGAGAGTCTCTCCCCAAAGCTACAAGACGAATTGGCGGCCCGAGACCTCCCTGATGACCTGGACGCTCTGATTGACCTTGCAGGCCGTGTGGACCGTCGCATCCAGCGCCGGTTTCGAGAAAAGAGGCCAACCTTTTAGGGCCGGGGCTGGTTGGATCTACTCCTCCCCGCAGCTGGAGTTCCCAGCCTGGTTCTTCAGGGGTCCAAGACATTGAACCCATGCAGGTGGGTCGGGGACCTCTCTCCCATAGAAGAAAGAAGGAGACGCTGGTCGCATCGGCCTATGCTTGTACTGACGGTGGCAAAGGCCATTTCCTTGCCCGTTGTAGTGAACGTCTGGGAAACTCTCAGACCTAGGGACCGTCGGGGATCTAACCCTAGGTCTATACTGCTTCTGACTCCCATGTTTTGTGCCGGGTGACCTTACTCCCTCCCTGGAGGGGGGAGTTCAACCCGCAAGCTCTGATCGACTCGGGGAGCATGGGGTAAACTTCATTCTTTAGGAGCTGGTTCAACAACTCAGCTCGGAGTACAACCCCAAAGACCCCCTCTCCGCGTGTCCTCCATTCAGGGGGAGAATACTTTCTGGAGTCATCACTACCCCACCACCGAGGCTCTTATTCTCCGAACGGGCATTCTGCACAGGAGGAACTCTCCTTCTTCGTTTTAGAGAAGTCCATGTGTTACCTTGGCAATGGCGTCGGGCTTTACGTCTCCGATATCGATGGCCCGGCCCCGCGCTAACCGGGGCCTTACCGTTCCGAAGGCCTCAGGCTCCCTTTCCCCTCGGCGCGAAAAGGACACGCCAAATATGGACTTACTCTTTAGTTGACGTCAGGGGTTTTCCTCCCCGCCGGCTGGCAGCCTCTATTTCCCGTGTCGATCCGGGGTGTCGGGCACACGCACCCCTCCCCTGACGTCAGACGCCACTCATTTTGCGCGGGAGATTGGCTCTTATTCTGAGCCGTCTCCCACGCTCAATGCTTCGGCCACTTCAAGCTTTGTAGTGGTTTGCTGTGTGAGTCTGCTCCTGGAGTCTGCTGTTATTTCTGATCTTGGACTGCTATTTGGACTTACTCTGCCTCGCTGCATGCCCTGATCTTGAATGCTAATTGGATTACGCTGCCTCGCTGCCTGCCCTGATCTTGGACTGCTAATTGGATTACGCTGCCTCGCTCCCTGCCCTGATCTTGGACTGCTATTGGATTACTCTGCCTTGCTGCCTGCCCTGATCTTGGACTGCTATTTGGATTACTCTGCTTCGCTACCTGCCCTGATCTTGGACTGCTATTTGGATTACCCTGCTTCGCTGCCTGCCCTGATCTTGGACTGCTATTCGGATTTCTGCTTTCCTGCCTGCCCGGACTTTGGACAGTCTTGGGCTCTACTATCTACATCCGCCTCCGGGAGAACCCTCCTGCACGAGGTAAGCGCATTTCGATCTGGTTCCACTTTACCTTGATAACACCATGCACCCGATCATCCTGGGCCTACCTTGGCTTCGGAAGCACTCACCCGTAATTGCGGTGGGATTCCCTTCAACTGGCATCCTGGGGACCTGCATGCTTTAATTCCTGCCTAGCCACGGTTACTCGGTCACCGATTCCTCTCTTGACATCGACTCTGGGCCTGCCATCCTCACTATCAGGATTATCTTGATGTGTTCTCCAAAGAGAAGGCTGAGATCCTTCCGGAGCATCGCCCCCTTGGACTGCACAATTAATCTTCTCCCTGGCGCCACACCGCCACGAGGATGGGTTCTACCCATTGTCCCTCCCGGAGACTCAAAGCCATGTCGGCATACATCCGGGAGAACCTGGATCTGGGGTTCATCCGACCGTCTACATCTCAGCGGGGCAGGTTTCTTCTTCGTGGCGAAGAAGAGACGGGTCCCTCCGACCCTGCATAGATTACCAGGGCTTGAACAGTATTACCCAGCGGGATCGGTATCCTCTGCCCTTGATCCCCGAAACTCTTGGACTGACTGCAGGGGCCAGGATATTTACCAAACTAGACCTTCGCGGAGCTTATAACCTAATGAGAATTCGGCCGGGTGAGACGAGTGGAAGACCGCATTCAACACAAGGGATGGACACTATGAATACCAGGTCATGCCCTTCGGTCTGTGCAACGCCCCAGCAGTATTTCAGAACCTCATGAATGAGGTTCTACGAGAAATGTTACACACCTCAGTAATTGTTTACCTAGATGACGTGCTCATTTACTCCAAGGATCTACAGACACACCTCCAGGACGTTCGTCGGGTGTTACAGAAGTTACGTGATAATCGGCTTTACGCAAAGCTCGAGAAATGTTTATTCGAACAGGAATCGTTACCCTTTTTAGGGTATATTGTGTCCTCTATGGGGTTCCATATGGACCCAGAGAAGGTCGCTGCCATCAAAGATTGGCCCCAACCGGTGGGGGTGAAGGCGCTGCAGAGGTTCCTCGGGTTCGCCAACTTCTACCGGCAATTTATTCCACATTACTCCCAGATGGTGGCACCCTTGACGGCCCTTACTAAGAAGGGATCAGACGCAAGGAACTGGTCAGCGGCAGCCATACAGGCCTTCCAGAAACTGAAGGAGGCATTTCTCCAGGATACATGCCTGCGGCACCCCGATCCCCAACGACAGTTCGTCGTGGAAGTAGATGCCTCCAACATTGCCATCGGAGCTGTTTTAAGTCAAGTATCCCCTAGGGGGAAGCTCCTTCCCTGTTCCTACTTTTCTCGGAAGTTCTCGCCGGCAGAAAAGAACTACGGAATAGGGGATAAAGAATTACTAGCCATTAAATTGGCATTCGAAGAGTGGCGCCAATGGTTGGAGGGGGCCCAACATGCCGTGGTTGATTGTATACACAGACCATTAAAAAACCTGGAATACCTTATGCCGTGCCCAGCGCCTCAACCCCCGGCAGGCTAGGTTGGTCTCTCTTTTCAGGCCGCTTCGATTTCCTTCTCCGCTACCGGCCGGCCGATAAGAATGTTCGGGCGGATGCTCTCTCCCGTACCGCTGAAATGGAGGATGTGCCAGACTCATCGCGGTACATCCTTGATCCAGCCAAAGTGCTCCTTGCGGCCTCCAACACGGTCCCGACAGGGAAGACTGTGGTACCCTCCGACTGCGGAAGAAGGTTCTTTCCTGGGCACATGACCTCTCTAACAGCCGGCCATCCGGGAGTAACCAGGACCCAGAATTACTCTCGGAGTTATTACTGGTGGGCCCAGTTTAAGAGGGATGTTCGCCTCTACGTTAACTCTTGCCCGACCTGCACCCGACATAAGACTCCCGTCGGCCGCCCCTGGGGCCTTTCTTCAGGCCCCTGCCCGATCCCCGCGGAACCATGGACTCACTTATCCACAGACTTTATTGTAGATCTGCCTGCTTCAGAGGGGAAGACGGTGATTTGGGTTGTCATAGATAGATTCTCTAAGATGGCCCACTTTGTGCCTCTCTCCAAACTACCCTCAGCGCCTGAACTGGCGAATTTGTTTACGTGACATATCTTTCGCCTTCATGGGCTCCCTCTACACATCGCCTCGGATAGGGGTTCTCAGTTTACGGCGAAGTATTGGCGAGCACTGTGTGTGAAGTTCGGGGTCCAGCTTGACTTCACCACCGCCTTCCATCCCCAAGCTAACGGGCAAGTAGAACGGGTAAACCGGACCTTGAAGACGTTTCTTCATTCCTTCATGGGAGACCTGCAAGATGACTGGGTGGCCCTGCTCCCGTGGGCAGAATTCTCTTATAATCACCACAAGCACTCTTCCACTGGCAAGTCCCCCTTCTACACGGTTTACGGCAGATGTCTGCAGCCCCCTTTACCAGTACCAGTAGATGTGCCGTCTCCAACCGTACAAACCACCGCCCGATGGTTATGCCAGATCTGGCAAACCACCCGGGAGAGACTCCAGCGTGCAGCGGTTATTATGAAGAAAGTGGCCGATCGTTTGTAATGGCCAGCCCCAGCGTTCCTTCCTGGTGAGAAGGTATGGCTGAGTACTAAATACCTTCGCCTACGGCTTCCTTCGATGAGGTTGGCTCCTAAGTACATTGGCCCCTTCGCAGTTAAGGACAGGATTGGGGCAGTCTCCTATCACCTTCAACTTCCACACACGCTCAGGATCCACAACGTCTTCCACATTTCCTTGTTGAAACCCTTGGTCCTCTCCCCGTATCACAAGAAGTCGCCCACACCCGCCATTCCTGAGGCACAGGAAGATGCCATCTATCAGGTTAAAGATGTGCTTGATGTACGGTTTCATCGCAGGCGTTGGGAGTACTTTCTTTCTTGGGAGGGTTATGGTCCCGAAGAGAATTCCTGGGAGCCCGCCGTCAACATCCTGGACAAAGGCCTCCTCTGTCAGTTCCATCTGGATCACCCGGGCAAGCCCAGGCCCCCAGGAAGGGGGCATAGGAGGGGGGGTACTGTTGCAGGACCGGGCCGTATCCTGGTCCCTCCACCCACCTTGGGGCCGGCCCGGCCTGTGTGAGTCCATCTTTGGCCTCCCAGGCCCGTTCCGCGGCCTGCCGCGGCGTCTCCACTGCGAGGGAGACGCCGCCGATTCCCCGTTGCTGGCCCCGCCCCCTAGGCGCGCGCGCGCGCAGGGGCTCTTCTCTTAAATGGGCCAGCGCGGGAAACTAAAGGACAGCTCCAGGATGACGTCAGACACTGCAGGGTATATTACCCTGCAGCTGGGATGGGATCCTCGCCTTGCAACGAGGTTCTCAGGTGTTCCTGACTTGCTAATTGCTGTCTGCGCTTGGATTGCTTCTGTCTTCGACCCGGCTTGCTCCTGACTCCGTCTCCTGCTTCTGCCCCTTGGTTCTGTTTTCGACGTCCGACTTCTGGCTTCTGACCCAGCTCCGTCCTCGACTTCGTCTTCGGCTGCTGTTCCTGGCTTGATATTGTCTTTTGACCTCTGGCTCCGACCCGGCCCCGTCTTCTGCCTCATCCTTGGCTTGATTTCTCCTCCGACTCCCGGCTTCCGACTCAGCTTCCTTCCTGGTCTTCGCTGGCCCAGAAGATTCACCTAAGTCCCAGCGGCCGGGCCCCTACGGGCGCCTCCTGGGAGGGCTCTGGCTTCCAGGGTGAATCTCCAAAAGTCCCAGCGGCTGGACTCCTACAGGCTCCTCCTGGGGGAGTACCGGCTTCCAGGGTGAAGACTCGTCAGTTACCGCCGAGGCCCAACGTCATCCGTCCTTTCAGCCTTTGCCGAGTCCTTGGTCACATAGGAGTCCACCGTGTCTCAGTGTCGAAGCCTTCTCTGAGCCCTCCGAGCCGCCTCCCGGTTGGGACGCTTGCCGTGGTCCTCCACAGCGCACCATCTTCTGTTCCAACTGGCCCAAGGGTCCACAACCGTAACAGAAACTTGATTGCAGCAACAGACCATGCGTACTATCTAGTCTGCCCATGCACAGAGCTAATTGATCTCTTCTATTCTTATAATTCCCTCAGAGATCCTCTATATTTAGCCTACCGCATCCCATCATGAACTGAGACACCATTTTTGTCTCCATTACATCCATTGATCGGTTGTTCCATGAATCCAATACCCTCTCAGGAAAGAAAGAATTCTTAAGATTGCTCATGTATCTACAGCCCTTTCAGCCTTTTCCCATTATGCCAGAGAATGAATTTTTAAGTGTAATTTGCTCTGATGCATAAACATTTAGACCCAGTTTTTCCTGTTTGACAGGCAGATGCTTTACCAAGGGAGCCACAGCAACTGATGAAAGCCAGAGTTTCCTGGCCAAGAATTGAACCCAGGCCCATCAGAGATTTC